>NC_044043.1:16709588-17036299 GCF_901765095.1 Microcaecilia unicolor | reverse complement strand
TTTTATAAACTGTTTGGGAAACTACTAGCCCCCTTACTACTTAAAGTGTTTAATTCACTGGATGAGTCAACAGGTTTACCACCCACCTGGAATTTGGCCACAATTACAGTTCTGCCAAAACCAGGAAAAGATCCCCAACTATGCAGCTCTTACAGACCGATCTCTCTACTTGGAGTAGATTATAAAATATTTCTAAGATCATGGCCACCAGATTGCAGAAATGTCTTCCTTCACTTATACATGAAGACCAGGCAGGGTTTGTACAACATCGTCAAACATTTGATAACATAAGACGAACCTTACAAATATTACAAGGGGCACAAATTACTAAAACACCCCTATGTATACTGTCGCTTGACGCAGAAAAGGCCTTTGATCGGGTTAGCTGGCCATTTCTCTTCGCGGTCTTGCAAAAAGTGGGCATGGGGGGGAAATTTGTAGAATGGTTACATCTTATATACAAGGCACCAGAGGCAACGATTCGTATTAATGGGACTTTGACTCGACCTTTCCAACTCCATAGAGGCACTAGACAGGGATGCGCATTATCCCCATTGCTATTTGCTCTGGTAATGGAACCACTGGCGACCAAGATCAGAGCCAACCCGGACATCAAGGGCCTGAAGGGGGGGGGATTCGAAACCAAGATCTTATTGTTTGCAGATGACATTTTGCTCACCATAAAAGATCCGGTAACAGCCTTCCCGATCATAGGGGATGAAATAAAAGCATACGGGGCTGTTTCCGGATTTAAAATTAATTTTGAGAAGTCAGAAGCTCTTGATATAAATTTAAACAGTACCACCCTGAAATTATTGAAAGAGCAGTTCCCATACAGATGGGCCAGTAAGCATGTTAGGTATCTCGGGGTTAACATTCCACGCCATCTGGAAGATATCTTTAATAACAACTTCCCTAAAAAAGTGCAGGATTTATTCCAAGAACTAGAGCGCTGGGAGGGCTTGAATTTATCCTGGGTAGGTAGGATTAATGCTGTAAAAATGGTGATTCTTCCAAAGCTCCTGTACCTATTTATAGCCCTCCCAATATCCATCCCAGACTCCTTCTTTCGGGGCTTACAGGGTAGAGTATTCTCCTTTATCTGGAGGAGGAGGCCACCACGGGTACGGCGGGAGACAATGTATCAGTTTAAAGACAGAGGGGGGATGGGGGTGCCCTGCTTTCGCAGTTATTACCATGCAGCACATCTGCGTATCCTGGCAATCTGGCTACAAGACACAAGAAAAATTTGGACCTGTATAGATCAGAGCTGGCTAGATCCATATCCACTCCGGGCAATACCCTGGTTGCCGATACATAAACTTAAGGAATTAACTAAAGAGAGCCCTTCAATTATCCAGTGGCCACTCAATACTTGGTGTAAGATTAGAGAACAATTTTTCCCAGAACGCATATATTTTAAACATACATATCTAAGATTTGCCCCCCGTTTTGGCCCGGGTAGAATAGACACAGCGTACAAGGAATGGGAGAGTATAGGGCTATGTGAACTGGGACAAATGCACGATCACAATCAATCAATATCATTCCAGACACTCTGTCAGGAACATCAACTTTCCCCACTTCAAGCATTCCAATACTGGCAGGCAAAAGATTTTATTAGCCGAAGGGCGGCAGAGGAACTTAATCTAGAAGAAACACAACTGGAGAAGGGATTGACGGGTGGAGGAGGAAGAGGGAGTATCTCCAGACTCTATAAAGCGTTGTTAGCTCGCACCTACCCAGTAGAGTACTATACACATAGATGGGAAACCGCACTTGGGACTTCATATGACCCCAAACAGTGGGCTTTGGCCTTCCGATCATTGCTTAGAGTATCAGTGTCCAGCGCTATGGTAGAAAATGGGCACAAAATTTTATAATTGGTACTATACTCCCAGTCGACTGGTGAAAATGTATAAGTCGGGCTCGGCTCTATGCTGGAGGAACTGCGGGATGGAGGGGGATATGTCATATTTGGTGGTCTTGCACCCATGCAGCTCGATATTGGAAAAAGATATTGGACTTTGTAAAATTGGTGACAAGCATCCAATACCAGATGAGCATGGACTGTTGTCTTCTTCATTTTAAACCGCCAGCAGTCAAAAAACATGTACACCAATTTGTCACGCAGGTGTTTGTGGCGGGCAAGCTGGTATTGGCGGCAGCTTGGAAGAAGCCTCAGTTACACTGACCTGCCATCGGTGCTGGAAAAACTGAACTACATTCAATTGATGTCAAAACTTACTGCAATGCGCAAAGGGACAATTGGCACATCACATGAAAATATGGGACATTTATAATACTTGGGTTTATCAACAAGATGCGAACTTATAGAACCATCATGCAAGCAATCTAAGAGGTGGGTAGGGAATTAGGGAGGGAGGGTTTAAAAGGTTTCTATTTGTTTAGCAATTGATGTTCATAGTCATAGCGAAGTAAAAATACTAAAGTTGTATTAATCCACTGTGAAATTTGATCTAGTGCTATTGATGTTAATTGTGCAAAATGACATAAATAAAAAATTAAAAAAAAAAAAAGAAACTGCTTGATGCGATACCCGCCAGCAATCCCTTCTCAGAGGTTGCCTCGACATTCTGGAATTTACTCCCAGAGGGACAATGACTAACTCAAGACTACCTCTGCTTCAGAAAGCAAGTAAAAGCCTGTACCTCTCCCAAGCCTTTAATATACATGGTGTCTGACCATACATTCGTTCCATCCTGAACTACTTTGCTGCATACCCTGTAACTTAGACTATTTCCTCATATCTTGTTTAACTGTACATAGAACTTGCCTCGAGTTTAGCCACTCATCTATTATCTCATTTGACTTTGTACTACTCATTTTGTCCCCATCTGCACTTAGCCCCTGATTATATAGTAAGATGTCTCACTGTAGGAACAGTATTAGCATAGAAATCCACGGGAGACATATGTGTTAGACGGTGAGAGTCTGATATGTACAGGCAGGGAGAGGGATCTTGGGGTAACAGCAGCTGAGGATCTGAAGGCCGACGAAACAGCGTGACAAGGCAGTGGCCATAGCCAGAAGGTTGCTAGGCTGTATAGTGAGAAGCGTGACCAGCAAGAAGAAGGAGATGTTAATGCCCCTGTACAAGTCGTTGGTGAGGCCAGACCTGGGTATTGTGTTCAGTTTTGGAGTATCTAGCTAAGGATGTAAAAAGAATTTAAGCGGTGAAAAGAAAAGCTAGAAAAGAATGGTATGGGATTTGCATTACAAGACGTATGAGGAGAGACTTGCTGACCTGAACATGTATACCCTGGAGGAAAGGAGAAACAGGGGTGATATGATACAGACGTTCAAATATTTGAAAGGTATTAATCCGCAAACGAACCTTTTCAGAGACGGGAAGGCGTTTGAACTAGAGGACAAGAATTAGGGTTGAAGTGAAGGGATGGGGGAAGGGGGGGAATAAAATAAAAAAATTAGATCAGGTTACAGCTTATTGTTGATGTTTTAACTTTGGCATTGTACACGAGACTGTGTCTCTCCTGAATTTGTTATCTTGCTTTACTAATAAAACTTTTGCAAATAAAAAAAAAAAAAAAGAAATTAGGTTGGGGGGGCAGACAAGAAAAGTTCAGGAAGTATTTTTTCACGGAGAGAGTGGTAGATACTTGGAATGCCCTCCCGCGGGAGGTGGTGAATGAAAATGGTAACGGAATTCAAAAAGCGTGGGATAAACAAAGGAATCCTGTTCAGAAGAAATGGATCCTCAGAAGTTTAGCAGAGATTGGGTGACCGGGCACCGGTGGTTAGGAGGCGGGCTAGTGGTGGGCAGACTTCTACGGTCTGTGCCCTGAAAATCGCAGATACAAATCATGGTCAGGGCATACATATAAAAGTAGCACATACGAGTTTATATTGGTTGGGTGGCAGACTGGATGGACCGTACAGGTCTTTTTCTGCCATCACTTACTATGTTACTATATCTGTTATTCAAATGTTCTAATGTGTACTTATAATAGCATACTAGCAATGGAATATCTTATATCTGTTATTTTAATGTTCTTCCATACTATTATAGTACTGTTTGTATTGAACCAACATTTATATTTCCGATATATGATTGTTCTACAGTGCTGCTAATTGTATATATTTCTGATTTGTTTTTAGTCTGGGGGTTTGAGATGCATTTTATTACTCTGTATGTAACTTGGTAATCCGCCAAAAGCGCAGGATTGTGCAGAATATAAATTTGAAATAATGTTAATCTGATTACTAGGTTACCTCTTGTATTTATGCTTATATTTGGGTCATTTTACTATTATTCTGTTAACAAAATTGTAAGTTTAATGTTAATTGTACCTGCTGTACATCGCCTTGAGTGAATCTCTTCATAAAGGCAGTTAAGAAATGCAGAGTTCTCTACCATTATTTTTCTGTTTCTAAATTTTTATTATACATCGCCTAAGTGGAAAGACCTAATAGCACCCAGATTGAACCTATTTTATAAAAGGCACACAGGCATCACAAAAGCAGCCAAAACCATGACTAAAATGCAGTCCATATTTATGTCTGCTTGGGAGCTGATCTAAAATATACATGAGTAAGACACACATAGGGTGTGCACATTACAAAAGGTGTGTGTAATTTAAGTCTCCACCCCTGAATTTCTGGAGCTGGCTAAGGAGTAGCCTAGTGGTTAGTGCAGCAGACTTTGATCCTGGGGAACTGGGTTCAATTCCCACTGCAGCTCCTTGTAACTGTGGCCAAGTCACTTAACCCTCCATTGCCCCAGGTACAAAATAAGTACCTATATATATGTAAACCGCTTTGAATGCAGTTGCAAAATACCACAGAAAGGCGGTATATCAAGTCCCCTTTCCCTTATACTAAGGCACACGAAATGCTAAGATGCCCATTATGGGCATCTTATTTGGTATGCCCTAATGTTAGCACCTCAGTAAAAAGGACCGGTAACTGTGATATCTACTACTACTACTACTACTTATCATTTCTATAGCGCTACTAGACGTACGCAGCGCTGTACACTTGAACATGAAGAAGACAGTCCCCTGCTCGACAGAGCTTACAATCTAATTAGTACAGACAAACAGGACAAACAAGAGATAAGGGAATATTAAAGAGAGGATGATAAAATAAGGGTTCAGAACAAGTGAATAAGGGTTAGGAGTTAAAAGCAGCATCAAAAAGGTGATATCCAGCACTTAACCAGCTATCAAATTAGTTTGCTGTAAAAAAAACAAAAAAAAAAAAGCTGCCAAGTTACCTGGTTCCAAGAGAGATTTTTGACCACTGCTGGCTTTCTAACAATACGTTATGGGACTGAAAATTTTATTTCAGTTAGTAGAATCAGGATGGACTACATATCCCATACTACTATGGAGTGTAAATCAGGAAGTGGTGTAACTTGGCAGCTCATGGTTGTAAAGTATCAAAACAATAGTTTGGTACTGAAGGGGATCTGATAGCAGTGATAAAAGCGCTCTCTCATTTCATGTAACAAATTACACACACACCACTTTGCTTTCAGAGCAACCATATGCTGGTACCATTTTACCGGTACAAACGAAGTCCTTATCCACATTCTCCTCGACAATACAATATAAATGCAATCTACTAACTTTGCACAAGAAAATACCACTGCTGCCTCTCACCGCCCGAGTTGTCACTCAGACCACTCAGTCTAATAGCTGTCAGTAGAATTAACATAAAATAAACTTCAATTGCATTTACAAGTTGACGTGAACAATTAAAGCTAGCTTCTCCTACTCAGTTACCTAGTAATATACCTTCCCGGCTCGCCAGAAAAGGATACTCTTTACTGCGGAAGGCCTCTTTACTGTTTCAATTGGTAAATCCCCTCCTCCGGATCTATCGGTTCCGTCATGGCTTCACCAGCGGGAAGGGCTTCCGGCCTAACAAAGGCGCCATGGCAGCGCTACCCCTCCTGGAACAGGAGTTCGAACCGAAACGGAAGGATAACGAGAAAGTGAGCTCCGTAGCTTGTCTCCTCTGAAGCGGTACTTCCCGGGGTGGCGTTCTTTCCTCACACTACCCCGAGTCCCCTCGCTCTCAGTCCTCAGCTCCAACTCTCACGCTACTGCTCGGAGCTTCGGTGGCGCCAATAGAACTATCTGTGAGGTAAAAAAATTAAAGATGGCACAGTTGATCCTGCAGAATGGAAACAGCAGCCGAGCCCCATGGGGCCCGACGCCGTGCAGCGCTCTCCACCTACACACCCCTCTTTTTCCAAGCTAATTTGGCCCAGCAGTAGAACAGACACTGACCAGGGCCGGGGCCCGCTAGATATGAGGCGAATTATTAAAAAATGGCGGGAGATTCCCTTCTGCCGGCTGACCCCCCTTTCTTTAGATACGCAAAAAGTAACCCGTTGCGACTTTCGACAGGATCCCGCCCCCCTGCCAGGTTTCCAGAGCTACGATAGGAAGACACGAAACTGGCGCTCAACGTTTCTAGCACCTCGTTGGTCCCCAGTTTCGGATGTCACAATCCTGACCCTGCCCTCATCTTCTCAGGGTTGGTTTGCAGCGCGAGGTTCGCAGTGTGCCCGGGTGAAAGGTCACGTTACGTAAAGGGAGGCAGCAGAAAGGCAATTTTGTTTCTTATTTCTGAATAATACATGGATAAGGCCATGGTACGACCCATGCGGGAGAAGAAAGCGAATAATAAAAAGGGGAGGATTCATTTTCAGTGATGAATTGCGCAATCTGTCAGTGTAAACATCCGGGTATTAAGTGAGGCATTGAGACATCCACGGGCTAAGCTTTGTCTTCACCATGGTCCCTTTAAAGGGACCCGGCGCCCTGTAACTATTTGCTAGGTAGGTCGGTCGCCGTTTGGTGTCCCACAAACCACATCTACTGACAAACTGTGAGAGATCCCGAAGAAAGCAAGAAATGAGAGCGGGCTGACGCATTTGGTCCCTCTGATTAGCATTGGTTGACCTTACATAAGTAATGCCATACTGGGAAAAGACCAAGGTCCATCGAGCCCAGCATCCTGTCCACGACAGCGGCCAATCCAGGCCAAGGGCACCTGGCAAGCTTCCCAAACGTACAAACATTCTATACAATCAAGCCATTGTGACATCACTAATGAGGTTGGCTCTTATTGGTGGAATGAGCCACTATGACATCACAATAGGTTAAATCACTGCTCTATGTAATAAAAGTAGAGGACATAAGTACATAAGTAATGCCACACTGGGAAAAGACCAAGGGTCCATCGAGCCCAGCATCCTGTCCACGACAGCGGCCAATCCAGGCCAAGGGCACCTGGCAAGCTTCCCAAACGTACAAACATTCTATACATGTTATTCCCGGAATTGTGGATTTTTCCCAAGTAGCGGTTTATGGACTTGTCCTTGAGGAATCCGTCCAACCCCTTTTTAAACTCTGCTAAGCTAACCGCCTTCACCACTTTCTCCGGCAACGAATTCCAGAGTTTAATTACACGTTGGGTGAAGAAAAATTTTCTCCGATTTGTTTTAAATTTACTACACTGTAGTTTCATCGCATGCCCCCTAGTCCTAGTATTTTTGGAAAGCGTGAACAGACGCTTCACATCCACCTGTTCCACTCCACTCATTATTTTATATACCTCTATTATGTCTCCCTCAGCCGTCTCTTCTCCAAGCTGTATAGCCCTAGCCTCCTTAGTCTTTCTTCATAGGGAAGTCGTCCCATCCCCGCTATCATTTTAGTCCGCCCTTCGCTGCACCTTTTCCAATTCTACTATATCTTTCTTGAGATGCAGCGACCAGAATTGGAACACAATACTCAAGGTGCGGTCGCACCATGGAGCGATACAACAGCATTATAACATCCTCACACCTGTTTTCCATACCTTGTGTCTATGGCATTCCTCATTGCTGGCCCCAGTACTATATGCCATACTAAATTGAGGTGTTTGTTTTTTTTGTAGTATTATGCATAGGGTTACCATATGGCTCCAGAAAAAAGGAGGACAGATTGAGCAGCCAGCCGGGTTTTACTTCCATTGCTTGCCATTGAAAGCAATGGAAGTAAACCCGGCTGGCTCAATTACTAAAGCAATGGAAGTAAAACCCCTTTTTCTGGAGCCATATGGTAACCCTAATTATGCATACTCATATCCCATCTTTCCCATGCTCAAACTAACACATTCTAAACTGTAACTGTAGTAAACAGGCACCCTTTTACTGAATTGTAACTTCTGTATTACAGTGGTGGAAATAAGTATTTGATCCATTGCTGATTTTGTAAGTTTGCCCACTGACAAAGACATGAGCAGCCCATAATTGAAGGGTAGGTTATTGGTAACAGTGAGAGATAGCACATCACAAATTAAATCCGGAAAATCACATTGTGGAAAGTATATGAATTATTTGCATTCTGCAGAGGGAAATAAGTAGTTGATCCCCCACCAACCAGTAAGAGATCTGGCCCCTACAACCAGGTAGATGCTCCAAATCAACCTCGTTAACTGCATGACAGACAGCTGTCGGCATGGTCACCTGTATGAAAGACACCTGTCCACAGACTCAGTGAATCAGTCAGACTCTAACCTCTACAAAATGGCCAGAGCAAGGAGCTGTCTAAGGATGTCAGGGACAAGATCATACACCCTGCACAAGGCTGGAATGGGGCCTACAAAACCATCAGTAAGACGCTGGGGCGAGAAGGAGACAACTGTTGGTGCCATAGTAAGAAAATGGAAGAAGTACAAAATGACTGTCATCGACAAAGATCTGGGGGCTCCACGCAAAATCTCACCTCGTGGGGTATCCTTGATCATGAGGAAGGTTAGAATCAGCCTACAACTACAAGGGGGGAACTTGTCAATGATCTCAAGGCAGCTGGGACCACTGTCACCACGAAAAACCATTGGTAACACATTACGACATAACGGATTGCAATCCTGCAGTGCCCGCAAGGTCCCCCTGCTCCGGAAGGCACATGTGACGGCCCGTCTGAAGTTTGCCAGTAACACCTGGATGATGCCGAGAGTGATTGGGAGAAGGTGCTGTGGTCAGATGAGACAAAAATTGAGCTCTTTGGCATGAACTCAACTCGCCGTGTTTGGAGGAAGAGAAATGCTGCCTATGACCAAAGAACACTGTCCCCACTGTCAAGCATGGAGGTGGAAAATGTTATGTTTTGGGGGTGTTTCTCTGCTAAGGGCACAGGACTAACTTCACCGCATCAATGGGAGAATGGATGGGGCCATGTACCGTACAATTCTGAGTGACAACCTCCTTCCCTCCGCCAGGGGCCTTAAAAATGGGTCCGTGGCTGGGTCTTCCAGCACGACAATGACCCAAAACATACAGCCAAGGCAACAAAGGAGTGGCTCAGGAAGAAGCACATTAGGGTCATGGAGTGGCCTAGCCAGTCACCAGACCTTAATCCCATTGAAAACTTATGGAGGGAGCTGAAGATGCGAGTTGCCAAGCGACAGCCCAGAACTCTTAATGATTTAGAGATGATCTGCAAAGAGGAGTGGACCAAAATTCCTCCTGACATGTGTGCAAACCTCATCATCAACTACAGAAGACGTCTGACCGCTGTGCTTGCCAACAAGGGTTTTTGCCACCAAGTATTAGGTCTTGTTTACCAGAGGGATTAAATACTTATTTCCCTCTGCAGAATGCAAATAAATTCATATACTTTCCACAATGTGATTTTCCGGATTTAATTTGTGATGTGCTATCTCTCACTGTTACCAATAACCTACCCTTCAATTATGGGCTGCTCATGTCTTTGTCAGTGGGCAAACTTACAAAATCAGCAATGGATCAAATACTTATTTCCCCCACTGTAGTTGGGGTTCTTGTTTGGGGTCGTGGTAGGGCGAGAAATTTCCATAGGTTTCAAACCGATAGGGGAGCTCAGGCTCAGAGTTCTCGTTTTTTAGTAGGACTCAGTCCTTGTGAGGTTTCTGTACACTAGGTAGAATCTCAAACGCTGGTTTTCCGATCCCCCTTCTGTCCTTCCCAATGAAGGTGCGCGGGCCTCTCCTCTGGTTCCTGTAGGAGCTCGGCTTTCTCAGTTTTAGCGGAGGTGGGCCCACATTACTTCTGATCAGTGGGTCTTGGAAGTTATTCGCGAAGGTTATGCTCTAGAATTCGCAAGACCTCTTTCAGACACCTTTCTGGAGTCTCCCTGTCGTTCTCGTCAAAAGGCGGACACGATTCAGGAGACTCTACAAAAGCTCTTAGGTCTTCAGGCTATTTGTCCAGTCCCTTCTTTCCGAGTGCAGACAGGGTCGTTATTCCATTTACTTTGTGGTACCCAAGAAGGAGGGTTCCTTCGTCTATATTGGATTTCAAAGGCTGTCAATCAGGGTCACAGAGTTTCGAGACTCTGCGGTCAGTAATTGTGGCAATCCGCACTGGGGCATTTCTAATGGCCTTAGATCTCACAGAGGCGTATCTACATATTCCTATTCAGCCGTCTCACCACAAGTTTTTTGCGGTTTGCGATTCTAGGTCACCATTTCCAGTTTCCGAGCTCTGCCCTTTGGCCTGCGACAGCTCCGCGCACTTTCACCAAAGTTATGGTCATGCGTGGCAGCACTCTTAGAAACAGGGAATCCTCGTCCACCCATATCTAGACGACTGGTTAATCAGGGCAAAACCTTATCAAGAGAGTCGCCAGGTTACGGATCGAGTAGTGAATTTTTTGCAGTCCCTAGGTTGGGTGGTAAATGTAGCCAAGAGCCGTCTGGTTCCTTCGCAGTCTCTGGAGTATTTAGGGGTTACCTTCAACAAGGCTCGGGGGCGAGTCTTTCTTCCCCAGGGCAGAATACTCAAACTGCGGTCTCAGATACTGAACTTACTTCACAGCCGCGTCCTTTGTGCTCGAGATTATCTTCAGGTCCTGGGGTCCATGGCAGCGACTACAGAGGTAGTTCTCTGGGCCAGGGCTCACATGAGATCTCTCCAATTGTCTCTGCTGTCCCGGTGGTCCTCTCAGATGGACTCTCTTCAGATGAGGTTACCTCTGAGGTCTCAGGAGCGCAGCTCTCTATTCTGGTGGCTGAGGACAAGGAATCTTGCCACAGGAATGCCGCTAGAATCTCCTCAGTGGGTAGCCTTAACGACAGATGCCAGTCTCAGAGGGTGGAGAGCCCATTGTTTGGACAGGTGGACCCAGGGTCTCTGGTCTCCTCTGGAGGCGTCCAAATCTATCAATTTTTTGGAGTCCAGGGCTATTCGGCTGGCTCTGCAGGAGTTTCGTTTCCTCCTGGCGGGCAAAGCGGTACGAGTTCTCTCGGACAATGCCACGGCAATGGCTTATGTCAACCACCAGGGGGGAACAAAGAGCCATCTTTTGAGTCAAGAGGCGGCGAAGCTCATGGCATGGGCACAAGTTCACCTTTCTGCCATTTCAGCCTCCCGTGTGGCAGGAGTCGAAAACATTCAGGCAGATTTTCTCAGTTGTCACACTCTCGATCCAGGGGAATGGTCTCTCAGCAATCGAGCGTTTCAATTTATAGTAGCGCACTGGGGCACTCCAGTCTTAGATCTGTTTGCCTCCAGTCTCAATTCAAAGGTTCCGCGATTCTTCGGTCGCCGAAGGGACGCAAGAGCTGCGCGGGAATAGACGCCCTCTTGCAGAGGTGGCCTTCCGGTCTGCTTTACGCATTTCCTCCATGGCCTCTTTTAGGTCGTCTCCTGCAAAGGATCGGAGAGCACGGAGGTCCGGTAGTTCTGGTGGCTCCAGACTGGCCTCGACGTCCTTGGTACACGGGCCTTCAGCGTGTTCGGTCGGCGACTCCTCTTTGTCTTCCGGTTCACAAGTCCCTGCTGTTGCAAGGGTCAATCCCGCATCCAGACCCAGCTCAATTTTGTCTTACGGCTTGGCTCTTGAACGAGCCCGATTAACTAAGAGAGGTTATTCAGCTCCAGTGATTGCTTCCATGTTGTGGTCTCGTCGGAGCTCGACCTCCCTAAATTATACCCACACTTGGAGGATTTTTGAAGCTTGGTGTGCAGAGGCTAGTGCTCCTTTTCGGGCTTCTGTAGCGCAGATGTTGGATTTTCTACAACGGGGCTTTGATAAAGGTTTGTCTCTCTCTTCTCTGAAGGTAGAGGTGGCAGCCCTTTCCTGTTTCAGAGGTCGGATTCGAGGTAAGACCTTAGCTAGTCTTCCCGATGTCGTCCGATTTTTGAAGGGAGTTCTCTTCTTCGCCCTCCAGGCAGATCGATTTTTCCATCTTGGGATCTCAATATTGTGCTTTCGGCTCTAACTGGTCCTCCTTTTGAGCCGCTGTCTGCTTGTTCTCTTAAAGATTTTACTCTTAAGGCGGTGTTTTTAGTGGCCATTGCTTCAGCAAGGAGGGTCTCGGAGTTGCAAGCTTTTTCCTGCAGGTCTCCTTTTTTGGAGTTTTCTAAGGAGCAAGTGGTTCTACGTCCGGTTCCTTCTTTTCTGCCTAAGGTGGTCTCTCGTTTTCATCTTTCCCAATCGGTTTTTCTTCCGGTTTTGGGATTGTCCTCAGGTACAGAGGAGCAAAAGAAGTTGCGTACTTTGGATGTTAAGAGAGTGCTTAAATGCTATCTCGCAGTTTCTGAGGATTTTCGTCGCAAGGATCGTCTTTTCGTTCTTGTTCCTGGTCGCCGTAAGGGGTTGGCTGCTTCTAAGCCCACGTTGTCTCGGTGGATTAAGGAAATTATAACTTCTGCTTACATTCTTGTGGGTAGAGCTGTCCCAGACGATGTTAAAGCTCATTCCACTAGAGGGCAGGCAGCTTCTTGGGTGGAGTGTTTCTTGGTTCCTCCAGTGGATATTTGTAAGGCGGCGACGTGGTCCTCTCTCCATTCTTTTTCTAGACATTACAGACTTGATGTACAGTGCCGCGGGAGGGTGTCTTTGCGTCTTGAGTACTCACAGCAGGTTTGCTGGGGTCCCTCCCGTAGGACTACTGCTTTGTTACTTCCCATCAATCCAATCCTGGTCTGGTCCGGAGGGATGCTAAGGAGGTAGAAATTAGACCTTACCTGCTAATTTGCTTTCCTTTAGTCCTTCCGGACCGGACCCCTCCCGTGTTCTTTCAACACTTCAGATTTTTTTTCTTAGGTTTGGAAGTTAGTTCATTCGGTTACCAGAGACGGAGTTGTTTTGCAAGTTTGTAGTTGTAAAAAAAAAAATGCTTGTATATATAAGATTTTCAGTGGGCCATACCACTTCTCTGGTGAGAGTTGCTGGTGAGCCCTAATACACGGCATGGCCGTTGGTTAAGCACAGTTAAGAAGTGCTTTGTGGATGCTTTGATTCCACGGTGCACAGAAGGGTGCTCTTTCTTTCTTTCCTGCTTTGTTAGTCAAATACTGAGGCAGTGGTGTGCTGGTAAATTTTTAACAACAGGCTCTCTCCCCGGTCCACCTCGGCACCCCCCCCCCCCCCAAAAAAAAAAAAATTGCAGAGCTGGCTATAGCCGGGGGGGGGGGGGGGGGGGGGGAGGGGCGGGGGGCAATGCATTACTCTCTCCAGGAAAAAAAATTAAATGATCCCAGATTCCAATCTAATTCATGTTTAATATGGGATAAAATGCCATAAATAAGTAAATAAATTATACTTTTAACGTTCAGCACCTGATTCTCAAAGTGGACATATTCCAAACACTATAATGAAATACAGTTATTTTGTTCTACCTTTGTTGTCTGGTGACTTTGTTTCTCTGATCATGCTGGCCCAGTATCTGATTCTGCTGCTCTCTATCTGTTCCCTTGACTCCAGAGCTTCCTTTCCATTTATTTCTTTTCTTTCCTCATTCTTCTTCATTTCTGGTCCTCCGCAGACTTGACTGTACAGTGGATCCAGCTTCTGCCTATTTTCTCCATCCATGTGCAGTTTCTCTCCTCACTTCCTTTCCCCTCATCTAATCTCCTTCCTCTATCTTCACTCCATGTCCAGCATTTCTTCTCTCCCTTCCCTTCCCTCCCCTCCATCCATGTCCAGAATTTCTCTTGCCCTCCCCTCCATCCATGTCCTGAACTCTCTTCTCTCCCCTGCCCCCTTCTACCCATCCATGCCCAGCGATTCTCCTCCCTCCCCTGCCCACCCGCTCCCATCCATGTCCAGCGATTCTCCGTTGCCCCCACCCTCCCCTCCCGCTCCCATCCATCTTTTTCTATTACCGTTGAAGCGCCTTGTAATTTAAAGCCCTGCTGCCCGTTTCTAGCCTTCCCTGCTTGCTTCTGATCAGTTTGTTCGTTCCCTCAGTCCCGCCTTCGCGGAAAAGGAAATGACGTCAGAATGACAGAAGGCAGGACTAAGGGCACAAACTCATCAGAAGCAAGCAGGGAAGGCTGGAGACGGGCAGCAGGGCTTTAAATAACGCGGCGCTTTGAGGGAGGTAATAGAAACTGACGGATGGGAGCGGGAGGGGGGGTGGGGGCGATGGACATCGCTGGACATGTTTGGGAGCGGGAGGGGAGGTAAGCATGGCCTGTGATGGCGCCCTCCTGCCATGCTTACCTCGTGCAATGGAGCCGGCTCGCCCTGAAGAACAACCAGCTCGCAAGAGCTGTCAAAATTTAACAAGCAGCTCTTGCGAGCCGGCTCCAGCAACACCACTGTACTGAGGCTAGGGTCTTATGGCTCTCTAGTCTCAGAATTTTTTCTCAGTCTCCACCTGCTGGTAGGCGTACACAACCCATCAGTCCAATCCTGGTCCGGTCCGGAGGGACTAAAGGAAAGCAAATTAGCAGGTAAGGTCTAATTTCTACTTCCACCCACTCCACCCAAGGAGGATTTAATTCTAACCAATGTAGCTGCTGCCATCTTGGTACAGACAAAATAATGTAATTGATAGGTGACAAGCTCCGCCTACTGACTTCAGCCCACATAATTGGCCAGATAGGCTCATGCCGTCTCCTGTTATTAAACCTCCTTGATTCAACCAGTGAGTGTTCCAAGCCTCAGTCTGGTGTTCCAGCTGCCTCTCTGGGTATTCCAAGCCTCATTCTGGTGCTTCCAACTGCCTCTCTGTACGTACCAAGCCTCATTCTGCTGATTCATTGCCTCTCTCAGGTCTTTTAACGAAGGCACTAGCATTTTAGTGCTACTAATGATTAGCGAGTGCTAAACGCTACAGACACCCTTAGGAAAATATAGGTATCTCTAGCATTTAGCAATACGCTTATTTGAGAGCACGCTAAAAATGCTAGTACACCTTTGTAAAAGGGGCCCTCAGTGCATTTCAAGCCTCATTCTGGAGTCAGCAGAGATTTTGACTACACTCTTGTGGAATCCCATGTAATTTCATCATCCCAGTAGGATTCTAGCAGTCCCCATTCCCATGCAGCTGTCTTCCCAAATGCCCAAATTTGGGCAACCTATATAGAATCCAGGGATCATTGTTTAACTAAAATCTTCGATGGGTTGGCAGCAGATTATATGCTGGACATGAAAGAGATTTACATATAATAGAGGCAGTGTATGCAAATCAAGTTCATGCATATTCATTGTGGATATCCTGAAAACCTGACTGGCAAGGAGTACTCCAGGACTGGACTTGGGAAACACTGTGGTAGACCTTCCCTCTCACAATGTTATACCATGTGCAAGGGACTACCTCATTCTACACTTCCCAAATTATAAAAATATAAAGTATAAGTCTGCACTAACTAGAGATTTTTTCATCTGGATACTAAATGGTGGAATTCTGTTCCAAAGGAAGGTAAGATTATCAATAACTACTTGGCCTTCTGTAAATTATTAAAAGTCTTCCTTTTCAATAAGTTCTTATATTAAGCTGTTAATGTAATTGTTATATTAGTAATGTTGATCTTCGTTATCTATCTGCCTTGTTTACCTCATCCCATTACTGTTTTTTCCCTACATTTTCAATTGTATTGCATTCCACATTGAACTGAATATTTAAATTTGGATATTGTGTTTTATAAGTACCAATAAATACATAATAAACTATCCAAAATACTTATACAATTGTCTATATAATGTCCATAAGTAGCATAATCAAAAAGTTAACAAGCCACATGCTTATCTTGGTTTACTTGATGCAATCTTTGTGGACCACAAATTTCTCCAGTCCTTCAAAATACACTGCCCAGACAGCTTCCCATGTCTTCACTTCACACTGCCTGAGCAGCTCCCATTTATGCGAAACATTCAGAGTTAAAAGAAACCAGGAAAAAGTAAAATGCAGAAAATGTCCCCAAACAACCAAAAACCTGACAATCAAATTAACCAACACTGCTGACATTTTGGGGGTCCATGAGGTCTGCTTCAGCAGTGCTTCCATTTCTGTCATGTCTGGAAAACAGGAACTTGGTTTCTGAAAAATGTAATCCTGGCTCTTGCTTCCGCAGCTCAATTGGCACTATTGGGCTTCCTAGAGCTGAAATTTCATCTAAATAACTGGATGTTCACTCTGTAACCTTAAAAAAAAAAAAAAAAAAAAAAGCAACCAACCAAACAAACAATAAGCTCATTTAAATTTAGCACCTAAATTTGTCCCCTATTTCAGTCCAACGTGGGAGTCTATGATCATTTTTTTTTGTGCTGGGCATGGCATTTAAATAACCACCTATATTCAACACTGTTATACAGATAGGTAGTAGCACTAAATATATGTAGAGAGTGCTGGCAACCATCAGCGATACTCTTAGCAGTGATATTAAGCTGCCACAGCAGAGCCGCTTTTAGATATGTCCAGGGCAGAATTTAAGGAGGGCCCCCCCCTACACCTCTTCCCCAAGCCCCCTCCCCCCAATCCCCCCACCTACCATACCATACAGTGTTGTATAGTAACTAACTAGTTACTGTGCTTTAAGTAAAAGTTTAGTTACTTTTGCATGTAAAGATGGTACAGGCTAACATTTGTTACTTTTACTGAAGTAATAAAATTGCAATTTTACTACTTTTACTCAGCTACACCTGATGCAGTTAAAAAATCAAATCTGAAGGGGGATGTAAATGATGATTCCTCAGTAAACCAATGAAACAGCAAAACTAGAACAGTATTTTGCTACTGCAAACCTTGTCATGCAAACAGTAGATCATCTCATCTTAAATTTTCGGTGGTATAATCTATAAGAACAGTGGAGATGCCTGTGTTTGTTGAACTGGTTACTAGTTTGTAGCCAAACAAAACAGTGATGAGTTGGGTCACTTTAATGTGGAAATAAAGCTGAAGCTGGTAGCAATTCTTGGTGAACAGACATAGGCTCTACTACGACAGAACGCTCATCACCCCATGGGAAATTTTACATGGGATAGCTGTCTTTAGGGAGGAAGTCTGCTTGGCTGTCCTTAAGACTGAAGGATTCCTACACATTTGATATTCTTTCATCAATTCTCAAAAATATCAAACAGAGTTTGCCATCGATTAAAAATTATTAGACACAACACATACAACAATGATTCCAACTCAGGGCCTCTGCTCCAGGTGTCCTTGCTCAGTGGTGTGCTGGAGCCGGCTTGCACCGGCTCGCAAGAGCCGGTTGTGAAATTTACTGGCATCTTGCAAGCCGGTTGTTGGCCCATGCGAGCCGGCTCGCCTCTGCTCCCCCGCTTGTCCATCTGCCCTCTGCAGATCTACCGATAGTAGCCCTGGTTTTCTTCTTGCCCCGCACCCGGCTTTTAAAATTTTTATTTCTCCTCGAGGCGCGCCAGCATTGAAGCGAAGGCAGCAGGTTCAGCTCGGTTCCAGCCTTCGTTCCGTTTCCTTCGCATCATGGCTCCGCCCTCGCCTGACGTATTTCCTGTTTGCGTGAGGGCGAAGCCATGATGCGAAGGAACGTAACGAAGGCTGGAACCGAGCTGAGCCTGCTGCCTTCGCTTCAACGCTGGCGCGCCTCGAGGGGAAATAAAAATGTTAAAAGCGGGCAAGAAGGAAACCAGGGCTACTATCAGGGAGCAGAGCTGCAGACGGAAGATGGACAACCAGGGGAGTGGGGAGGGCTGGAAGAAGGCAGATGGCAGGAGAGGAGGGCAGGGGGGAGACGAGGGTTGCTGGACATGGGGATGGGTGGATGGAGGGCAGGGGAGAGCAGGGTTGCTGGACGTGGGTGGGTGGATGGAGGGCAGGGGAGAGGAGGGTTGCTGGCAAGGGTGGGTGGATGGAGGCAGGGCGAGAGCAGGGCTGCTGGACATGGGTGGGTGGATGGAGGGCAGGGGAGAGGAGGGTTGCTGGACATGGATGGAGGAGAGGGAAGGGAGAGAGAAAAATGCGGGACATGGGTGGAGGGGAGGGAAGAGTGAGGAATGAGATGAGAAGAGGGAAAAGGAAGAGAGGAGAATAACTGCAAATGGATGGAGAAAATAGGCCAGAAGCTGAGGACCAGAAATGAAGAAGAAAGGAGGAAAGGAAGCGCTGGATAATGTATTGTTAAGAGGACAGATAGCAGCAGAATCGGATACTGGGCCAGCATGAGCAGAAAAACAGTCACCAGACAACAAAGGTAGAAAAATACTCATGTTATTTTCATTATAGTGTTTGGAATATGTTCACCTTGAGAATCAGGTGCTCAACATTAAAAGTTTATATTATTTACTTATTTATGGCATTTATCCCACATTAAACATGAATTAGATTGGAACCTGGATCATTTAATAGTTTTTTCCTGGAGAGAGTAATGCATTGCCCCCCCCCCCCCCCCCCCCGGCTATAGCCAGCTCTGCAATTTGGGGGGGGGGGGGGCGCCGAGGTGGACCGGGGAGAGAGCCTGTTGTTAAAAATTTACCAGCACACCACTGCCTTTGCTCCCTCCAGCCATTTACCAGGTGCTGTAGAGGTCTTGCAGCTCATCTGCATATTCCTCCCAGCATTCTCCAGGGTGACTCCCAGGCCCACCCTGATCCACTCAGGGGCCTCCGCTCCAGGTGCACAGCACCATGCATCAGAGATGCAAAACATCTTTTCCTCTAAAGGTTTTTATTTCCTTTCTCCTATTCCCAATGGCTGCAGTACCAATTTATCCTCTTTATAATGACTTTTCCCAATCTCTCCACCTGAAACCATTGCATACTGATGATATTGAGAACATATATGAGAATAGTACCCCCCGGTCCAGAAAGGAGTAGTAAGAATTAAGTATTATAAGGGAAAATAGGATGGTAAAAAGTGAACAAATACTTTTTTGCTGAACCAACCATTTAAGCCTGCTTAGCAGGGGCGTAGCCAGACCACTGCTGCTTAGTAATTAATATCGGTCCAGATGCTGGAAGTTGTCGCTAAGAACAAGCATGTCTGGTATGTCTTGTGTAAGTTAGAGAGAGGAAGGGGAACTGAGAATGATATACATTTTAGCCTGCATGTTCTTGGACCCATGAGCATGCAGATATGTTCTGAAAATAATGTGTGCTAGCTGCAAAGAATTCCTCACTGTAAAATAGCCACATTCTTTACTGGAATTGCAGTTTGTTGAACTTTGCCCTGAATCTCTACTAACCTGATAAAAAATATAACCTGAATCTATGATCATCCATTGCTTGTGTCTTATGATTTATGATGTAAAACTATTGACCTGTTAAACTATGATGTAATGCTTTTCTAATAAAAAGGGCGGAGGTGCCTGAGTGGGGTGAGACAGTCCTGGTAAAGATCCACTGTGATACATAGTACCTGTTACTCTCTCCCTAAGGCCTTTGCTATATACTGACTATAACCTTTTGTGAGTTTTTTTTTTCCCTTGACTTCTCCAGAGATGGGAGAAAAGAACTAAGTAGGTTATTTGTCCAGGGCCATGCCAACACGGTAAGTGGGGTAAGCACCACAGGGGCGCCTGCCTTCAAGGGCGCCGCTACAGTGCTGCGCCGCCATACCGCTTGGGGGTTTAAATGTTTAATTTACCTCGGTCGCAGCATTCGCATCATTTCAAAACCCTGCCCGTCTCTAGCTTTCCCTCTCTTCGTGAGTTCGTTCCCTCAGAGTCCCGCCCTTGAGGAAATTACATCAGAAGGAAGGACTCTGAGGCCAAACGAACTCACGAAGAGAGGGAAAGCTAGAGACGGGCAGAGTTTTGAAATGATGCGAGCGCTGCAGTCAGCCCTCGTCTCCTGCCACATGCCTTTAAGAAAAAGGTGTGAAGCGGCGTGGCAGGCAGCGCCTCGCGTCTGCCCTGCTTGTAAACAAAGTAAATCTTCATTCTCCTTCTCCTCGTCGTTGTCGGGCCTTCACTCACTGGGTCCTGCCCTCGCGGAAATAGGAAGTTACCTCAGAGGAGGGCGGGACCCAGTGAGTGAGGCCCGACCGACGAGGAAGGAGAATGGAGATTTACTTTGTTTACAAGCAGGGCAGATGCGAGGCGCTGCCTGCCACGCCGCTTCACACCTTTTTCTTTAAAGGCAGGTGGCAGGAGACGAGGGCTGTCCTCTCTGGACGAAGCTGGTGGTCGGGTTGGGGTTTCAGATGGGAGAAGGGGGGTGGGGAGGGGGGTTTCAGATGGGAGAAGGGGGGTAGGGAGGGGGCGGATGGATGGGGGGGGAGAGGGATAGCAAATGGTGGATTGAAAGGGCAGAGAGAAAGGGCAGACAGTGAATGGAAGGGGGAGAGAGAGAGAGCAGACGGGCAGATGGTGGATGGAAGGGGCAGAGATAGAGGGCGGCAGAGATAGAGGGCAGATGTGCATGGAAGGGGCAGGGGAGAGGAGAGTTGCTGGACATGGATGGAGGGTGGGGAAGGGAAGACAGGAAGGAGATGCACATGGATGGAGGGGAGGGAAGACAGAGGAAGGCGATGCAGATGGATGGAGGGGAAGGGAGAGAGAAGAAATTATCGACATGGATGGAGGGGAGGGAAGAGAGAGGAAGGAGATGAGATGAGGGAAAAGGGAGAAAACCTGCACATGGATGGAGAAAATAGGCAGAAGCTGGATCCACTGGACAGTCATGTCTGCAGAGGACCCAGCTTTTACTTACGGATGTAAGGCAAGAAATTAAGAAGAAAGGAGGAAAGTAAAGAAATAAATGGAAAGGAAGACCTGGAAATGGAGTTAAGAGGACAGATAGCAGCAGAATCAGGTACTGGGCCAGCATAATCAGAAAAACAAAGTCACCAGACAACAAAGGTAGAAAAAAATCATGTTATTTTCATCATAGTGTTTGGAATATGTCCACTTTGATAACCAGGTGCTCAACGTTAAAAGTTTATATTTATTTACTTATTTATGGCATTTTATGCTAGACGGGGGGGGGGGGGGGGGGGGGGGGCACCAACTGATAGTCTGCAGGGGGGCACCAGATACCCTAGGCACGGCCCTGTATTTGTCCAGGTTGGGGTCTAAAAGCAAACAGTATATGCTGCGACTCTGATTCGCTCTGGGAGATATCAACAGACACACACATCCACTTGGGTAGGACAATCAGTTCTGGTTGTTCAAACGAAGTGCTGCAAGATATATTGAGACACCAGAAGTAAGGGTGGTCAGATCTGCAATGAGAGAGGATAATGTCTAAGTGCTGGTTAAAAATCAAAATTCAACCCCGGGGCATTGTTTTCTTCCACTGCTGTCAGTACCCAGTGCCCTGTCTGCATAGGAGGAGGTGCATATTGTAAGTGTTACTTTTGTCAGGTGCTACTGCAGTTGAACCGAAACAAAAAGAAAAAGTACGGATGCTCCAGATAAAATAATGTATTGTAATAATGGTAAGATAATTAAATGTTTTCTTCCTGTGGCTCGGGGGGGGGGGGGGGGGCTGTTCCAGGGTTTTGGTGGATGGTGCTGGCTCGAAAAGGTTTGAATTTAGTTTGGAATTTTTAATGGAGTTAGATGATTGGTTGACGGACGTCAGGTGTTCCTCTAGGGGGGGAGTTGCTAGGGAGACTGCTGAGCTGGAAGGAGAGAGCTGGCTGAGCACGGGGGGGGGGGGGGGGGGGGGAGAGAGAGTGAAAAAAAAAAACGTTTGCTGGGTGTGTGAAACTTAAGAGAAAAGGTATAGATTTGATGGGTTTCAATTGAAATAAGTGATTGGAAAAGCAATTAAGACCCAGGCTTATGTGTGCCAGTTACTGAAAGAGAGCTGAGGTGAGTGTGAATGTTCCAGTGTTAGCACTGAATTTCGAGAGATAAACCGTGATTTACCATTTTAGGGTGAGAGAGGCTGTGATTTGTGGTGGGAATTATACTTAATGAGAAAGCCTATAAGAGTGTCAGGAAAAAGTGTGTAAGGATTTAAAATGTGACAGAGGAGAGGTTGAAGGTGAATTTGTCATTTGGAAAAAAAGGCTATGTCTGTGGGAAAGGTGTGTTATTTCAGAGAGTTCTGAGCTCAGTACAGGGTTTGGAATCCGGCTGCAGGTTAAGGAATATACAGCACTGCTTCTTTTTTGAGTGTGCTGTATTTTCAAATAGATCTGATAGCTATGCAGGGAAATGTTATGTTTTTGTGTGAAGTCTGTGAGATGGAATGTTGAATCACCATTTGACTATGGAATGGGTTACTGTGTGAGATCCCTTAATGGAGTGCAAGAGCCTTCTGCAACATTATAGAATAGGGAATTAACAGTGAGAAATAGGCTGTGAAGTGAGTATTCCTGTAAATTATTTTGTTTCAAATAGAGAGTGTAGTCACAGTATTGAGAACTGATTAAATGTCACCAGAGAGGAGTCAGTGCCTGGACTAGCACAGGGAGTTCAGGGTCTAGCTTCTGTTTATTTTCTTTATAAGTGAGGTTTAGGAAGAAGAGATCGGTGAATTATCCTCTGCAGGATTCCGGCTGGGCTCCACGCAAGAAAGAAATCATCAAATCAATTCAAACACAGCTAAGTGACATTTGCAAAGGGTGTTGAAAGACATATCGTTTTTTTTTTTTTGTTTGTTTACAACATTTTAAGGGAAAACTAAAGAACAGAACAACATCAAATATAAAAAAATCCATGTTTTCCTGACTTGCCTAAGTGTTCTGGGTTCAAGTGAGATCCCTGCACAAACATCCATAATACCTATAAAGACTCAAATTCTTACATCAATAACAAGGAAAGAGTATTAAAACAAATATTTGATTTTTTTATAAAAAGACAATTTAAATACTTATCTGAAAAGGTTATTTCTGCCTTTTTAGGTGATTTTGTTGAAAGAAACAGAAAAAGTTAAGGGTATACATGTAGATCTACAGTTTAATGTTGAATATGTTATTGCAGTTCTATTAAGCCATCCACTAATTGTGAATTTTAGTTTATTGAATTAAAATTTGCTTGCATTGTATTCAATAAAGAAAAAGATATCTTGCAAATCTGAAGGTGCGGTTCTTCCATATCAGGGACAAATCCTAAATTTAGCTTCTTTTCCTCCTTTATTCTTTGAGAGTAAAGGACGAGGTTAGTTTATTTGTTCTACTCCCTTGGCTGTAAGTGTGTGTTCCTTGGATATTCGCCACGACTACAACAACAGGTATCTGGGAACACATCACTACAGTCCACCTGAGAGGGGTGGTAACAGTATTGCAATGAAAGGCCCATCCTCAGCCCAAGGCAACCAGGTAGTAGGGAAAACAGGAACATCATTTAGGGGAGGAGACTGAACGGACATAGATTCTCTTTCTAGATTAGCTAACTTATAAACTTAGCTAACTAGTAAAAATAAGAGTGTAACAGAGTGAATGTAAAAGGATGCTGTCATGTTATAAGAGATTGTGTGCTTACCAGAAATTCAATAAAAATAATGGAAAGTATCAGGGACCCCAGTTGGGATCCTTTGATCATTCTTAATTGTACACTTTAATGTGAATATGGAGGATTCCTGTCCACTTTCCTTTCCCCTTTACAGTGCCCCATTTCTGTATCCTGTCCTTTACAGCAAAACAGTATGAATGGGTAAGAGAAATGCTATAGTTTTCTTCTGCAGAAAGGGTCTTTTGGTCAGTTGACTCTTTACGAAATAAACTTTTGGACAATCTTACTCCTTGCTTGCGTTGGTCATTTGAAATTTGTTCTGCTTTCACCCCTTCGTTTTGTGATTGTTTTCTTCTGGCAATGCTCTGCTTTGCTTGCTGTTCATTCGAATATACATAAGAAAAATAAAGCAAACTGCATTTAAAGTTTACAAACCAGTGTTGGTTTTGATGGACTATTAAGTGTGAAACTTTCTGGTTTAAAATCTTCTTTGTCTAACGTTATCTTTGTTTCTACTATAGTTATACAGGATTGCATCCTAGAACCTCATAATTTAGGATATTGTATTTGTATGTGGCATGTGATAAGTTACAAATGGTGTGTATTTTTATTGAATCTGCCTGTGAAAGAGTTGAGATTTCTAATGTAATCTAAAAAATATTTCTATACAGCAAAGGCCTTGTAAGGTTCTATGCAGTTTACATAGAAAAGAGACCAGGCATACCTGGGAAAGTACAATTAAGAACATCTAATAGCACCATTCAAATTAAAAAACGAATTAATCATAGTCCTTACTATTAAAAAAAAACATAAAATATCCATGTTTTAAATTATACCCAATCACATACATAGGAGCCAACTTTTCAAAATGATTGGGGGTGCTGAATTTTTTTTTACAGGTGGTGCATTCCCCCTCCCTCCCCCCTCATTCCCCCTCGGTGCTGAATGAACGCAACCAAATATTCTCTTTCCCCCCTCTACTTGCCACCACCAAAAATAGTCTTAGACTACATTCACCTTTTGTTTTGTTTTAAATATATTTTATTGCAATATTCAAATAAAACAATTAACAACGGAGAAATACCAAATCGAAAATGAATGGTGTGAAAAATTACATGCTAATCTCGTGGACCTACCTCCTAGAAACGCCACAAGATCATCTTGCAGATTTCTCAACCTACACTTCCCCAGCTGTAAAAAACTAAAATACAAGATGATGCACGCCACCACCTTCTCCTACATGAGCACGCAGTTATGGAATGCATTACCCACAGACCAAAAACAATCGACGAAACAACTACCTTTCGCAAATTTCTGAAGACGTATCTCTTCAACAAGGCCTAGAATGAGAACCTACAGCCCCACTAACCCACTTCAGCAACCCATTCAATTATGAAAGCCCACCTAATAAATCCCTTCCTTCCCTTAACTAATCTCTACACAATACTAACTATACTTGATACACTGGAATAACTATGTTATCAATACTATCATGTAAGCCACTTTGAGCCTGCAAATAGGTGGGACGCAAATGCATTAAATAAATAAATAGCTCTGCCCTACCCACCCCCCATAGTCTGGCATCAGCCTTCCCTTCCCAATCCCCCACCCAGAAACACATCAGATCAGGATGAAACATAAAACTTTTTTTTTTTCCTGGGCACTGCTGCAGAGCCTACCCCCCATCTAGATGCCCAACATGAAATTATAAACTTTTTTTTTTTTTTTAATCTGGGCTGTGCAGAGCCCATCAGCAATTCAGCATTATACAAACCTAACCAGTGCTGAGCCCTCCCCCACTCAAACCCCCCCCCCCCTCAAAGTAATCCAAATATTACAAAAATTCAGAAAATGTTTTTTTTTTTTTTTTGTTACCTGGGCAGCGCTCCCCTGCAGATCTGTGTGCCGCTACAGCCTCTCCCCGATTCCTGCCTATGCGGGACAGGAAACTGCTAGGCCCGGAAGTTGAAAAAATGAAGCTGTGTGTAGGGTGGGCCATGGCGAGCATGCAGGGACTGGTCTGGAGCAGCTGTGTGGGACCAGACAGGAGGACCGACGAGACTCACTGGCCCACCACTGCCTAAGTTCAGGGCAGACTTCGGCGACGGCGATGGAGGCTCCTCTGTGCTCTGCTCTGCTTCTGTTGCAGGCTTGCAATGCAGCATGCATCATCCCCCGCCTATGCGAGACCGGAAACAGAGCAGAGCCAGAGAGGGAAAGCTTCCGACGGTGTCGGCGAGTCGAGTCAGTCCGGACTCCAGGAAGTAGGAGGCGAGGTAGGCGGACGGGCGGACAGCACAGACAGTGAGTGGTGCACTGCAGCAGCCAGCAGGGAGTCACGGGACGGTGCAGGGAGCGGGAGCGGGCGGGACTTTAGGCCCACGACAACGTCACGTGACACTGCAAATTATTGGGGGTGCTTGAGCACCCACGGAGTCGGCGCCTATGATCACATAAGAAAGCTCATTCTATAATTTAGTACCTGAAAAAGAAAAGGAAGACTAAATAACTTTCTTATATCTAATAGACTGAAGGGAAGGTAGATGTAATACCAAAGTGTCTCTTAGCCGTCTGACATTATTTGAATTAGCCCCAAAAAGCAGCAGGGCAATCGATCTGCAAACTCCAAAGTGGTAACAGAAACAAGCAGATCAGATGAAAGGTCAAAATCTTTATCAGTAATACACAAACCAAAAATGCTAACTTTGAGGCCCGGTGTAGTGGACAAGGATCACCTCACCCAAGACAAAAACAAATGGCTGCAATGTCCCCCTCCTACCTCCACCTTTATAGGCCTGAGATCAAGTATTGTAGCTCAGAGATTACATGGAGTAGCAGGGCATGTGACAGCATTCCTTATCCCTCTCTCCTTTTCCACTCTCCACTATGCTCAGGAAAACTCTATAATCATGTCGGGACGGGACCTTGAGATTAGACCTGGCAGCCATAGGCATTGAGGTGAAAATCCTGGACACTCATATGAATTGAAAAGAGAAAACTTTGATAATAATAACTATCCAAACAATTCACAAAAAGGTATACAACCAAAAAAAAAAAATGTCAGCAGGCAGGGACACAATGAATACTAATTAAAAACCAGAGGACAAATATAATAGGAATAAAAGTATGAGGGAAGGCAAAAGGTTCACTGAGGGCAGAGGGTTTCTTTCCCCCTCCCCAAAGCCCCAGGAGCTGCCTCAGGATGGTGGAAGGGGTCTTGGCCTAGTACCTGCGCACAAGGTAGGCTGCCACAGCCCCAACCCATGCCTGTAAGTTGCTGGTCAATGACCTCAAGGCTTACCTCCATCCTCTCCAATTCAGTTCCAGGGGCAGGTATAGGCAAGGAGGTTTGATTGAGAACAGGAGACGGCATGACGTAAAAAAATTGAAGCCACTTAGGTTAGTCTATGTTTCTCCATCCCCACGCAGCTGTCATTCTGCGTCCACTCAAAACAAAGCAAGCAAACCTTTGAGCTGCTGCATCCACGTTGTCGTTCTTTATTATTGGTATTATTTTTATTTAATCTCACTTATATTTTCAAACATGCCATCCTGTGCTGCATATGGATGTACACGGAGAAAGTATAATAACGGAATAACTTTTCATAGCTAAAGTAGTAATTTGCTATAAATCGTAATCAGTGTGTCATTTGGAGGGGACACCCTAGCACGTGTTATATTTGTGAAGAGATTTTTTTTTCTCCTGGTAAAGGGCCACTAAAACATATGAGAATCAGGTGCTCAACATTTAATGGCTTCCCATTAAAGACAGTATTACAACATTGGACTACGACCAACCCGCCGACTTTCTGGCATTGGCGTAATCGGGTGCATCAATTGTTAGTCTGGGAGGCGAAAGAAGCTAAGGGGTACTGCAAAAGGAAAATTCGATTTCTTAAAATACGGGGATGCTATTTAGACAAAATGACGCAGCAAGGACGAAGTCTCATTGTTAATAGCTTATAGTAATATAAGGTATGATGATAACAATGTATCGGGTAGATATGGGTTAATTGGGGGGGGAGAGGGGGAGATGAACTATAGGGAAGGGGGGGAGGGGGTAAGGGAGGAGAAGGGATTGTGAGGGTACCTTAAGGTTGAAACTGTTACCCGTGCCCTAGAGCAGAGTAATTGCTGTGACAAGTTGAATGCACATTATGCATGAAGTTAATATTATATTTTGTTGATATCTCCACCATACTAATGTTGAAATATCCTAAAAGGGGGAGAAGTAAAAGTTACACTATTTACCTGTTGAAACATAAATGGAAGGAGGATGTGGGGGGGGGGGATATAATGATAAAAATTGATGACTGTAAGTAGCAAATAATCTTGTTTGTTTGTTAATTCACTCTTGAATTTCTGTATATTCAGACTGTGGATTGTGATATTGTTTTGAAATGTCATCAATAAAAACTGTTGGAAATTAAAGACCGTATTACTTTCAAAATCTGTTAGTTGACCCACAAGATTATTTATGGGCCTGCCTACATGCTTGATTTGATACATCTACCTTCTAGAAATGCTTCTGTGGCTGCTCGATTCTACGTCAATTTACACTACCCAAGTTGCAAGCATGTTAAATATAAATTGGTTTTTGCATCACCCTTCTCATACGTCAGCCCGAAATATTGGAATGTTCTACCACGGCAGCTGAAAGAGACTGTTGACCACCAGCTCTTCAAGACATCCTTAAAGACATTTTTATTCAAGATTGCTTATCCCTCTAACAATTCTAAAACCTAGTCTTCCTCATCCCCTCTCGTATCCACATATACTTACCCCTCCCTTTGACTTTATTGAATCTGTACTCTCCCTGAATTGTAATTTTGTAAGCCACATTGAGCCCACTCTTGTGGGATAATGTGGGGTATAAATGTACAAAACAAAACAAAAAAATATATATAAATATTGTATTAAGGCTACTGCCAGGGGGCTAGGATGAAGCATTTAGACCCTGAAATACAAGTACCAGAAGCCATTGCAAGGAGGGAGGCAGAGAGTAGTCTGGAGACAAGGGAATGGATTCTCAGCTCCCCCAGGGGGATAGCCAGGCTGAGCCTATAATTTTGTCGCCCACTAGGGGGAGGCGGAGGGAAGAGGCTCAGTTCCCCTGGATATGCAATCAATATACCATGCGGCCCAACTGGAATAAAGAGGGGCCCATGGAGAGGGAAGAAGATGATTGGATGGATTATATGGAAGGGGTGGTAGATCAGGAGGAGGAGGAATCCCAGGTGAGAGGACAAGCCTCTATGGAGTGGGAGAGTTCCAAGGCGGGGATGGCCAGCTCCTGAGGGTTTGGAAAGGGTTGGAGGTGAGAGTAACCTGCTTTATTGGAAGCCTGATGTATTTGGCAACCTGCTTTATTTACCTGTTTTAGTGGAAGACTGATGTATTTGGAAATCTGCTTTATTGGAAGCCTGATGTATGTGGAAACCTGCTTTATTTACCTGCTTTATTGGAAGCCTGATATATGTGGAAACCTGCTTTATTGGAAACCTGACTTATTTGGAAGCCTGCTTTATTTACCTGCTTTACCGGAAACCGATGTGCTGAAGTTTGTGACAGCTGTTATTGGCTTGATAATAAAAAGTAACCAACCACTGTCTGCAATTGTGGTGAGATCTGAAAGAATGGCTGGGGGACGGCTCCACCTTGCTGGGATGCTTTTCACAATAAATAAATATATATATATACAGTGGGGGAAATAAGTATTTGATCCCTTGCTGATTTTGTAAGTTTGCCCACTGACAAAGACATGAGCAGCCCATAATTGAAGGGTAGGTTATTGGTAACAGTGAGAGATAGCACATCACAAATTAAATCCGGAAAATCACATTGTGGAAAGTATATGAATTTATTTGCATTCTGCAGAGGGAAATAAGTATTTAATCCCCCACCAACCAGTAAGAGATCTGGCCCCTACAGACCAGGTAGATGCTCCAAATCAACTCGTTACCTGCATGACAGACAGCTGTCGGCAATGGTCACCTGTATGAAAGACACCTGTCCACAGACTCAGTGAATCAGTCAGACTCTAACCTCTACAAAATGGCCAAGAGCAAGGAGCTGTCTAAGGATGTCAGGGACAAGATCATACACCTGCACAAGGCTGGAATGGGCTACAAAACCATCAGTAAGACGCTGGGCGAGAAGGAGACAACTGTTGGTGCCATAGTAAGAAAATGGAAGAAGTACAAAATGACTGTCAATCGACAAAGATCTGGGGCTCCACGCAAAATCTCACCTCGTGGGGTATCCTTGATCATGAGGAAGGTTAGAAATCAGCCTACAACTACAAGGGGGGAACTTGTCAATGATCTCAAGGCAGCTGGGACCACTGTCACCACGAAAACCATTGGTAACACATTACGACATAACGGATTGCAATCCTGCAGTGCCCGCAAGGTCCCCCTGCTCCGGAAGGCACATGTGACGGCCCGTCTGAAGTTTGCCAGTGAACACCTGGATGATGCCGAGAGTGATTGGGAGAAGGTGCTGTGGTCAGATGAGACAAAAATTGAGCTCTTTGGCATGAACTCAACTCGCCGTGTTTGGAGGAAGAGAAATGCTGCCTATGACCCAAAGAACACCGTCCCAACTGTCAAGCATGGAGGTGGAAATGTTATGTTTTGGGGGTGTTTCTCTGCTAAGGGCACAGGACTACTTCACCGCATCAATGGGAGAATGGATGGGGCCATGTACCGTACAATTTTGAGTGACAACCTCCTTCCCTCCGCCAGGGCCTTAAAAATGGGTCGTGGCTGGGTCTTCCAGCACGACAATGACCCAAAACATACAGCCAAGGCAACAAAGGAGTGGCTCAGGAAGAAGCACATTAGGGTCATGGAGTGGCCTAGCCAGTCACCAGACCTTAATCCCATTGAAAACTTATGGAGGGAGCTGAAGCTGCGAGTTGCCAAGCGACAGCCCAGAACTCTTAATGATTTAGAGATGATCTGCAAAGAGGAGTGGACCAAAATTCCTCCTGACATGTGTGCAAACCTCATCATCAACTACAGAAGACGTCTGACCGCTGTGCTTGCCAACAAGGGTTTTGCCACCAAGTATTAGGTCTTGTTTGCCAGAGGGATTAAATACTTATTTCCCTCTGCAGAATGCAAATAAATTCATATACTTTCCACAATGTGATTTTCCGGATTTAATTTGTGATGTGCTATCTCTCACTGTTACCAATAACCTACCCTTCAATTATGGGCTGCTCATGTCTTTGTCAGTGGGCAAACTTACAAAATCAGCGAGGGATCAAATACTTATTTCCCCCACTGTATATATATATCCGACGTGCACTTACATGGAGTGCACTGTATATATATATATATATATATATATATATACAGTGCACTCCATGTAAGTGCACGTCGGATAAGCGCATGCTCTGTTTAACTGCATGCTGTACTTCGGTCCTGTTTTTGGCACCATCAATTTCTATGGGGACAAACTTCGGTTTAGCGCACCACTGATAAGTGCAAGATTCGCTTGTATGCATGGTTCAAGACCGCTCCTCTGCAGGAAAGACTCCGCATAAGCGCGTGCACGGAATATGGAAACCGATTGGCGCGTGACAACCAACGAGATTTCAAATTTACCACCCCTTTAACTGCCACAGGCAGAATAAGCGAAAGAATGTTGTTAGAGTGTACACTGGGGTTGTCAGCGTCATTGCCGAAGCGGAACTGTAAGACTTTAACACTGGCTGAACAAATAGAAGTTCTTAAAAAAATTAGAAAACAAACAAGTCAAGCATCTATTGCAAAAGAATATGGTGTGAATCCCAGTCAAATTGCTTTACTCTGTTTTGTATTTTACTAGAAATTATCTAGTTTATTTTATATCATAACTGTTTTGTGGAGTAGCAAAATCATGGGTGTAGTTTGGGGGTATTGCCCTCCCAAATGCTGCTGGACTGGATGCTTCCCTCATGTGCCATAAGTACATAAGAGCTTCTGGAACAGAGCCGCGTGCTGCAACACTCATAGCCAGGCTCTGCTGGAACCTGCCCCTGTAACAGCACTTCATGTTGCCATGGGGGAGGTTCCAGCAGAACCTGGCTGTGAGTGTTGCAGCATGCAGCTCTGTTCCGGCAGCCTTTTCTTTGTAGAGCTCAGAACCACTGTGGGAAGGAGCTGCGGATTTGAGGCGAGGGGAGAGAGACTACGGGAGGTGGGCGAGTCAGAAGGAACAGTGCTGACGGGAAGACAGAGGAGAAAAAGGGATTTATATTGGGCACGTGGAGAAGGGGAGAGACGCTGGACCAGTGAAGAGACAGAGATGCCGGATCACGGGGGTCAGGGGATAGAGGTGAAGGATGAGGGCGGGGGGCCTGTAAGGCCTTTCTTCTGCATTTGATTTAGTGGATCATACTCTACTCCTAGATAGGCTACAACAAATAGGTATCACTGGCACTGCAAGATGCTGGTTTAATTTTTACTTTTCCCAGCAATCTTACTGGGTCCTTTGGAGCAGTGGTGTAGCCACAGGTGGGCCTGAGTGGGCCAGGGCCCACCCACTTAGGGCTCAGGCCCACCCAACAGTAGCAGACATTTAGCAGTAGCTGGTGGGGATCCCAAGCTCTGCCAGCTGAAGACTTCCCCCTGATGGTAACAAAAACATTACTCTCCACAATACTGGCACCTGTGCATGCTCAGTTTTCAGCATATGCGTGCTGCAGACTGCCAAGGTGGAAAGAAGCATTTTTCCGCCAGCTATTTTGGTGGTGGTGGTGGGTGGGGGGAGAACACTTGGTGCCCACCCAATTCTTGCCTAGGCCCACCCAAAATCTGTTGTCTGGCTACGTCCCTGCTTTGGAGGGATACTTTATCTACACCATTTTCAGTACCCTCTGGCCTTCCCCAAAGTTCATTACTGACCCCTATACTTGTACTTTGAAGTCCACTCTATCCGCCTTTTCTCTCCCCTGCCTCTTCGAATAGCGGTCATTTATCGTCCCCCTCATAAGTCCCTTTCATCCTTTCTCAGTGACTTTGACACCTGGCTTGCCTTCTTCCATGATCCTTCCTCCCCCTCTCTCATCCTTGGTGACTTTAATATTCCTGCTAATGATCCTTCCAACTCATATATTTCCAAGTTACTCGCTTTAACGTCGTCCTTTAATCTCCAACTATGCTCCACTTCCCCCACTCATCAAAATGGTCACTGTCTTGATCTCATCTTCTCCTCCAACTGTTCACCTTCTAGTTTCCTTGCCTCTGATCATCCCTCCTCTGATCACCATCTTATAACTTTCACACTTAAATCTCCTCCCTCCCAGTCCCGTCCTATCCTATCTAATTTATCTAGGAATCTTCACGATATTGACCCTTCATCTCTATCCTCCCATGTTTCAAACCTCCTCTCTACTGTGGCACCATCCACGTCTGTCAACGAGGCTGTTTCTTCTTACAACAATACTCTATCCTCTGCCTTAGACACTCTTGCACCTTTGATGACCCGCCCTGTAAGGCGTACAAAACCCCAACCTTGGCTGACTTCTAATATCCGCTACCTACGTTCCTGTACCCGCTCCGCCGAACGCCTCTGGCGGAAATCTCGGGCCCTTGCTGATTTCTTACACTTTAAGTTCATGCTGACCTCCTTCCAATCTGCTCTTTTACGTGCCAAACAGGATTATTATATCCAACTGACCAACTCTCTTGGCTCTAATCCTCGACTTCTCTTCACCACATTGAACTCTCTCCTCAAGGTGCCCCCTCCCCCAACTCCCCCTTCATTATCTCCTCAGACCCTTGCTGAATTCTTTCACAACAAGGTTCAAAAGATAAACCTTGCTTTCTCTACCTCACCACCTCTCCCTCCACTAGTCCGTTCCCCTCTCTCTCCTTCCCCTCATTCCCTTTCCTCCTTTCTTCCTCAAAATGTACCACCTGTTCCTCTGATCCCATTCCCACCCACCTTCTTAATGCCATCTCTCCTACTCTTATTCCTTTTATCTGTCACATTCTCAACCTCTCACTTTCCACTGCGACTGTCCCTGCTGCCTTTAAACATGCTGTGGTCACACCTCTCCTTAAGAAGCCTTCACTTGACCCTACTTGTCCCTCTAATTACCGACCCATCTCCCTCCTTCCTTTTCTCTCCAAATTACTTGAGCGTGCTGTTCACCGCCGCTGCCTTGATTTTCTCTCCTCACATGCTATTCTTGACCCATTACAATCTGGTTTTCGCCCTCTCCACTCAACCGAAACTGCGCTTACTAAAGTCTCCAATGACCTATTACTGGCTAAATCCAGAGGTCAATATTCCATCCTCATTCTTCTTGATCTTTCCGCTGCTTTTGACACTGTCGATCACAGCATACTTCTCGATACCCTGTCCTCACTTGGATTCCAGGGCTCTGTCCTTTCCTGGTTCTCTTCCTACCTCTCCCTCCGCACCTTTAGTGTTCAGTCTGGTGGATCCTCTTCTACTTCTATCCCTCTGCCTGTCGGCGTACCTCAGGGTTCTGTTCTTGGTCCCCTCCTCTTTTCTATCTACACTTCTTCCCTTGGTTCATTAATCTCATCCCATGGCTTTTCCTACCATCTCTATGCTGATGACTCCCAAATCTACCTTTCTACCCCTGATATCTCACCTTGCGTCCAAACCAAAGTTTCAGCGTGCTTGTCTGACATTGCTGCCTGGATGTCTCAACGCCACCTGAAATTAAATATGACCAAAACCGAGCTTCTCATTTTCCCCCCCAAACCCACCTCCCCGCTCCCCCCGTTTTCTATTTCTGTTGATGGCTCTCTCATTCTCCCTGTCTCCTCAGCTCGAAACCTTGGGGTCATCTTTGACTCTTCTCTCTCCTTCTCTGCTCATATCCAGCAGACCGCCAAGACCTGTCGTTTCTTTCTTTACAACATTCGTAAAATCCGCCCCTTTCTTACCGAGCACTCTACCAAAACCCTCATCCACACCCTTGTCACCTCTCGTTTAGACTACTGCAATCTGCTTCTTGCTGGCCTCCCACTTAGTCACCTCTCCCCTCTCCAGTCGGTTCAGAACTCTGCTGCCCGTCTCATCTTCCGCCAGGGTCGCTTTACTCATACTACCCCTCTCCTCAAGACCCTTCACTGGCTCCCTATCCGTTTTCGCATCCTGTTCAAACTTCTTCTACTAACCTATAAATGTATTCACTCTGCTGCTCCCCAGTATCTCTCCACACTCGTCCTTCCCTACACCCCTTCCCGTGCACTCCGCTCCATGGATAAATCCTTCTTATCTGTTCCCTTCTCCACTACTGCCAACTCCAGACTTTGCGCCTTCTGTCTCGCTTCACCCTACGCCTGGAATAAACTTCCTGAGCCCCTACGTCTTGCCCCATCCTTGGCCACCTTTAAATCTAGACTGAAAGCCCACCTCTTTAACATTGCTTTTGACTCGTAACCACTTGTAACCACTCGCCTCCACCTACCCTCCTCTCTTCCTTCCCGTTCACATTAATTGATTTGATTACTTTATTTATTTTTTGTCTATTAGATTGTAAGCTCTTTGAGCAGGGACTGTCTTTCTTCTATGTTTGTGCAGCGCTGCGTATGCCTTGTAGTGCTATAGAAATGCTAAATAGTAGTAGTAGTAGTAGTAGTAGCATCTCTAATTATGGACCTCAGCTTTGGCCCATTCATCTGTGCCGATGATATCCAAGTCCTGGCCTCATTCGATCCCACTGGCCTCTCAGTACAGGCAACACTCACTTCAAAATTGGAAATCATATTCTTTTGGATAGAAAGACACAGGAATGAAATGGAACCTAAGACCAAAATCATGACCTTCTCCCGTGGCCCCCTTTCCCAAGAACTTCTTGGAAACATTATTCCCACTTCGGACTCCCTTAAGGTAACATTTAATGCAGGTCTCACTTTCTCCAGCCACATCTTGTCCAATATCTCTAAAAGCTTCTACCACTTGCGCCAGATCAGGTCTATGCATTCTGTGCTGGAAATAGATGCACTATCAGGGCTCATTTTTGAAAGAGATGGACGTCCAAAAAGTGACATAAATCGGCGTTTGGACGTCCATCTCACAGAAACGTCCGATATAATTGAAATCACATTTTGGACATCTTTCTCAGAAGTCTGTCCAAATCTCAAGGGGGCGTATCAGGGGCGTGTTCAAGGTGGGACTTGGGCGTTCCTAAGACTTGGACGTCTTTGAGCCATAATGGAACAAAGCAAAAACGTCTAGCACTAAAACTTGGACGTTTTGAGCTAGACCTGTTTTTCTTATGAATAATGCATCAAAATCCAAAAGTTCTTTATCTGAATTTCAAGTGCACTCAGCTCAAAGCGAGCAACTATACATTCTCTTTAAAGTTTATTGAGTAAAAGGCAGTGAGCTTGCATACTTATAGTAGTCTTATGCGCTCGCATCGTCATTGGCTCAACCACCTCAACCCTCCTTAACATAAATTATACTTGTATCTGACCTAAGTCTTCCAATGTTATAACTTTTTGATTAACAGTATACGCATCTTATAGTAGAAATTTCAAAATATGTCGGCAATAGGGTTGTAACAAGCTTTTTCAAGGAGGTCCCCTACTAATCAGATTACAATAGCCTGCCGACTTCATGCCTTAAACAAGCTGAGTGCGCTTGAAATTCAGATAAAGAACTTTTGGATTTTGATGCATGATTTGAGAGGCACCAGCAGAGGTTCTTTTTGCCACATATTAAGTTGTTGGTTTCTTATGAATAAGGCACAAAAAGGTGCCCCAAATGACCACTGGAGGGAATCAGGGATGACCTCCCCTTGCTCCCCCCCCCCAGTGGTCACTAACCTCCTCCCACCCACAAAAATTGTGTTGAAGAACATTACTTGCCAGCCTCAGATGTCATACTCAGGCCCATCTAAATCTCGAAAAAGAGCTCTATAGGATATCCAACAATTGATAATTCATATAGCCATCAATAATATCCCTAAGTGTTTCTGATGTACCAAAGTGATTTTAAATAGGAGGAAAAAACCTTAAATTATAAGGGAACACCCCGTCGTTGATACAACCAACATTAGGGCTCCTGCTCTAATACTTTAACGGATAACGGAGAGGGACTTAAAGTATTAGAGCAGGAGCCATACTTTTGAAATAACAGAAGGAGGTTTTTTACCCATGATGATTTAAGGGACCTCCCTAATGTTGGTTGTATCAACGACGGCGTGTTCCCTTATAATTTGAGTTTTTTTCCCTCCTATTTAAAATCAGTTTGGTACATCAGAAATACTTAGGGATATTATTGATGGCTATATGAATACTCAGGCCCATGACAGCAGTATGCAGGTCCCTGGAGTAGTTCAGTGCACTTCAGACAGGTGGACCCAGGCCAATACCCCCACTATCTGATACACTTATGCAGGAAACTGTGAGCCCTCCAAAACTCACCAAAAAACCCACTGTACCCACATATAGGTGCCCCCTTCACCCTTAAGGTCTATGGTAGTGGTGTACAGTTGGGGGTAGTGGGTTTTTTTTTTTTGGGGGGGGGGGGCTCAGCACACAAGATAAGGGAGCTGTGTACCTAGGCGCATTTTATTAAGTCCACTGCAGTGCCCTCTAGGGTGCCCGATTGTTGTCCTGGCATGTCAGGGGGACCAGTCTACTAAAAATGCTGGCTCCTCCCAAGTCCCAATGGCTTGACTTTGGACGTTTTAGACTTGGATGTCTTTTTTTTAAAAATGGCCAAAAATCAAAGATGTCCAAATCGCAGGACGTCCATGGTATTTTCGAACACAAAAGATGGATGTCCATCTTTTTAAAAAATGATCTTCTCCTCGCTTCGGAATTTGGACATCTTTGTAAAACGTCCAAATTCTGACTTAGATGTTTTTCTTTCAAAAATGCCCCTCCACGTATACTTACCCATGCATTAGAGCTCACCAGCATTGACTATTGCAATGATTATTTAACGGATTGATGCAGTGGGAAGTTTGTCGCCTACAAACTATACAAAATGTTGTGATCAAACTGATATTAGGAGGCTAGAAAAGCATGATCACGTTACTCTATTGCTTACACTGGAACATGCTTCCTGTACATTTTTGTGTCCAGTACAAAACTTTGACTTTAATCCATATGACCTCTGGTCTACTTCCAATTTTATCTAAATACTTAATACCTTACTCCCCTACACAAGATTTACGTTCTGGCTCACAACATTGTTAGTACCTTCCCCTCGTTGGTTCCTCTGTTTTGAGGAAATCCATGTTTTCAGTTGCCAGACCTGGGATTCTATTCCTCTTCCTCTATGCCAGTTACAATCCCATTCAGAGTTTAAGGCAGCACTGAAGATTATTTATTTTGCCAGGTGTACTGTATTTTGCCGTAATTCTTTCAGATTCTGTTTTTTCCCTTGGTCCCCCATTCTATTTCATCCTGTTTTCTTGTGCCACTATGAGAATGTCGTCGTGTGTCTCAGCCTGTTGGAATGTTTTCCCTTTCTCTTCTCTTTCCTATGATTATTGGAGTTCCTTTTCTTGATCTCTCATATTAATATTACATTTTATATTATTATATTATTGTACACCGCTATGATGGTATGACCTTAGCAGTATATCAAGAATAAATCATCTTGAGATTGAGAGATGCTGAACGTTAGGGGAGGGAAGAGAGACCCAGAGACCTAGAGCAAAAGAGGGGGAGAGATCTTGGACCTGAGGAGGTGAGCACAGAGGGAAAAGAGACAGGAGAGACCTGGAGTAAAGGAGAGGGGGAGAGATCTTGGACCTGGGGAAGTGGACACAGAGGGAAGAGAGACCTGGAGCAAAGGAGAGGGCGTTAACCAGAGAGAGAGAGAGAGAAACTGGACAGAGGGAGAGACACTGGACCCGAGAAGGGAGTGAGAGAGAGGGTAAAGGGTAATGGATTTGATGCTCATTTTTGTGAGGAGAGAGATGCTATACCATGGGGAGGGGGAATGAGATGGAGAGATGATGGCCCCAGGAGTATAAGAGAAAGGGAAGTGAGGGGGAAGAATAGAGACACAGAGGCGAGGTACAGGACAGGATAGACAGGAACACGGAATGATGGTGGACATAGAGAGAGAAGAAATATCAAATAGGCAGGAGACCCTGGAAATACTGGGAAAGGGAAGGATGGAAACATAGCAAAAGGTGGGTTGTACTAGAGAGAGAAGAGGAACAGAGCAGAAGATGGATGGGGGAAGAAGAGGTACAGAGCAGACGATGGGAAAAAAGGTGGGAAAATGCAGCATATAAATAAATATAATAAGAATTCTTAAATCCTTAAATTGGTTAATCATATTGTCATTTTACTCTTTGCATATCTTGTAATGTATTATTTATTTATTTATTTCTAATTCTCATGAATTCCATTTACCTTAATCAAAACAATACTTCGTTCTTCTTCGTACTTCTTGCTAATGACTACTGTCATGGCAGCATAATGTAAGCCACATCGAGCCTGCAAAATGGTAGGAAAATGTGGGATACAAATGCAGCAAATAAATAAATAAATAAATAAAGATGGATGGGCCTAGGGTGAAAGAAGAAAAACAGAGCAGAACATGGGGCTAGGAATGGGAGAAGGGGAACAGAGCAGAAGATGACTGGGATTTGTTGGTGGAATGGGAGAGTGCTGGGGAGCAGAGCAGGGAATTATGCATGGGAGAGATGGAGTGGGAATTTAAAGCAGATAGTGAGTACTTGGCAATTGGTGGGTATGAGTGGGGGTAATATATTTCTTCACTCGACATGTAATTAAATTCTGGAATTCATTGCCAGAGAATGTGGTAAAAGCAGTTTGCTTAGCATGGTTTAAAGAAAGGTTTGGATAACTTCCTAAAAGAAAAGTCCATAAGCCATTATTAAGATGGACTTGGGAAAATCCACTGCTTATTTCTAGGATAAACAGCTTAAATTGTATTGTACTGTTTTGGGATATTGCCAGGTACTTGTAACCTGGATTGGCCACTGTTGGAAACAGGAAACTAGGCTTGATGGACCTTTGGTCTGTCCCAGTATGGCAACACTTCTTATGTTAATGGGTTGGGAGAATGAGCGAGTGTGTGAAATGAGGGGTAGGAGAAGAGGGATGGACTGTGGGAAAGGTTGAGACGTAGTGTGAATGACCTAGAAGATGGAAAGAGGATGAGAGGCATTGAGAAGGGATGGGGTACTGGAGAAGGAAGGGGATAGGTCTCCCAAGGGATTGAGTGAGGGTAGAAATAGGATTAAAAAGACGGTGAAAGAGAGGCAATAGGATATGGGGTATAGAAGAATGGCCTGGAGGCAAGGAAGGAGATGGAACTGGGTCTGGTGAGGGAATGAGAGCCAGCAGAGTAGATGAGTGCAAAAGAGAGAGAAATGGACTAAGGAGGGGAATAGGAAACTTGGGGAAATAAAGACAGAAGGAGCAATGAGATTGCTGGAGAGGGGATGAGAGGGAAACAGGAAAAGCTGATAGGTAGATGAGAGGTGAAATGGAAACTAGACTAGAGAGTGATAAGGAAAAGAAGGGGTAAAATCATATACAGGTGGATATAGAAAAGAAATGGAAAGGCAGACCTGGACAAGAATTTAGGAGAAGACCGCAACAAAAAGTGGAACAGATTGGGACCAATCCAATTAGAAAAGTACACAGACAACAAAGGTAGAAAAATATTTTTTTATTTAATTATTTTTTAATGGTTGGAATGTGTCCATTTTGAAAAATGTACATCTTATCAATTTTTGAATTTTAGCAGAGTACAGGAGAAAATGCATTTCTGTTTCTTTTACCAGAATTGAACTGCATATAGTTTCTTTGGTTAATTCTATAACTGTGCATCACAGGTTAGGTGCGCAGATTCAATATGCCAAGCGCTAATTCTATAATGGCATCTGGGCACCCAGATTCCATTATAGAATACTAGCATAAGTCGGCATTTGTGTGTCTACATTTAGGCGTGCCCACTTATGTCATGTCTACGGCAGCCATAAATGTAAACATATACTGTATATACTTCAGTATAAGCCGGGAGGGGGGAGGCAAAGTGTTGTGGAACACTTTGTGAGGACAACATGCTCTCCCCTCCCCTTTCTCTCATGCCCCCTCCCTAGTCTTCACCTAGTCTCCCCCCCCCCCCATTTACCTCTACAGCAGATCTTTTTACTCCTTCCTCGGTGCAGCATCAAAATCCTTGTCTTCCCCCGCATGGATGGGCTCTGCAGATACTTGAGCAGCGCAATGCATGAAGTTGGGAAAGTCTTGTGGTTTCAAGTCCCGCGAGATTTCCCCAACTTCCTGCATGGCACGGCTCAAGTATTTGCAGATCCCGGACGTGATTGGGAAGACGTCTGACGCTGTGCCAAGGAAGGAGAAAAAAAATCCACTGTACAGGTAAATTGGGGGGGGGGGGGGGGGGGCAGGTCTGCATTTACATGCTGACTTGACTATAAACTGAGACCTAAATTTGGGGGCATGTTTTGGGGCCAAATATTGTAAATGCAGCTCATGTACATGTATGGGAGACATACCCATGCTCCTATCCCCTGTGACCATACCCCTTGCATTTATGCGCTAAGGCAGTTACATGTGTATCTCTCTATATAAAAAGCAACACCAACGTTCTATGAAGCCTCCAGCCGGAAGTGTGAAGGGGGCGAGATATCCGGTTTCCCTATGAGTGTCTGCCCCGCCCTCTCTGTAACAGTCAGTGAAGGAAAACAGCAGAGCACGAAATCAAATCGCTGGCTCTGTAACAGTGAAGGACTCAGAGGGGGGAGGGGAGAGAGGCCAGAGGGCAGGGACACACACACTCCCACATGCACACAGAAGAAAACATTGCTAGCCCCGTTTCATTTGCATCAGAAACGGGGCTTTTTTACTAGTGTTATATAATACTGCTAAATGCACAGCTAGCACTTAAATGACAATCACATGTATAAATGCTTGTATTTTATAATATATGCAAGCAACTAGTGCCTAACTTTGGCTGACCTTTTTATAGAATGATGGGGTATGAACATAAATTTCCAATCAACAAACACACCACTTAATTGACAAACCTATGTACAGTTTGGCTAATTATACTTGATTGAAATAAACTTCCTGGCAGGAAATGAATATCCTGTAAATCTTCTCATGACCTTTTACAGAACTACAGAATTATAGTGGAGCAGGCTGGAACATCCTCTCTCTCTCATCCCATCATGATAAACAGGTTAATGTTAATGGCTTCTGGTGACTGACTGCATGCATAAACCAACCTGTCAAAACATTTCAACCCTACTCTGAACAAACTGGTTATTGCAGTGAAAAGGAGTTGTTTTTTTTCAAGTGCATTTAATCTTTGATTTCTCAGTATAGGTTCTCTGCTACTACAAACTGTCATATTAGTAATTGCTCACTGGGCTTGCCATCTCCACAGCCTGCCAAATGCCCATCAGAAAATAACAGATCTTAACCAGCATCAGGCTTGATGAGATTGGAAGTAGGAAACTAGAGAGAAAAGGTTCCATATACCCAGATTCATCAGTCCCACAGGTAGATGGCTCTGTGTACTGGTACCAATCCATCTCATGGCAAAAGGATCTGTGCACCTATGCCAATCATTCCCACTGAGTAGAAAGAAATGTAACCATGTGCTAGTCCTAACAGGTAAATGTTCTGCATATTCACCTGTGGCCTCAGGTGAGTCTGTTTCATAGTCCAGCTCTTTAGTTACAATCATGTCCATATTAGGCACCAAACAGTATATTTGGAAACTTAATTCTGCACAGAGGCATATTTCTGCCCAAGCTTGTCATAAACCCTCTTTCGAAAAAGATGGACTTTCTTGTAGTGCTCCGCTGCTTCCGATTTGCAATCCTACCGATAAACCAGTTGGCTGTAAAAGAAAATGAAAGAAATTAAAATCCCACATACTACACGGTCTTTCTGAAGTTATCATTAACACCAAGATAACAGGACTTATATTTAACAATACAATTTCTAACAAGAGGGATCATGGTTGGGCTTCAAGCACAGCAGGCACCAGTTATGGGTATTCATAATGGATATAGTCCTGTGGCACCGGATGCACATCTTAAAGTCCCTGGGAGCTTTTTTTATGGGACACCTCATCTGGAAAAATTGCCACTGCAAAATCAAATGACTTGATTTTGCTAATAAGTATCCTGACCAGGAGACCGAAGTCCTCTGCAAAGCCTATACAAGATAATGCTAAAAAATAAAGGAAACTTGAAAGTGACTGAAAAAAACAAATATATCAACTGGAAAAAAGTACCTCAAAACAGCAAAAGGACATGAGAAAAATATAAAAGCATACATTTAATAGAAAACTTCATGTTGAGGACAGCTCTGGTGACATGAATGCGACCAGCTTTGCGTAAAGATGAAAACTGAGGTGGTCCCACACAACAGCAGCAGGCAAGAAAGGGTGTGCATTTGCAGCATAACAACTCAAAAGCTTTTCCCTTAATTTTATAAACAGGGCACTCAAATGTTAGTGCCATATATAATAGCAATAATATAATAATAATAGTACAATCGACGATACTATCACAACTAGACTACTGTAATGCAGAATATGTAGGATGCAAGGAAAACACATTGAAATTGTTGCAAACCGTCCAAAACACAGCAGCAAGGCTAATATTCAAGAACTCAAAATATGAAAGTGTTACCCCACTGCTCGAAATACTACACTGACTGCCAATCAAGGCAAGACTAATCTTCACAGCTAGCACCATCACATACAAAATACTGTTTGGTATGTCTCCAGAATACATGCTAGCCATAAACAAACTATCTCCAAGGAATGCAAGCCCAGAAACCAGGGGCTACCTACTTCTTCACCTACCCAACTGCAGAAACATAAGGTAAAATTATGTATCATACCTGATAATTTTCTTTCCATTAATCATAGCTGATCAATCCATAGACTGGTGGGTTGTGTCCATCTACCAGCAGGTGGAGATAGAGAGCAATCCTTTTGCCTCCCTATATGTGGTCATGTGCTGCCGGAAACTCCTCAGTATGTCGATATCAAAGCTCCATCCGCAGGACTCAGCACTTAAGGCGGAAGGTCAATCAAGGGGAACATGTATTCCGGGGCAACCTCATAGACTTAGAGAATTACACCCACAAAGGGACACTCTGCCCAGCTCACCACCGCCGAAACGGGGGAGGGGAATTAACCCAGCTCATCCCCACACAAGTGGGGGAGGGGAATCCGTCCAGCTCATCCCCGCGGAGCGGGGGAGGGACACCACCCCGCCGATGCGGGGGAATCTGGCTTATCCTGCAACCGCAACAGGAGCTGACTGACCCTAACACCGCCGAAGCGGGAGGGGTACAAAGCTGCCCTATAGCCTCACGAAGCGGGAGGGAGCGCCGGCAGAATTTAGGTCTCAATCCAGCCCCGTAAAACGGAGGGGAGAGGAATGCAGCAGCTCACTGTAACACAAAATCGTCTCAACTCCTGAAGAATCCAATTGAAAAAACTTGAACACGAAGTCCTCCTGAACAGGAACTGAAGACTAAACTTGAACCTGAAATGCAACCAGAATAAAAACAGTACAGATATCTGGGAGGGGCTATGGATTGATCAGCTATGATTAATGGAAAGAAAATTATCAGGTATGATACATAATTTTACCTTCCATATCATCATGCTGATCAATCCATAGACTGGTGGGATGTACCGAAGCAGTACTCACCCAGGGCGGGACACAGAAATCCCTGACCGCAACACTGAAGCTCCAAACCGGGCCTCCGCCCGAGCAGCCACAGTCAAGAGGTAATGTCTGGAGAAGGTATGAGCCGATGCCCAAGTTGCCGCCTTACAAATCTCTTCCAAGGAGACGGACCCGGCCTCTGCCATCGAGGCCGCCTGAGCTCTAGTGGAGTGAGCCTTCAGCCGGATAGGCGGCACCTTCCCCGCGGCCACATAAGCCGCTGCAATGGCTTCCTTGACCCATCTTGCCACTGTAGGCTTAGCAGCCTGCAGACCCTTACGAGGACCTGCAAACAGGACAAACAGATGATCCGACTTCCGGAAATCATTGGTCACTTCCAAGTATCTGATGACTCATCTCACATCTACATATTTGAGAGCAGAGTACTCCTCTGGGTAGTCCTCCCTACGAAAGGATGGGAGACAGAGCTGCTGATTCACATGGAAGCGAGAAACCATCTTGGGCAGGAAGGAAGGCACTGTGCGAATTGACACTCCTGCCTCAGTGAACTGCAGAAAGGGCTCTCGACATCATAGCGCCTGGAGCTCGGAAACTCTTCTGGCTGAAGTGATAGCCACCAAAAAGACTGCTTTCAACGTCAGGTCTTTCAGAGATGCCCTCGACAAGGGTTCAAAAGGCGGCTTCTGCAAGGCTCTTAGCACCAGATTGAGATTCCACGCAGGTACCACTGAGTGCAGAAGAGGGCGCAGGTGATTAATTCCCTTGAGAAAGCGCACCACATCTGGCTGCGAAGCCAGGGAAGCACCCTTCAGGCGGCCCCTGAAGCAGGCCAGAGCCGCTATCTGGACTTTAAGGGAACTGAGCGACAGGCCTTTCTCCAGACCTTCTTGCAGGAACGCCAACACTGAAGAAATTGGAGCAGTGAAGGGAGAAAGGGAGCCTGCCTCACACCACGATGCAAAGGTACGCCAAACCCTGGCGTAAGCAGTAGAAGTAGAGCGCTTCCTCGCTCTCAGCATAGTGGCAATGACCTTGTCTGAGAAGCCCTTCTTCCTCAGACGCTGCCGCTCAATAGCCAGGCCGTAAGACCAAAGGGGGAGGGATCCTCCATCACCACGGGACCATGATGCAACAGGCCCTGCTCCACTGGCAGCCGCAGAGGGTCGTCCACTGAGAGCCTGATCAAGTCCGCATACCAGGGACGTCTGGGCCAGTCCGGACCCACCAGGATTACCCGGCCCGGATGCTTTGCCACCCGGTCTAGCACCCTGCCCAACATGGGCCAGGGCGGGAACACATAGAGAAGCTCCTGTGTCGGCCACTGTTGGAGGAGAGCATCTACTCCCAGAGATCGAGGGTCCCGTCCTCTACTGAAAAAGCGCGGCACTTGGCAATTGGCCGATGACGCCATCAGATCTAGGCTCGGCTGGCCCCAGTGCTTCGTGATGTCCAAGAACACCTGAGCCGATAACTGCCACTCTCCGGGATCCAAGGTATGGCGACTGAGAAAGTCCACCTTGACATTCATGACTCCGGCAATGTGGGCCGCCGACAGCTGTTCCAGGTTCGCTTCCGCCCACTGGCATAGTTTCATGGCCTCCTTGGCTAGAGGGGCGCTCTTGGTACCTCCCTGGCGATTGACATAGGCCACAGCCGTGGCATTGTCCGACAGGATCCATACTGGCTTCAACACCAGTACTGGAAGAAACTCCAAAAGCGCCAACCGAATGGCTCTGAGTTCCAGGAGGTTGATAGACCACTTTGCCTCTGCAGGAGACCAGAGCCCCTGCGCTGTCCTTCCCAAACAGTGGGCTCCCCAGCCCGTCAAAGAGGCGTCCGTCGTGACGACAACCCACTCCGGGGTCAAAAGTGTTGGATTATTTGTAGTAAATAATTAGCAGATTTTAGTACACACAGCTTCAGCTTTAGAAATGTTAATTTCTTTCTTCATCTCTCTCTCATTCACCCCTGAATAATTCACTGCTGAGTCACTTTAAAGTTGAAGTAACAAAACATCTGTTTACTCACAGTTTGTAGTTAGATTATAATCAGACAGGCTTTTATATACATATTACTATACATTTGTATTATCAGCTCCTTCCATGTGCTTAGATGGTAATGGATGCTCACACCACCATAGATCCTCTCAGGTTAGGAGAGATCATGAGCTCCATGTGCTGCATCTGCTGCATCTACTGTATCTAACCCCCACAGGAAGTTGCATAGCTGTGTGACCTCTCTAAGTAATTCACATCAGAGGTCACAGAGTAATCACAGAGAAATAATAGGTGACAGGCAATGCATGTAAAATACAATTACATTCCAACAAACCCCTTCTCATGCATAACTGTCATGCAATTATTTATTCATACAAAGTCCAAGCTTTATACGCAGATTCACAAAATGTTCTCTGGGTAACGGTTTGGTCATGATGTCAGCTGTCATCTCACTGGTGTGACAATAGTGTAGACTGATGACCCCTTCTTTCGCCAACTCTCGCACGTTGTGGTATTTCGTTGCGATGTGCTTGGTACGTGACTGAACCTTGTCATTCTGTGACAGTCGGATGCAGCTCTGATTATCTTCCATTATCTGGATTGGTCTCTTTTCAGCTATTCCGAAATCCAGCAAAAGTTTTTCAATCCACATCAGTTCTCTGCACGCTTCCGATACGGCCACGTATTCAGCTTCTGTAGAAGACAAACTCACAATACTTTGTTTATGACTGGCCCATGAAATGTGTACATTTCCATACATAAACAAATATCCACTTGTGGATTTATAATCAGAATGATCCCCTGCCCAATCTGAATCACAGTAACATATTAGTTTTGGATTACTATTGGCTGAAATCTTTAATTTACAATCAATGGTACCCTTTAAATACCTTACCATCCTTTTAACTGCAGTCCAATCTGATTTGGTAGGTGAGCTGACCCTTCTGCTCAAAATTCCTACTGCATTTGCTATATCAGCCCTGTATGTGGTAGTTAGATATAAAAGCTTACCTATGGCTGATCTATATTGGATGTTATCTGGTAAAGGTTCTGTTACTGTTTCATCCTTCAGAAAATCAGTGATCATGGGAGTGCTTACAACTTGGGCATCTTGCATACCTAAACTTTCAATAAGCTCATTTATTTTCTGCTTCTGGCTTAGAAGATAAGAACCATCATTTTGTTTCTCAATTTCTATACCAAGATAGTATGACACATTACCAAGTTCTTTTATCTCAACATTGAGGTTTAAATACTTTACAATGTCCTTGTACTCTTGCTCACTTTTGCTTGCAATGAGCAGATCATCAACAAAAGCTAAAATGTATGCATATTGTCCATTTCTGCACCTAGTGTACAAACATTTATCTGCTTCACCTTGCTTAAATCCTAAATTTGTCAATATTTCATGCAATTTTTCATTCCAACATTTTGCACTTTGCTTTAATCCATAAAGACCTTTGTTTAATTTACACACTAGCTGTCTTTGTTTTGTATTTATGAAACCTGTTGGTTGTTCCATGTACAAGTCTTCAGTTATATCTCCATGAAGAAACGCTGTTTTCACATCAATGTGGTTGACTTGCATGCCTTTTGAGACTGCAATGCTCAGAAGTGTTCTTATTGTCGTGTGTTTCACTACAGGTGCAAACACTTCATCAAAATCTTCTCCATATTTTTGAAGATATCCCTTTGCCACTAATCTGGCTTTATACCTTTCCACTTTTCCTTGTGCATTCCTTTTTAACTTGAATACCCATTTGCATCCTATAGCTTTCTTGCCAGGAGGTAATTTTGTAAGAATCCAAGTATTATTTTTATCCAATGCATCAATTTCTTCTTGTGCAGCTTTATGCCATTCAGCAGCTTCTTCTGCTGGCATTTTCTCAATCTCATCCCATGTTAAGGGCTCTTGAGCTTCTGCTGACTTTGTTAGGTAAGACAGTCTTGGGGGTGGAACACCTTTGTTTTCCCTGGATGAGCGTCTGACAACAGGTTGGTCTGACCTTTCCGCATCCTCTAAATCTGAGAGTACTTCTCCAATTGATTCCCCTTCTCCAACTGTACTGTCTTCTTCAATGATCCTTTCTGTGTCTGTTTCCTCTGCCTGTTCCTCGTTAGATACAGATGAGTTGCTTTCAGACATCTGCCTTGGTATGGCATTTATATACACTGGCATGTCTATTATGGTTCTAGTTTCATATTCTGGATGATAAGGCTCATCTGGGATAATCCAGCCTTTATCAACCCTTTTGTTTTCATCAAAATATGTAACATGTCTTATGCCAACAATGCCAGTTTTCAGATTCAAAATTCTATATCCTTTGTGTCCTGGAGTATAGCCAACTAAAATGCCCCTTTCTGTTGTGGAATCCAGCTTATGCCTTCTTTGCTTTGGTACATGAGCATATGCTGTACTTCCAAATGTTCTTATGTGTGACAGGTTTGGCTTCCTACCATGCCATGTCTCATGTGGTGTGCGCTCAGCGCCTTTAGTTGGCATTCTGTTTTGTAGGTACACTGCTGTGAGAATGGCTTCCCCCCATAGTCTTTTAGGGAGATTGCTATCTGACAGCATACATCTGGTCATTTCCACAAGTGACCTAAATTTTCTCTCTGCAACAGAATTTTGCTCTGGTGTATAAGCTACTGTTGTGATATGCTGAATGCCTTCTTGTTCTAGAAATGTGCGCATGCTTTGTGAAGTGAACTCACCACCATTGTCGGTCTGAAGAACCTTTGGTTTTCTTTCAAATTTGTTGCTCACCATGGCTACGTATTTCTTCAGCATGTCTGTGACTTGACTTTTCTCTTTCAGCAAATAGGCCACACAATATCTAGAGAAATCATCCAAGAATATTAGCACAAATCTGTTATTTCCCAATGATGGGATATTAAACGGTCCACATAAGTCACTGTGTATTAAGTCCAGCACTTTATTACTCCTATTTCCTGTGTATGCAGGAAATGAGGGTCTCACACCTTTTTGAGTAACACAGTCTATGCATTTCTCCATATTACCAGCATCTGCACTTATCTGAATGCCGGTGGCCAGTTGCTTACTGTAAAGATCCTGGATCACCTTAGAATCACGATGTCCCAGGCGGCGGTGCCAGATTTCCAGACTACATTTACCATCATTCTTCCTTACTTGCGCCATATGTGAGGCTTCACCTGAAATGTTCAGCTTATAAACATCATTATGCATAAAAGCTTCAGCATACACTTCATCATTTTTAGAGATTGTGCACTTACTGTTTTCAAAATGAATCGCAAATCCCTTCTTATCTAATGTAGATACACTAAGCATATTACAAACTGCTTGGGGAATATACAAGACATCACTTACAGGAATTTCTTTAACTTCATTAGACACTTTGTATTTTAAGAATCCAATACCTTTTGCTTGGATCTTAGCAGTCCCTGCGTTTGCAGTTTTAAGAATACCTTCCTCTGGACACATTTCCTGAAAGAAATCCTTAGAATTGGTTAAATGGCATGTGCTCCCCGAATCCAAAATCCAAGTACTTTCATTTGAATTATTATTTACCATAGTCAAAGATTTTTCTGCCATTAGAAAGCCCTTGTGTTTATCTTTGTCCTTCATACATTTCCTGGTTTGAAAATTCTTTAGTTCCATTGGCTTAGGTGAGCTAGAGGGAGTGTTTTGTGTTTCCTTACACCATTTAGATACATGTCCCTCCTTTCCACATGAGTAGCAAATCAGCTTGCCCTTGGGTGGAGTTTTCCCATAGCTCCGCCTTCCTCTGTTCTTTGCCAAGAAATTTGTTTCATTTCTCTCTGACTGACTTTGAGAACACATCTCCTCAGAATCATTTATTATGCATTCCTGCCTTAGTTTTGATGTTGTCTGTTCAAAAGATTGCCCTTCAATGGCCTCATTTACAGACCTAAAAACATCAAACTTCTTTGATAGTGAGGTAAAGAGAAATGCTCTTTTCAATGCATCACACATGGGAATTCCAGAAAGTTCTAACTTTTGAAATGAAGACATAAGATGCATAATGTGATCATTACATTTACTTTTATCCCTTAATTTGGTTTCATTCAACTCTGCCAACCAAATTGGTTGCTGCTTTGCATATGTAGTTGCATACATAGTTCTCAGTTTATATAAAATGTCCTTTGGTGTATCTTTTCCCTCCACTAATATGGCTTGTTTCTCTGAGAGAGCTTCCAAAAGCATGCACTTCACATAATTGTTTGCATTGTCCCATTCAGCCATATTTTCAGCTGTTCTGTCTTGGTCTAGGCATATATTTAATCTTTTTGCTCGAAGGAGACATATGAATCTTAGTTCCCACTGCCGATAATTAAACTCAGTTAATTTAGGCACCTTGAGAGAATAGAAAAATGGTGAATTTCTTCCCTCAGCCATTTTCTTAGCCTTCTGTCTGCTGTGTGGGGGGAGAGAGAGACAGACTGAATCTTTCCTTTAAAACTTAAGAGAAAAATGTGGCCTTTTTTTCTGCCTGGTAATATTTCTCTTCTTTTTCAATTCCTGGACCCTGGGCCCATAACCCTTTTGTTGGATTATTTGTAGTAAATAATTAGCAGATTTTAGTACACACAGCTTCAGCTTTAGAAATGTTAATTTCTTTCTTCATCTCTCTCTCATTCACCCCTGAATAATTCACTGCTGAGTCACTTTAAAGTTGAAGTAACAAAACATCTGTTTACTCACAGTTTGTAGTTAGATTATAATCAGACAGGCTTTTATATACATATTACTATACATTTGTATTATCAGCTCCTTCCATGTGCTTAGATGGTAATGGATGCTCACACCACCATAGATCCTCTCAGGTTAGGAGAGATCATGAGCTCCATGTGCTCCATGTGCTGCATCTGCTGCATCTACTGTATCTAACCCCCACAGGAAGTTGCATAGCTGTGTGACCTCTCTAAGTAATTCACATCAGAGGTCACAGAGTAATCACAGAGAAATAATAGGTGACAGGCAATGCATGTAAAATACAATTACATTCCAACAAAAAGAGGCATCCCTGCGGACAACTTGTCTGTCCTCAGCCACCAGCTCAGCGCCTTGCGCACCGCTAGGTCCAAGGGAAGGCGCACAGCGTAATCCTCCGACACTGGAGTCCAGCGCTGCAGCAGAGAGAGTTGTAGTGGTCTCATATGAGCCCTGGCCCAGGGCACTACTTCCATCATGGCCGTCATAGAGCCCAACAGCTGCACATAGTCCCAAGCCTGAAGAGGAGAGGCTACTAGGAACTGGTCCACCTGAGCCTGAAGCTTGACAATCCGATTGTCCGGCAGGAACACTCTGCCCACTTGGGTGTCGAAACGAACTCCCAGATATTCCAGGGACTGAGTCAGGCGCAGCTGGCTTTTCTCCCAGTTGATGATCCACCCCAGGGAGCTCAAAAGAGCACTCACCCGGTCTACAGCTCTGCCGCACTCTGCATAAGAGGGGGCTCGGATCAACCAGTCGTCCAGATAAGGATGGACTTGTACTCCTTCCTTTCGTAGGAAGGCCGCGATGACCACCATTACTTTGGAGAAGGTCCGCGGAGCAGTAGCCAACCCGAACGGGAGGGCTCTGAACTGGAAGTGTCGGCTCAGAACTGCAAAACGCAGAAAGCGTTGATGAGGAGGCCAGATGGGAATATGCAAGTAAGCTTCCTTGATGTCCAAGGATGCCAGGAACTCCCCTGCCTTCACTGCCGCTATCACAGAGCGGAGAGTCTCCATTCGGAAGTGCCGAACTTTCAAGGCCCGATTGACCCCTTTGAGGTCGAGGATAGGCCGTACAGAACCTCCTTTCTTTGGTACCACAAAGTAAATGGAGTAACGTCCCTTGCCAAGCTGATCTTCTGGCACCGGAACGACCGCACCCAGGCGTATCAGGTTGTCCAAAGTCTGCTGCACTGCCACAGCTTTGACCGGAGACTTGCAGGGAGAGTGCACAAACCCGTCTCTTAAGGGTCGGCAGAACTCTAGCTTGTAGCCATCTCTGATGAATTCCAGCACCCAAGCGTCTGAAGTGACCCTGGTCCACTCGCCCAGAAACGAGGACAGGCGTCCTCCAATCTGCACTGGGCCATGGACCAGGGCCCCGTCATTGGGTACGAGACCCTGGGGGAGGACCGGAGGGCGCACCTCCGGGACGGCGGTCTCTGCGAAAGGAATGCTGCTTGGGGGAGAAGTTCCTCTTGAAGGAAGAGGGGGCAGAGGAGCCCGACTTGCCCGGGCGATACCGACGGGCTTCCTGAAACCGTCCTTTGGAGGAACTGGGGCGAGCACCACTGGCCCGAGCCCTGACCTCTGGTAACCTTTTGCCCTTAGATGTGCCGAGATCAGTCACAATTTTGTCCAGCTCGACCCCAAAGATCAGCTTGCCTTTAAAAGGCAACTTAGCCAGGCGAGACTTAGAGGCATGGTCAGCAGAGACTGTCTGAGCCATACCTTTAGCTGAGGCTCTCAAGACATCATACAGCAAGTCTGCCAAATAAGCCAAGCCCGATTCCAGGGCCGGCCAATCAGCCCTCAAGGAAGGATCCGAGGGGGAGCCCGCTGCTCAATCGTCAGGCACGCCCTGGCCACATAAGAGCCGCAAACTGAGGCCTGCAAACTTAAAGCAGCCACCTCGAAGGACGACCTTAAGGCCGCCTCCAATCTTCTGTCTTGGGCGTCCTTTAGGGCCGTGCCACCTTCCACCGGCAACGCAGTTTTCTTAGTCACCGCAGTGATTAAAGAATCCACGGTAGGCAAAAGAAAGGCCTCCCGTTCACCTTCAGGCAGAGGATAGAGGCGGGACATAGCCCTAGCCACTTTGAGGCTCGCTTCTGGGACATCCCATTGAGCCGAAATCAAGGTGCGCATGGCCTCATGCATGTGGAAGATTCTAGGCAGGCGCTCTGTCCCCAGCATAATGGCGGAGCCAACAGAGGCTGAGGGAGAGACGTCCTCCGGAGAGGAAATCTTCAAAATGCTCATGGCCTGCACTAACAGGTTGGGCAAATCTTCTGAGCGAAAGATCCGCGCTGCAGAGGGGTCATCCGCTCCATCTGAGCGGGAATCCGTCTCCTCCAAGGAATCCCCAAAGGACCGTTGGGAGAACTCAGATACGCTGTCCTCATCTACATCAGAGGAGACAGAGTCCTCTAGGGCCTGGAAATCCACCCGAGGGCATTTGCTTCCGGAGGCCTCAACCCCTTTATCAGACAGGGGGGCAGGGGCAGCGTTTTGCATAAGAAAAGCCTGATGCAGCAGCAAAATGAACTCAGGGGAGAATCCCCCCGAACTGTGCATTTCTGCAGCTTGGGCCACAGCCCTAGCCGCACCCTCAACCGACGCTCGCAAGAGCGGAGGAGAAACGTGCTGCGCATCCAAAATGGTGTCCGGCGCGAAACTCCGAGGAGCCGCACGGGAAGAACGGCGCTTAACTTTGGCCGCTTTCTTACCGTCGCCCGAATCAAGGGCGACCATAGTATTAACGTCTCCCAGCTCGAGGGCAGCCCAAGAAGAAGCCGTCCGAGCAGAGTGGCCAGCCAACATGGAGTGGGCGAGCAGCGGGGGATGGGTGCTTATGGCGGGAAAAACCGCCGCACCGGAGGAAGAACCGGGACACTGACCGGACTCCATACTGATGCTCAACAAAGGCAATTCAGGCTTTGAAACCCCCGCATCCCTGCTAGACGCACACACACGGTCCGAGGAGCGAATCTTCGCGCCCTCGCCCTCCGATGCCATAAGCCACATGGAGATCGAACGGGGAACCCTCCTGCCCGCTATAAAAAGGTAAAATTACCTGCTTCTCGCTCCGAGCTGTAACGAACTGGTGTCCCAGAGAGCAGCTGCAATAAACGTTGAAATAAATGCCCTTAAAGGACGTCCAATTTTTTTTTTTTTTTTAAACGGAGCCAGCGGGAGGGGGGAGAAAAGGAGGGACCTGGCACCACCAGGTTTGCACTTGCTCAAGAAGAGCCCTCAACCCCAGGTACTCAACAAAACCTAAAGATTAGGCTTGGAGACCTAGCCAGAGCTGCTGCTGTGTGTGACCACCACCTGCTGAGATAGAGAACATACTGAGGAGTTTCCGGCAGCACATGACCACATATAGGGAGGCAAAAGGATTGCTCTCTATCTCCACCTGCTGGTAGATGGACACAACCCACCAGTCTATGGATTGATCAGCATGATGATATGGAATCTACAAATCTATCTACATGGCTGGACTTAGCTACTTGGGTTCCAAATGGTGGAACTCTGTACCAAAGATCAGAAGAAGCATCATCAATTACCTTCAGTTCAGGAAAGAACTGAAAACCTAACTCTTTAAAAAATTCTACAATTTAAAAATTAGCTATCGATGTCCTTTCTGATTCCTAATTGTAAACCATCATTACAATTTTCAACTAGAATATAAACTGTAAACCATCATTGTAAATCTCAACCAGAATGTAAATGGTAAGCCACTTTGAACTGAACCCTGTTTTTAGATAACGGTGGGATACAAGAATGCATAAATAAATAAATGTGTATTAATGTACAGAATACTACATCCATGTGCAGATGTGTACATTTATGAATGTGGATGGTACTCTATAATGTATGGACCTATGGCTTAGCATGCATTTGCATGGGGGCGTTTACAGGGGAGGGTCATGGGCAGTGCCAACATTTATGCACATAAACATAAGCAGTATTCTATTGTCTATTTACAAAATTTGATTTATCGCACAATTTAGGAACACCAAGTCAAGGCGATTTACAATAAAATAACCAAGGGCCAGATGCACTAAACTTAATGAGCCAGCAATGTGGTTTTTAAACTGCTTCTAGCCAGTTTAGCGCGCAAGTAGTAAACCAGCAGCTAACGAAAACGGAATGCAAATGATCTACAGGTTATTATAATGAGCTAATTAGCAGATGCACAGCCGTTTTCCGACTCCATGCACTGTGGAAAACCTAACGGGAGGTTTGCACCTCTCGTTGGGGCTGCTGAGCAGGACTATGCTAAAGCTGAAGAAAAAACATCCGTGCTCATCAGGGACGTCCTTTTTTTTTTTTTTTTGAGTGCCTAACACTTGGACATCCTTCACTCAAAAAAAAAAAAAAAAAGATGTCCCTGACGAGCACCTGGCCGTTTTCCTTCAGCTTTTGTGATGGGCGTCCTTCTCAGACGTGTTTTTCTTACGTGCCTGAAATGACCATAGCCATGGAGGTTCACTCAACATTCTCCGTCCCCTCCAAGGTTGTTTTCAGTTTGCGCCCCCTCCCCCCCAAGGATCGGGACATGCAAGGACGTCCAAATCAAAACTATTTGGACGTCCCTCCCTCCAGGTCTCTCTCAGCCAATCACGGCATGTTTAGCTGATACCGGTGACAGCTAAACGCGGGGTGGGTGCAGGCAAACGAGGGCTGTGGGAGGTGAGGTAAGTGGGGTAAGCACGGCCTGTGGCGCCCTCTTGCCATGCTTACCTCGTTTACCGGAGCCGGTTCACCGTGCAGAACCGGCTCGCCAGATCTTAAAAAAATTTAACAACCGGCTCTTGGGAGCTGGTGCGAGCCGGCTCCAGCACACCACTGGCTGTATACCTTTCTAAATGTGTATACTTCCAATGTGGACTACAGTGCATTTTATGAGGACATAGACCGGTTATTGCGAGCTAAGGTGGGGGGACATCTAGTTATTTGGGGGAGGGGGGAGACCAACGTAAAATGGGATCCTGCCTTGGATTACACAGTAACATAATAACCTAGTAGATGACGGCACAAAAAGACCTGCACGGTCCATCCAGTCTGCCCACCAAGATGAACTCATGTGTATACCTTACCTTGATTTGTACCTGTCTCTTTCAGGGCACAGACCGTATAAGTCTGCCCAGCACTATTCCCCACCTCCCAACCACCAGTCCTGCCTCCCACCACCAGATCTGGCAGAGACCGTATAAGTCTGCCCACCACTATCTTCGCCTCCCAACCACCAACCCCTCTTCCCCCTACTGGCTCCGCCATCCAATTTCGGCTAAGCTTCTGAGGATCCATTCCTTCTGCACAGGATTCCTTTATGTATATCCCACGCATGTTTGAATTCCGTTACCGTTTTCCTCTCCACCACCTCCCACGGGAGGGCATTCCAAGCATCCACCACTCTCTCTGTGAAAAAATACTTCCTGGCATCTTTTTTGAGTCTGCCCCCCCTTCAATCTCATTTCATGTCCTCTCGTTCTACCGCCTTCCCATCTCTGGAAAAGATTTGTTTGCGGATTAATACCTTTCAAATATTTGAATGTCTGTATCATATCACCCCTGTTCCTCCTTTCCTCCAGGGTATACATGTTCAGGTCCACAAGTCTCTCCTCATACGTCTTGGAACGCAAATCCCTTACCATTCTCGTAGCTTTTCTTTGCACCGCTTCAATTTTTTTTACATCCTTAGCAAGGTAAGGCCTCCAAAACTGAACACAATACTCCAGGTGGGGCCTCACCAACGACTTATACAGGGGCATCAACACTTCCTTTCTTCTGCTGGTCACACCTCTCTCTATACAGCCTAGCAACCTTGTCGCTATGGCCACTGCCTTGTCACAGTTTCGTCGCCTTCAGATCCTCGGATACTATCACCCCAAGATCCCTCGCCCCCTCAGTACATATCAGATTCTCACCGCCTAACACATAAGTCTCTCGTGGGTTTCTACTCCCTAGCTGCATCACTTTGCATTTCTTCGCATTGAATTTTAACTGCCAAAACTTAGACCATTCTTCTAGCTTCTGCAGATCTTTTTTCATGTTTTCCACTCCCTCCCGGGTGTCCACTCTGTTACAAATCTTAGTATCATCCGCAAATAGGCAAACTTTACCTTCTAACCCTTTGGCAATGTCACTCACAAATATATTGAACAGAATCGGCCCCAGCACCGATCCCTGAGGCACTCCACTACTCACCTTTCCCTCCTCCGAGCGAATGCCATTTACCACCACCCTCTGTCGTCTGTCCGTCAACCAGCTCCTAATCCAGTTCACCACTTCGGGACCTATCTTCAGCCCATTGAGTTTATTTAAGAGCCTCCTGTGGGGCACCGTGTCAAAAGCTTTGCTAAAATCTAAGTAGATTACGTCTATAGCATGTCGATGATTCAATTCTGCAGTTACCCAATCAAAGAATTCAATGAGATTCGTTTGGCATGATTTCCCTCTGGTAAAACCATGTTGTCTCGGATCTTGCAACTTATTGGTTTCCAGAAAATTCACTATCCTTTCCTTCAGTATCACTTCCATTACTTTCCCAATAACCAAGGGGAGGCTTACCGGCCTGTAGTTTCCAGCTTCTTCCCTATCGCCACTTTTGTGAAGAGGGACCACATCCGCCGTTCTCCAATCCCTCGGAACCTCTCCCGTCTCCAAGGATTTATTAAACAATTCTTTAAGAGGACCCGCCAGAACCTCTCTGAGCTCCCTCAATATCTTGGGGTGGATCCCGTCTGGTCCCATTGCTTTGTCCACCTTTAGCTTTCCAAGTTGTTGATACACACTCTCTTCCGTGAACGGTGCTATATCCACTCCATTCTCAAATGTACTTTTGCCAGTCCCTCGTGGTCCTTCTCCAGGATTTTCTTCAGTGAAAACAGAACAAAAGTATCTATTTAGCAAATTGGCTTTTTCTTCATCATTATCTACATATCGGTTCGCTGTATCTTTTAGTCTCACAATTCCCTTTTTAGTCATTTTCCTTTCACTAATATACCTGAAGAAATTTTTGTCGCCCCTCCTTACATTTCTAGCCATTTGTTCTTCCGCTTGCGCCTTTGCCAGACGTACCTCTCTCTTGGCTTCTTTCAGTTTCATCTGGATTAATTCCACTAGAGGGGTGGGCTATGGAAAGGTGTTCTCCACATGGAATTTGGTGGAACCATGGAGATGTCTCTTTCCTACAGTGAGGGATTATACATATTACTCTGGGGTTCATAACACCTATTCTAGAATTGACTTTCTGAGAAGTTCTGAGAGAAGAGGACATTTCTCTGGTAAGAGAACATTATTTAGCTTTGTGCTTTGGGAAAGATTTGGGGTTTAAATGAGGAATTGTAGGTTAGTGATAGGCAGAATAAAAATATAAAAAAACAAACTTTATCAACTAATCTCCATACTATTTTCCCCCTAGTTTTAAAACTTGAACTTTGTACCACAGCATTAACAGTTAGCCTCTAGCAGGCACTGCAGGACCTAGTTTAGTCTTAGGGGGAAGAGAGAAAAAAAGAAAGAGAGAGAAAAGCAAGCATTATTAACTAGTTTCCATGGTGTACAACCCTTTTCTCATAGTTTTAAACAGAGGGAGTAGACTATTTGCAGAGGTTACTAAGGGCAACCTGATTACTGAGTTAGCTTGAAAGGGTCTGTTTGAAGCAGTCACCTTAGATTCAAAAGTATATAAAGAGGAAAGGTCCCACTTAAATTTCTTTCTAAGAAGTTCTGAGAGAAGAGGACATTTCTCTGGTAAATGAACATTATTTTGCTTTTTGCTTTGGCAACTTAAAGATTGGGGTTTAAAGGAGGAATTGTAGGTTAGTGATAGGCAGAATAAAAATATAAAAAAGCAAATGTTATCAACTAATCTCCATACTCTTTTCCCCCTAGTTTTGAAACTAGCATTAACAGAGAGCCTCTAGCAGGCACTGCAGGATCTAGTTTAGTCTTCATACGTGGTTGAGATGAAGGTGTAGGGATGACGGATTTAGATTTGTTAGGAACTGGGCAACATTCTTGGAAAGGGGGAGACTGTTCCGAAAGGATAGGATCCACCTTATTTGGGATGGAACCAGGCTGATGGGGCTAACTTTTAAAAAGGAGATAGAGCAGCTTTTAAACTAGAATGGGGGGGGGGGGGGGGGGGGGGGGGGGGGGGGAAGCCGACAGTCGCCCAGGAGTGCATGGTTCGGTGTGGAGTATCCTTGAAGGATACTATTGAAACAGGACATTTAAGGAATCCCAGTAGACAGGTTTCAACAATGCTTAAAGTAAGCCAGGTGTGCTTAATGAGAGAGCAGGGTAAAGGATGCTGTAACCAGGTACCTTTCTTGTGCAGCCAAGGATAGAACAATCTCCTCCCGCCACAGGCTCCCCGTACAATGAAGAAATAGATGTCCACCAGTAACTTCAATCTTAAGAACTTTTATTCCATGCAGGTTTCTAATACACAGTTCCAACAGCAGCATTCACCTTCAATCTTAAGCACATATCAGTGGTGTAGCCAGACAGCCAATTTTGGGTGGGCCTCAGCCCAAAGTGGGTGGGCACAAAATTTTCTCTCTGCCCCGCCCCTTCCTCCCCCTATTCTCCACCTCTCCCCCAGCACCTCCCAACTCAAAATAGAAACAGAAACACTTTAGCTCATGAGGAAAGTGACATCCGCTATGCACATTTCTCAAGCTATCATATTTCAGTTAAGATACAAAATAAAATAAAATGCCTTGGGGGGCGTGTCAAGATGGCGCCGTAGCGGGAACGTTTGAAGCGAGCTCCTGCCTTCAACTACCGATTTCAGCTGGTTTTCAATAGTTTTATTTCCTAAATGCCACATACGAAACGGAAAGGGACGACCCGGAGGGATCCCTTACCTCCAGTGACGTCCACCCCGTCTCGAGCGCTTCTTTCCTGTGCTATCCCAGAGAAGCGGTGCGGAGTCCTTAGCGGGTCGAGCCGGTGGAGCGGCTTCCCCGCTGGAAGCAGAAATATCTCTCTCCCCGCCATGCTCTGCGACGCCTCCTTGCCCTGCTACTGTGATGAGTCGAGCGGGGTTTCACTCGGAACCCGGAAGGGGTGAAACCGAAGAGCCCAGAGGGAAGCCCGATTCTCAAAAAACAACTGGGGCAGCAGGAGAGACGGAGGTGAGCTTGGAAAGGATCTGGATGAAGTTGCTAGAAATAGAAAAGACTCTGAAACAATCAACTGAAGAGGTAAAACTGTTGAGTTTGAATGTTCAGGAGGTAGGGAACTCCCTTGAATTGGTGAAGCAAGATTTTTCCCTAAAAATTGAAACTTTACAAAGAGAGACCAAACAAAATGACGAATTTAAAGTGGCTGTGATAAAGGATACAATGGATTTAAGAAGAAAATTAGAACAAATGGAGAATTATAACAGGAGATTGAATCTCCGTGTATTGAACTTTCCAAGGTTGCTAGCTGTATCTCCAAATGATATGTTTAACAGATATTTGAAAGAAAATTTAAATTTTCCTCAAGAAGTGTTTCCCCCGCTGAACAAGATTTATTATATACCAACTACAATGAAAAAAGCAGATACAGAGAATTTAACAAACTTGCAAAATGTCACGGCCATTTTGGAACAGACTATTGAAGAAGCACCTGAAAGAGGGACATTGTTAGTTTCGTTTGTTTTTCAACAGGACTTAAATGCAATAATGCGTCTTTATTTTAAGTCAACAAATAGGGTATTTGCTGGTCAGAAAATTTGGCTTTACCCTGATGTGACTAAACTCACTCAGGAAAAGCGAAAAAAATTTCTTTCTATGAGGTCCAAAGTTCTGGAATTAGGGGGCTCTTTCCTCCTGGCATATCCCTGTAAATGTGTGATTAGATTGAATCAGACAAAATACATATATTATACACCTGATCAACTCCAGACCTTCCTAGATGGTAGAGAACTGCAGAGATAAAGTTTGTAATGGGATATACGGACCCATATATATTGTTTAATTATGTATGTAAAGTGGTGTTAATTTCACAGATTCCTACCCCCCATTCCTCATTTCTTAATGTAGAGGTCTAAAGAAGCCAAGTGATGTATAGTTATTTGAAGAATTATTCTTTTTCTTTTTTCTTGTTTACTTTGTAATTATTGGCTATATTATACTAAGCAGTGTTGATATCTCTGTAAGTATATGAAATCAATAAAAATTATATTACAAAAATAAAATGCCTTTTCTACCTTTGTTGTCTGGTCATTTTATTTTTCTATCATTTTGATCCAGTTTCTCTTTTGAACTTTCCAATCTTTCTGCTATTTCCCCTTCAAGCAGCTGCTGTCCATTTCAGGGGCGTAGCCACGGGTGGGCCTGGATGGGCCCAGGCCCACCCACTTTCCCTCCAGGCCCACCCAAATCCCTCACATGTCGCGCGCTGTAACGAAAATGGTTGTCCTCCCCGCCGGCGCTGCCTTGGCCCCTGCACGCTACCCTGCCTCTGTCCCTGCCTGCATTCTTTTCTTCGATCGTCGCATCGCCGGCAGCGCTGCCATTCACTCAGGCAGCTCTGCTCCCCTCTGCCGCGTCCATCTGGCCCTACGTAAACAGGAAGTGCGTCAGAAAGCCGGATGGACGCGGCAGAGGGGAGCGGAGCTGCCTGAGTGAATGGCAGTGCTGCCGGCGATGCGACGATCGAAGAAAAGAATGCAGGCAGGGTCAGAGGCAGGGTAGCGTGCAGGGGCCGAGGCAGCGCCGGCGGGGAGGACAACCATTTGCGTTGCAGGCAGGGGTGGAGAGAGAGGCAGGGAAGGGCATGAAAGCTGCCTTACAACAATTCTTCAAGGCCGCCACACTACAGCAGTGGCCAGGAGGAGAAACTAGTGGTTGGGCATCAGTGTCCTTGCCCTGGGCCTGCTCTGTGAGAGGGGGTGGGGTGGAGAGAGCGAGCAAGTGAGTAAGACGGTGGGGGTGGAGAAATAATTGTTTGACATGGGGGAGGGAGATATGCAGGAGGAAAAGAGAGGGAGAATTGTTTGATATGGGTGTGGTGGGGAGAGGAAGGGAAAGGCTGCAGAGGAGTGGCAAAGGAGATAGAGGAAAAAAGTGTTGGACATGACAATGCAGGGAAGGGAGTGAGAGATGAGAGAGGGAAATATTGAACATGGCTGGAGGGGAGAGAAAAAGATGTTAGACCAGGGGCTCAAGGCAGGGAGAGAGAGAGAGAAAGAAAGAAAGAAAGAAAGAGATAGTGGACAATACGGGAGAGATGTTGGACATAGAGGTGGAGCAAAGGGAAGGTGATATGCTGCACAAGAGAGGGGGAAGAGGGAGATATTGGATCCAGGGGCAGAAGGGAGATATGCTGGACAATGGGTAAGAGAGAGAAATGCAGGACAATGGAGGGAGGGGGTAAAAGGGAGATGTCAGGCTATGAGAGTGAAGAGAGAATAAAGAGAGAGGGGAGATGGTAATGAAATGAATGAGAAGATAGTGATTACAGGTGGTAGAAATATGGTAATGGTGCATAGATTGAAGATGGAAGGGAATGGAAGGCTGGGAAGGAATGAGTTTGGATATGGGTGAGCTAGTGGGTGAAAGGAGATGAAAATTTGATAGATATCTGAAAAGTAAAAAGGAGGAAAAAGTTTAGAAAGAGGGTTAAATTTGAGTGGAGAGAGGCAGAAAAAAACAAAAAACAGAAAGGAAAGAGCTAAACTGGAAAGATCAATATTTCAGAAGCAGTTGTAGTGAGGAAATGGAACGAGAGGAGAGAAAAGACAAATGGACAACAGTTGCTTGAAGAATTAGCAGAAGACGACGGGAAAGTGGGAAGGAGAAACTGAAACCAACATGATAGAAAAATAAAATGTCCAGACAACAAAAGGTAGAAAAATAATTTTATTTTGAATGTTTTAAATGGAATATGTTCAGTTTTATTGTGTTCAGTAGAAAAGGAAATGCATTTTTGTTTTTATTTCTCCAGTGTTGCACTAAATGTTGAGGTTCTCAGTTCAATTTTTGTCTTCATATTTTTATTTCTAATTTGTAATCCCTTGTTCTGTATTTGGTGATGGTCTGTCAGTGTGAGACTGTAAGGGCAGATGGGGAGATTAAAGAGGAGAGGGCTTCTTTATTTCCTGCCCTGGGCCCCAGCATGGCTAACAGCAGCCCTGACCCTTGCTGTAGCTGGTGGGGATCCCCAAGCCCTGCTAGCTGAGGACCTCCACTGAAGGTGGCCAGAAATCCCTTCTGCTGAGCTTGGCAGATGGGGGCAGCATCCTTGAGCCACTGACAACTAAGCATGCATGGGGTGCCGCTATCGTTGGCTCAAGGAGTTGTTGCTTCCGACCAAGCTTGGTAAAAGTAAATTCTGGCCATCTTTGGTGGAAGTTTTCAGGTGACAGAGCTTGGGGATCTTCATCAGCTAAAGTATTTATCTTTTGAGTTGGGAAATGCTGGGGGAGGGGGTTAGAGAGAAAATTTTGTGCCCGCCCACTTTGGGTTCAGGCCCACCCAAAATTGGCTGTCTGGCTACGCCACTGGTCCATTTGTCTTTTTCTCCTCTCTTGTTCCATTCCCTCACTTCACTTGCCTCTGACATATTGACCTTTCCATTTTAGCTCATCCTCTCTTTTTTTTTTTTTTTTTTTCTTTTCTCTGTCCACCCAAATTTTATCCTAACCCCTTTTCCTTTGTTTTACTTTTCAGATACCTGTCAGATTTCCATTTCCTTTCCACACACTAGTTCTCCTATTCCCCATCTCTCTACTTCCCCTGCCATCCATTCCCTTCCATCTTCAATCTATTCCCCATTACCATATTTCTTTCCCCTGTAATCACCATCTTCCTCGCGTTTATTTCCTTGCCACCCCCTTGGCCTCTCCCACATGGTTCCACCTTTCCCAGTGTCTCTCTCCCTCCACCCTTCTAGCCCAGCATCTGCTCCCTCTCTTCTCCCCACCCTTCACCCCTCCCAGCATCTTCCTGTCACTTCTCTCTTTCGTCTTGCCCCCCTCTCCTGTGATCCAGTGTGGCCAGGATTTCCCCCACTCCTTCCCTGATGCCCACACACACGTCCAGAACCTCTCCCTTCCCTTCAGCCCGCTCCCCTTTGTCTTTCTCACCTCCCCCCCCACACGTCCAGAACCTCTCCCTTCCCCCACACACGTCCTGAACCTCTCCCTTCCCTTCAGCCCGCTCCCCTTTGTCTTCCTCACCCCCACACACGTCCAGAACCTCTCCCTTCCCTTCAGCCCCCTCCCCTTGCAGGGCGAGCAGACCACTGTCTTCCTCACCCCCGCCGCAGTGTTTGTATTCGACCCTATCGGCGCTGCCTCCTCCACCTCACAGTCTCCGTCTCCCCCCCCCCCCGTGGCAGCGCTTACAATTTGCTACCGGCACTGCCTGACATCACAGACGCAGAGCCGACGACCTGCTCCAGGACCTTCCCTCTGCCGAGTGCATTCTTCTGCCCTGCGTAAACAGACAGTTGAATCAGCGGGCCAAGAAAGAAGGCCCCGCCCCCAGAGCAGGACATTGCGCCACGTCTGTCAGCTGCCAGGCAGTGCCAGTAGTAAATCGCAAGCTGCCACGGGAGTGGGAGACGGACTCGGAGACTGTGAGGTGGAGGAGGCAGCGCCAGCGTTGAAGACAAACGCTACGGCGGGGGTGGGAGAGGGTGAGGAGACAAGGTGACATCTGGGTGGGTCTGACTAAAAACTGGGCGGGCCTGGGCCCATCCAGGCCCACCCGTAGCTATGCCCCTGGCACATATAAACCACCTGAAAGTGTATGGCCAATAGTCCCCTTTAAGCAGCAGGCTATCAGCACATACCAGGATGCAATACAAGCTTACAGTCAGCTCCAGTCTGGGCTCTTTATCCAGTGCACAATAAACAGTAGTTCAATTCCCAAGACAAACAGTTCTTTCAGTTCATCATCACAGTTCAGTCACCAAGCAGCAATTTCTACCTTCTATCCTCTTTACCTTCAGGAGAGTTCAATACTTTAGGGACTCCCTCTACCCAAGGAATTTCAGCCTGCTTCAGTACTTTAGGGATCTCCCTGCCCAAGGGTTTTCAGCCTGCAACTGCTTTTGCTTCTCTCTCCTGAACTGAACTGCTGAGACTCCTTCCCACCTGCCTAATCAATCCCTGGCTTCAGCTACAACAACCAATCCTTCTCCTTCTATTAGCTTCCCCACACCCATACCAACTGAGTTAAACATTAGACTAATGAGACCAATGATGAGCTCCTGCACACAGGGTTTCCTAACTCCGCCTAGTGGCAGCCACTCTACACAACCTGCCAGCTTACACCCATGTCTTCCCCAATTGCAGGTAGGAGTCCAGTCCGGGTTCTTCATCTCACCCTCTGGCTCCTTGCCGGCAATGCCTTCTGGGACTTGTATTTCAGACTGAAACTGCCTTAACCCAACTATCCTGGATGTGACTTTATCACAAACCCCCCAACTTAAGAAATTGCGAGTCCCTTCCCAGGGATTCGCAATTCTCGAGAGGGCCTATCTTCAGACCTCATGGAGATTCTGGCCCAAGCTACCAGCTTCCACTCCCAGCTTCTGCTCCCAGCATCCACCCTATAAAGCCAAAAAAAAAAGAAAGAGACCCAAGTGCGATATCTTTACACTGGTCCCTCTTTCAAGCCAGCCCGGTCCACTCCTGGTCTTCCCCACTTCTCTTTATCCAACCTTGGCCGCCCTAGGTACCTGAGGCATCCAGGATTTAAGCATTTAGGCCACCACGACCAAACTCTCCGGCTTGCATGGATCCATGTTCAGTCCCACCTGGGGTGCCATTTGTAACCAGATACCTTTCGTGTGCAGCCAAGGATAGAACAATCTCCTCCCGCCACAGGCTCCCGGTACAATGAAGAAATAGATGTCCACCAGTAACTTCAATCTTAAGGACTTTTATTCCATGCAGGTTTCTAATACACAGTTCCAACAGCAGCATTCACCTTCAATCTTAAGCACATATAAGCCACCTGAAAGTGTGTGGCCAAGTGTCCCCTTTAAGCAGCAGGCTATCAGCACATACCAGGATGCAATACAAGCTTACAGTCAGCTCCAGTCTGGGCTCTTTATCCAGTGCACAATAAAGCGAATGCTACATACCTGTAGAAAGTATTCTCCGAGGACAGCAGGCTGATTGTTCTCACTGATGGGTGACGTCCACGGCAGCCCCTCCAATCGGAACACTTTTCTAGCGAAGTCCTTTGCTAGCCCTCGCGCGCCGATGTGCACCACGCATGCGCGGCCATCTTCCCGCCCGAACCGGCTCGTGTTCGTCAGTCCTATACGTAGCAAGACAAAGACAAGGGAAGACACAACTCCAAAGGGGAGGCGGGCGGGTTTGTGAGAACAATCAGCCTGCTGTCCTCGGAGAATACCTTCTACAGGTATGTAGCATTTGCTTTCTCCGAGGACAAGCAGGCTGCTTGTTCTCACTGATGGGGTATCCCTAGCCCCAGGCTCACTCAAAACAACAACCATGGTCAATTGGGCCTCGCAACGGCGAGGACATAACTGAGATTGACCTAACAATTTTTCCAACTAACTGAGAGTGTAGCCTGGAATAGAATAAAACATGGGCCTAGGGGGGTGGAGTTGGATCCTAAACCCCGAACAGATTCTGAAGCACTGACTGCCCGAACCGACTGTCACGTCGGGTATCCTGCTGCAGACAGTAATGAGATGTGAATGTGTGGACAGATGACCACGTCGCAGCTTTGCAAATCTCTTCAATAGTGGCTGACTTAAAGTGGCTACCGACGCTGCCATGGCTCTAACATTATGAGCCGTGACATGACCCTCAAGAGCCAGCCCAGCCTGGGCGTAAGTGAAGGAAATGCAATCTGCTAGCCAATTGGATATGGTGCGTTTCCCCACAGCCACTCCCCTCCTGTTGGGATCAAAAGAAACAAACAATTGGGCGGACTGTCTGTTGGGCTGTGTCCGCTCCAGATAGAAGGCCAATGCTCTCTTGCAGTCCAATGTGTGCAGCTGACGTTCAGCAGGGCAGGAATGAGGACGTGGAAAGAATGTTGGCAAGACAATTGACTGGTTCAGATGGAACTCCGACACAACCTTTGGCAAGAACTTAGGGTGAGTGCGGAGGACTACTCTGTTATGATGAAATTTGGTGTAAGGGGCCTGGGCTACCAGGGCCTGAAGCTCTACGAGCTGAAGTAACTGCCACCAAGAAAATGACCTTCCAGGTCAAGTACTTCAGATGGCAGGAGTTCAGTGGCTCAAAAGGAGGTTTCATCAGCTGGGTGAGAACGACATTGAGATCCCATGACACCGTAGGAGGTTTGACGGGGGGCTTTGACAAAAGCAAACCTCTCATGAAGCGAACAACTAAAGGCTGTCCTGAGATCGGCTTACCTTCCACACGGTAATGGTATGCACTGATTGCGCTAAGGTGAACCCTTACAGAGTTGGTCTTGAGACCAGACTCAGACAAGTGCAGAAGGTATTCAAGCAGGGTCTGTGTAGGACAAGAGCGAGGATCTAGGGCCTTGCTGTCACACCAGATGGCAAACCTCCTCCATAGAAAGAAGTAACTCCTCTTAGTGGAATCTTTCCTGGAAGCAAGCAAGATGCGGGAGACACCCTCTGACAGACCCAAAGAGGCAAAGTCTATGCTCTCAACATCCAGGCCGTGAGAGCTAGAGACTGGAGGTTGGGATGCAGAAGCGCCCCTTCGTCCTGTGTGATGAGGGTCGGAAAACACTCCAATCTCCACGGTTCTTCGGAGGACAACTCCAGAAGAAGAGGGAACCAGATCTGACACGGCCAAAACGGAGCAATCAGAATCATGGTGCCTCGGTCTTGCTTGAGTTTCAACAAAGTCTTCCCCACCAGAGGTATGGGAGGATAAGCATACAGTAGACCTTCCCCCCAGTCCAGGAGGAAGGCATCCGATGCCAGTCTGCCGTGGGCCTGAAGCCTGGAACAGAACTGAGGGACTTTGTGGTTGGCTCGAGATGCGAAGAGATCTACCAAGGGGGTGCCCCAAACCTGGAAGATCTGTCGCACTACACGGGAATTGAGCGCCCACTCGTGAGGTTGCATAATCCTGCTCAACCTGTCGGCCAGACTGTTGTTTACGCCTGCCAGATATGTGGCTTGGAGCACCATGCCGTGACGGCGAGCCCAGAGCCACATGCTGACGGCTTCCTGACACAGGGGGCGAGATCCGGTGCCCCCCTGCTTGTTGATGTAATACATGGCAACCTGGTTGTCTGTCTGAATTTGGATAATTTGGTGGGACAGCCGATCTCTGAAAGCCTTCAGAGCGTTCCAGACCGCTCGCAACTCCAGAAGATTGATCTGCAGATCGCGTTCCTGGAGGGACCAGCTTCCCTGGGTGTGAAGCCCATCGACATGAGCTCCCCACCCCAGGAGAGACGCATCCGTAGTCAGCACTTTTTGTGGCTGAGGAATTTGGAAAGGACGTCCCAGAGTCAAATTGGACCAAATCGTCCACCAATACAGGGATTTGAGAAAACTCGTGGACAGGTGGATCACGTCTTCTAGATCCCCAGGAGCCTGGAACCACGGGGAAGCTAGGGTCCATTGAGCAGATCTCATGTGAAGGCGGGCCATGGGAGTCACATGAGCTGTAGAGGCCATGTGGCCCAGCAATCTCAACATCTGCCAAGCTGTGATCTGCTGGGACGCTCGCACCCGCGAGACGAGGGACAACAAGTTGTTGGCTCTCGCCTCTGGGAGATAGGCACGAGCCGTCCGAGAATCCAGCAGAGCTCCTATGAATTCGAGTCTCTGCACTGGGAGAAGATGGGACTTTGGATAATTTATCACAAACCCCAGTAGCTCCAGGAGGCGAATAGTCATCTGCATGGACTGTAGAGCTCCTGCCTCGGATGTGTTCTTCACCAGCCAATCGTCGAGATATGGGAACACGTGTACCCTCACAGCCTGCGAAGTGCCGCTGCTACTACAGCCAAAAACTTCGTGAACACTCTGGGCGCAGAGGCGAGCCCAAAGGGTAGTACACAGTACTGGAAGTGACGTGTGCCCAGCTGAAATCGCAGATACTGTCTGTGAGCTGGCAGTATCGGGATATGCGTGTAGGCGTCCTTCAAGTCCAGAGAGCATAGCCAATCGTTTTCCTGAATCATGGGAAGAAGGGTGCCCAGGGAAAGCATCCTGAACTTTTCCTTGACCAGATATTTGTTCAGGGCCCTTAGGTCTAGGATGGGATGCATCCCCCCTGTTTTCTTTTCCACAAGGAAGTACCTGGAATAGAATCCCAGCCCTTCTTGCCCGGATGGCACGGGCTCGACCGCCTTGGCGCTGAGAAGGGCGGAGAGTTCCTCTGCTTGTGTTGGAAGCTGTAAGACTGAGCTCCCGGTGGACAATTTGGAGGTTTTGAGGCCAAATTGAGGGTGTATCCTTGCCGGACTATTTGAAGAACCCACTGATCGGAGGTTATGAGAGGCCACCTTTGGTGAAAAACTTTCAACCTCCCTCCGACTGGCAGGTCGCCCGGCACTGACACTTGGATGTCGGCTATGCTCTGCTGGAGCCAGTCAAAAGCTCGTCCCTTGCTTTTGCTGGGGAGCCGAGGGGCCTTGCTGAGGCGCACGCTGCTGACGAGAGCGAGCGCGCTGGGGCTTAGCCTGGGCCGCAGGCTGTCGAGGATTGTACCTACGCTTACCAGAAGAGTAGGGAACAGTCTTCCTTCCCCCATAAAAACGTCTACCTGTGGAGGTAGAAGCTGAAGGCTGCCGGCGGGAGAACTTGTCAAAAGCGGTATCCCGCTGGTGGAGCTGCTCTACCACCTGTTCGACCTTCTCTCCAAAAATATTATCCGCACGACAAGGCGAGTCCGCAATCTGCTGCTGGATCCTATTCTCCAGGTCGGAGGCACGCAGCCATGAGAGCCTGCGCATCACCACACCTTGAGCAGCGGCCCTGGACGCAACATCAAAGGTGTCATACACCCCTCTGGCCAGGAATTTTCTGCACGCCTTCAGCTGCCTGACCACCTCCTGAAATGGCTTGGCTTGCTCAGGGGGGAGCTTGTCCACCAAGCCCGCCAACTGCCGCACATTGTTCCGCATGTGTATGCTCGTGTAGAGCTGGTAAGACTGGATTTTGGCCACGAGCATAGAAGAATGGTAGGCCTTCCTCCCAAAGGAGTCTAAGGTTCTAGAGTCCTTGCCCGGGGGCGCCGAAGCATGCTCCCTAGAACTCTTAGCCTTCTTTAGGGCCAAATCCACAACTCCAGAGTCGTGAGGCAACTGAGTGCGCATCAGCTCTGGGTCCCCATGGATCCGGTACTGGGACTCGATCTTCTTGGGAATGTGGGGATTACTTAAAGGCTTGGTCCAGTTCGCCAGCAATGTCTTTTTTAGGACATGATGCATGGGTACTGTGGACGCTTCCTTAGGTGGAGAAGGATAGTTCAGGAGCTCAAACATTTCAGCCCTGGGCTCGTCCTCCACAACCACCGGGAAGGGGATGGCCGTAGACATCTCCCGGACAAAGGCCGCGAAAGACAGACTCTCGGGAGGAGAAAGCTGCCTTTCAGGGGAGGGAGTAGGATCAGAAGGAAGACCATCAGACTCCTCGTCAGAGAAATATCTGATCTCCTCCTCCTCCTCCCACGAGGCCTCACCATCGGTATCAGACTCAAGTTCATGGACCTGTGTCTGAAGCCGTGCCCGGCTCGACTCCGTGGAGCCACGGTGTGGGCGTCGAGAGGTAGACTCCCTCGCCCGCACCGGCGAAGCTCCCTCCGCCGACGTCGTCAGGGAGCCTTCCTGAGAGGCGACCGCAGTCGGTACCGCAAGCGGCACCGATGTCGGAGACCTCACCCCGGGCAAGGGGCCAGCCGGCGCCTCGCTCGACGGTACCGGTGGCGCAAGCACCCCTGGTACCGGAGGGGAAGGGCGCAACAGCTCTCCCAGGATCTCTGGGAGAACGGCCCGGAGACTCTCGTGCAGGGCGGCTGTGGAGAAAGACAAGGAAGCCGATGCAGGAGTCAATGTCAGAGTCTGTTCCGGGCTGTCCAAGGTGGAGCGCATCGACACCTCCTGAACAGAGGGTGAGCGATCCTCCCGGTGCCGATGCCTACTGGGTGCCAACTCCCTCGGCGACCCAGAGCTCTCAGTACCGACGCGGGAAGGAGACCGGTGTCGATGCTTCTTTGACTTTTTCAAACGAAGCATGTCACCGGAGCTTCCCGGTACCGACGAGGAGGACGTAGAATCCAGCCGTCGCTTCCTCGGGGCCGAGGCCGAAGAAGGTCGGTCTCGGGGGGGGGGGGGGGGCTGTACCGCAGGAGCCCTCAGGGTAGGGGGAGACCCACCCGAAGGCTCACCGCCACCAGCAGGGGAATGGACAGCCCTCACCTGCACTCCAGTTGAAGCACCACCGTCCGACGACCTCAGCACTAGTGGAGGTCCCGGTACCACCGACGCCGACGCAGCCTTCTGATGTCTCGGCCCCGATGGAGAGGGTCGATGCCTCGATGCACTCGATGCAGTCGCGGCCGAGGACGGAGGTCTTGACGCAATCGACGTCGACGCACTCGATACTCCCGGTGCCGATGCCGACGAAGAGCCCGAGAACAAAACGTTCCACTGGGCCAATCTCGCTACCTGAGTCCTTTTCTGTAAAAGGGTGCAAAGACTACAGGCCTGCGGGCGGTGCCCAGCCCCCAGACACTGAAGACACAACACGTGCCTGTCAGTGAGCGAGATTACCCGGGCGTACTGGGTGCACTTCTTGAAGCCGCTGGGAGACTTCGATGACATGGGCGGAAAAATCACGCCAGCGAAATCAAAACTCGTAATTGCGGTAAGGCACCAAAAAGAGGGGGAGAAAAAATTCGACCCGAGGCCTCAAAAGGGCCTACCCCGAAAACGAAAGAAAACTTAACGGGGCAAAAACTGGAAATACAGGACGGGGAAATAGATCAAAAAGGCCTTCTTCCAAAATCCTTTTTTTTTTTTTTTAGCGAAAAGCCAAAAAAGACGCGCAAGGTCAACTTAACGGGCGCGAACGGCGTAAACACGACCGTACCGAGCGCGGACAAAAGAAGACTGACGAACATGAGCCGGTTCGGGCGGGAAGACAGCCGCGCATGCGCGGTGCGCATCGGCGCGCGAGGGCTAGCAAAGGACTTTGCTAGAAAAGTGTTCTGATTGGAGGGGCTGCCGTGGACGTCACCCATCAGTGAGAACAAGCAGCCTGCTTGTCCTCGGAGAAAAAGTAGTTCAATTCCCAAGACAAACAGTTCTTTCAGTTCATCATCACAGTTCAGTCAACAAGCAGCAGTTTCTACCTTCTATCCTCTTTACCTTCAGGAGAGTTCAATACTTTAGGGACTCCCTCTACCCAAAGAATTTCAGCCTGCTTCAGTACTTTAGGGACCTCCCTGCCCAAGGGTTTTCAGCCTGCAACTGCTTCTCTCCTTCTGCTTCTCTCTCCTGAACTGAACTGCTGAGACTCCTTCCCACCTGCCTAATCAATCTCTGGCTTCAGCTACCACAGCCAATCCTTCTCTTTCCATTAGCTTCCCCACACCCATACCAGCTGAGTTAAACATTAGACTAATGAGACCAATGATGAGCTCCTGCACACAAGGTTTCCTAACTCTCTTTCCGCCTAGTGGCAGCCACTCTACACAACCTGCCAGCTTACACCCATGTCTTCCCCGATTGCAGCTAGGAGTCCAGTCCGGGTTCTTCATCTCACCCTCTGGCTCCTTGCCTGCAATGCCTTCTGGGACTTGTATTTCAGACAAACTGCCTTAACCCAACTATCCTGGATGTGACTATCACAATGCATATTATCACCTTCAACTTCTAAGCAGTTTGTAGATGAAAGGAAAAAACACAATTTGAAGTGCCTGTATACAAATGCTAGAAGCCTAAAAAATAAGATGGGAGAGTTAGAATATATAGCACTAAATGATGAGGTAGATATAATAGGCATCTCAGAGACTTGGTGGAAAAAGGACAATTAATGGGACACTGTGTTAACAGGGTACAAATTGTATCGCAATGATAAAGAGGATCAAATTGGAGGGGGGGGGGGGGGGTTGCGCTATAAGTTAAAGAGGGAATTGAGACAAATAAAATAAACATTCCACATGACACAGATAGCAGCGTGGAATCATTATGGATAGAAATTCCATGTGTGAAGGGAAGGAGTATTTTTGTAGGGCTGTATTACCGTCCGTCGGGACAGAACGAACAGACGGATGAAGAAATGTTTACAGAGATTAAGAAAGCTGGCAGACTGGGCAATGCTATAATAACGGGTGATTTCAATTACCCCGATATTGACTGGATAAATGTTACATCAGGTAGTGCCAGGGAGATAAAATTTCTATATGTAATAAACAACTGCTTCTTGGAGCAGCTGGTCCAGGAATTGACGAGAGGGGGAGCCATTTTGAATCTGGTCCTTGATGGTGTGCAGGGCATAGTGCAAGAGGTGGCGGTGTTGGGTCCCTTGGGAAACAGTGATCATAACATGATCAAGTTTGAGCTACTATCTGGGATGAACCCGCCAAAGAAATCTACTGTAACTGCATTTAATTTTGGAAAGGGCGATTATAATAAAATGAGGAAAATGGTTAAAAAGAAACATGGAAACATGACGGCAGATAAAGGCCACATGACCCATCCAGTCTGCCCATCCTCTGTAACCCCTAATTCTTCCTGTTCCTAAGCGATCCCACATGCTTATCCCATGCCTTTTTAAATTCTGGAACAGTCCTCGACTTCACCACCTTCACAGGATGCTAGGAATTATTAGGAAAAGGATGGTGAATAAGACTGAAAATACTATAATTTATATCGCTCCATGGTGCGCCTGCACCTTGAATACTGCGTTCAGTTCTGGTCGCCTTATCTCAAAAAAGATATAGTGGAATTAGAAAAGGTTCAAAGAAGAGAGACTAAAATGATAAAGGGGATGCAACTCCTCTCGTATGAGGAAAGGTTAAAGAGGTTAGGGCTTTTCAGCTTGGAAAAGAGACAGATGAAGGGAGATATGATTGAGGTCTACAAAATCCTGAGCGGTGTAGAACGAGTAGAAGTAAATCAATTTTTTACTCGTTCCAGAAGTATAAAGACTAGGGGACACTCGAGGAAGTTGCATGGAAATACTTTTAAAACAAATTGAAAAAATGTTTCCTCCTCTCAACGAATAGTTAAGCTCTGGAACTCCTTGCCGGAGGAAGTGGTAACAGCGGTTAGCGTATCTGGGTTTAAAAATGGTTTGGACCAGTTCCTGGAGGAAAAGTCCATAGTCTGCAATTGAGATAGACATGGGAAAGCAACTGCTTGCCCTGGGATTGGTAACATGGAGTGTTGCCACGATCTGGGATTCTGCCAGGTATTTGTGACCTGGCTTGGCCAGTGTTGGAAAAAGGATAGTGGGTCGATGGACCATTAGTATGGCTACTCTTATATTCTTATGTTCATTACCCTCCGGAGCGAGATTACACCTATCATTCGAGCGTTCATGACACACATTACTGGATTGACATATGGCTGGTGATTAAGGATTTACTCCCCCTACTATCTGTGGCTACCATTGGTGTGGTCAGACCATGCCCCTGTGATTGCTATGCTGGTAGTGGGGGGGGAGGGGAGTTCCTAGGTGGTATGGACCCTGGTGGCTGGATGACAGCCTGTTGTATGATCCTAAGAATGTGCAACAAGTCAAGACCCATCTTAAATTTTTTTGAATTTAACGATCTGGCTGAGGTTTCCCTGTCATTTTTTGGGAAGGCATGAAGGTGGTGCTGAGGAGGTGAACTGATTGAACTGTCCTAGTATAGGTTTAAGGAGTGCTTGCAGAAAAAACTTGATTTGCGTTATCAGTTGTATGTTTTAGAGAGTCAGCATAAGAAGGGTGGAACTTCGGTGTTATTACCACGCCTGGCGAAGCTCTGTGCAAACTTGCAATAATTAGATTTGGAGCACATTAACGAGAAGCTATAGTTGTTGCGGCAGGAGTTTTTCCAAGGGAGAAAACTGGGCAGGATGATTGTTAGCCTATAAATTAAAAAAGAAAAGCACAACAATATTTCATTCTGCAAAGTACAGATGAAGCTGGTGGTAAAATTTTATAAGACTGTTTATCAGCCTGAAACAGCAGTGTCTTTTGATGGACCTGGACAGCTTTTTTGCTTATTTGGATCTCCCTAGGTTGTTTGCTGGGTGATCCAGGACTTGCCCTGTGGTAAGGCCCCGGGCTTGACGGCTACACAGTACAGTATTACAAAACTTTAAAAAATTACTTGATCTAAGTTGCTCAATAGTCTAGTGGAGGGCTCCTTCCTGCTGTATTTGTGGCATTTGGCAGGGGTGGTTATTATTAAAAACAGGGAAAGATCCCTTCAGTATGGGTTCTCCCGGCCAATCTCCTTGTTGGGAGTTGACTATAAATTTTTTACCAAAATTCTGGCTCGGAGAATGCAGTAGTATATGCCTCATTTGGTGACCAGTCAGGGTTTATTCACCGGCGCCAAACATTTGACAATATTCAGCGTTTTTTCATCTTATATTGTCAGTTCAGCATCATCAGATTCCAGTTGTTATCTTGGGAACTGCCGCTGAAAAAGCCTTGACCGGGTTTATTGGCCATATTTATTTTGGGTGTTGGAGCATGTGGGGATTTTGGGGCAATTCTTGGCCTGGGTGTGTATTTTGTATAATCAGTCCCTGGCTAGTCTAAGGGTTAATGCAACCTACATGGATAGCTTTGAACTGGCGCAGGGTACCCAGCAGGGTTGTGCTCTTTCCCCTGTATTGCTTGCCTTAGCTATGGAGCCCTTGGCCCATCTAGTGGCTGCGCTGAGAGCGTTCATGGCATTAGTAGTGGCGGTGTTCAGCATAAAATCCTGTTATTTGCTGATGACATCTTGCTGCTTCTTACGGAGCCTTCCTCATCTTTGTTGGAAGTTGAACGGTTGTTGAATCGTTTTGGTGGCGTATCAGGTTTAAGGTTAATAAATCCAAATCCGAGCTTTTGAATCTTACCCTCCGAGACTCTGAGGTGAATCTGTTATGACACCAGTTTCCCTATGGTTGGGTCAGTCAGGCCCTCTGCTATTTAGGAGTTAATTTAATTGCTCAGCTAGGTGACCTTTATCAAGGTAATTATTGATGATACTTTGGGAAGAGTTGGACTGATGGCAGGGTTTGAATGTCTCCTGGATTCATTTGATGAAAATGGTTGTCTTGCCACAATTGTTTTATATTTTTGCTGCCTTGCCTATTCCTCTACCAGATGGCTTTTTTTCAGCAGCTACATAAGAAGGTTTTCCAATATATTTGTAAAATAAAAGCCTCCTCAGGTTCCGCGTCAAATTTTGTACCAGCCACGTCAGCACGGTGGGATGGTAGTGCCACAATTTAGGTACTATTACCAGGCTGCCCAGCTTAAATATCTTACCAATTGAGCTGGGTGAATCTAGAACAAGGTTTTCTTGGCGAGACCCCATTCTGTGTGGTCCCATGGCTGCCCTATGGGCACTGTGGCCTTTGCTTCATCATGCCAACTCCGTTTTACAGCTTACGCTTACCTTGTGGCATCAGGCCTGCAGTAAGTTATTGCAGGGCAGATGCTATTTTTTGGGGATGTCCCTCCACTAAGTGGATGGCTTTGTATTCTTTGGGTCAGCTGGTTAGTAGAATATCAGGAATTAGTTGAGGAGTTTGGTTTGGGCCAGAAGGATATTTTCCATTATAGATAGATGGTTGATTTTCTTAGACAAAAGACCCTTAAGGGATTACAACTGGCCCAGAAAAGCAATATAAAAGCGGAAAATGCTCTCATGCATGGCATGCTGAAGGGGAGTAACTGCCAGATGTAATTACTACTACTACTAATGCTAAATAGTAGTAGTAGTAATTACAACTGGCAGTTACTCCCCTTCAGCATGCCATGCATGAGAGCATTTTCCGCTTTTATATTGCTTTTCTGGGCCAGTCTCCCCTGCCTTTGACCTATAAGCGTAAGTGGGAGACTCTCCTAGGAGGTCCTTTGGAGGATAAAATATGGGAAGGGGTAAATCACAATCTTCTACAAGTGTCTATTGCTAGTAATTTAGTGGAATTGGGTACAAAATGCTTTACCAATGGTATTACACCCCTGTGCGATTGAAAGCCATCTATGGTTGAGGAAGTGATTTGTGCTGATGTAGGTGTGTGGATCAGGGGACTTTTAGACATATCTGGTGGTCATGTCCCAAGGCCCAACTTTATTGGGAGCATGTGTTTGTTTGGATTTGGGCTATCACAGGAGTTCATGTGGTGAAATCTATGGCCAACTGCTTGCTTAATATTGGTCCCTCAGAGCTGCTTGTTCATAAAAGGCACCTTGTATACCACTTGACCACTGAAGAACGTTTGGTGCTGGCCTCTGCTTGGAAGCAGCCAGCTCTTCAGGTCTTTCTGCCGTCCAGGCCAAAATGACTGCACTGCGGAGAAATAGGTTAACCCAATTTCACAAGGTCTGGGAAGACTATATCTTATGGCTGGAGCACCCTCAGACTCTGTCTTGAACTTTCTGCCAGCTTGCAGATATGAACATTGCAGATATGCACATTGTGCACTGCCTTCACCTTGGTTTCCACTTCCCTGTCTCGCAGGAGGGGGGGGGGGGGAATGTTAGGGAGGTTTTGGGGGTGGGTGGGTGTTAGGGAGGCTTGGTTGTATTCTGTATTTAACTTATTTTCCGTGTACTGGAGCATATCGTTTTGCACTTGTATCGGGGGGGGGGGAATGGGGGATTTGTTTTCTGTATTTTATATATTTTTTCTAAAATCAAATAAAAATACTTAGCTACCAAATTCCAAACCCATTCTTCAAGCTTCACTAGGTCCTTCCTCATTTAACCACATCATCAGGGTTGTCTATTGCAGATTTTGGTGTCAGCCATAAAAAGGCAAACCTTATCAGACAGGTCTTCAGCAATATTGCTTACAAAAAGTTTAAAAAGAACCGGCCCAAGGACCGAACCTTGTGACACACCACTAGCAACATCCTTTTCCTCAGAATGAGCTCCATTTACCACTACCCTCTGTCGCCTTCCACTCAACCAGTACCAAGTCACTGTTCCAAAGCCTCCTCAGCCAGTCTGAGGCCACCAGCATCACTGGACCCCTATGACTGACTCATCCCAGAATCAGTCAGGAAGGGAACACATAAAGCAAACCACTGCTCAGCCAGGGCTGCACTAGGGCATCAATACCTTCTGCCTTCCTCTCCCTTCTTCAGCTGAAGAATCTGGAAAACATGGCATTCCCCACAGGCACCATCAAGTCCATCAGGGGAAGGTCCCACCTGCTCATTATGAGGTTGAAGGTGCCCTGATCTAAGCTCCATTCCTCTGGATACAGGATGTCTGCTCAGAAAATTTGCCTGCATATTGACTGCCAGTCACATGTGCCACTGACAGATCCGCCAGGTGACTCTCTGCCCAAACCATGAGAAGGGCTGCTTCTGCTGCCAACTGCTGGCTTCTCGTGCCTCTTTGCTGATTTACACAAGTCATGGCTGTTGCATTGTTGGACAGAACACACACTGCCGAGTTGTCGAGAGGATCCTGAAAGGCCTGCAAGGCCAGGTGAATAGCCCTGGTCTTCGTGTTGATCAACCAGAGCCCTTCTTCTGCAGACCACCTGCCCTGAGGCACTTTCCCTAGGCAATGTGCACTCCAGCCCTTGAGACTGGCATCCATTGTCATAACTGTCCATTCTGGAGTTTCCAGGCTCACAGTTCTCTTCAACTTTGAAGAGTGGAACTACCACTGAAAGCTGCTCCACACCCTCCCCCAGAGCGGCAACTTCACTTCCAAGTCCTGTGAGGAGACTAGTGCAATAAGAGAGCCTCCCGAAGGGGGCATATATATTTTTTTTATTTTAGACTTATTTAGATTTGTTCACACCTTGAGGATGGCGAGAGGCGGAGCAGTGTTGAGAAAAGAAGATCAACACAGGAAGGGAGGGGGGCCCGGCGCTGCTAAAGTTCAGCTTTTTATTTTCAGTTTTTAATTTAGTGAAGGGCGGAAGCGGGGAACAGCGGCGATCTGGGGGGGGGGGGGCAAGGCCGTCCATACAGGATGCTTCTTACGAGCGCCTTTGCCCCCTCCCGATCCTTTTTTAAGGTATGTTTATTTTTTTAGTAATGCAGGGGAAAGCGAGGAGCCAGTGTTTGTGGTGTTTTTATTTTTTTTTTTCTCGCTTTTCATGTTTAAACATGCCAGCTTTGATTTTTCTGGTACAGGGGGCAGCGGGGAGATGACAGCTCAGGCCTTTACGACTGCTCTGACCACACGTTAAATATGTTGCGGTAAATGATTCGGTGTAATCGTCGGTATTGTTAGTGCATCCCGAATCGCCCACATTACAATGGTAGCTACTCCGTTTTCGTTAGCTGCTTGCTTCGTTGGAAAAAGGCCTTTAATGCATGCTACGGTTAGGAATTTACTACTACTACTACTACTATTTAGCATTTCTATAGCGCTACAAGGCATACGCAGCGCTGCACAAACATAGAAGAAAGACAGTCCCTGCTCAAAGAGCTTACAATCTAATAGACAAAAAATAAATAAAGTAAGCAAATCAAATCAATTAATGTGAACGGGAAGGAAGAGAGGAGGGTAGGTGGAGGCGAGTGGTTACGAGTCAAAAGCAATGTTAAAGAGGTGGGCTTTCAGTCTAGATTTAAAGGTGGCCAAGGATGGGGCAAGACATAGGGGCTCAGGAAGTTTATTCCAGGCATAGGGTGCAGCGAGACAGAAGGCGCGAAGTCTGGAGTTGGCAGTAGTGGAGAAGGGAACAGATAAGAAGGATTTATCCATGGAGCGGAGTGCACGGGAAGGGGTGTAGGGAAGGACGAGTGTGGAGAGATACTGGGGAGTAGCAGAGTGAATACATTTATAGGTTAGTAGAAGAAGTTTGAACAGGATGCGAAAAAGGATAGGGAGCCAGTGAAGGGTCTTGAGGAGAGGGGTAGTATGAGTAAAGCGACCCTGGCGGAAGATGAGACGGGCAGCAGAGTTTTGAACCGACTGGAGAGGGGAGAGGTGACTAAGTGGGAGGCCAGCAAGAAGCAGATTGCAGTAGTCTAAACGAGAGGTGACAAGGGTGTGGATGAGGGTTTTGGTAGAGTGCTCGGAAAGAAAGGGGCGGATTTTCGTTAAAGGGTTGTTAGAGGGTCGTTAAGGTTTAGTGCATCTAGCCCTATGAGGCTTGTTTTACCCAAGAAAAAAAGGTATAAGAAGCCTCTGAAAAAACCCCAAAACATGGTTAACTGCTACAGAAAACATCCAAATATCTGAAGAACTGCTACCAGTGAAACAGATAACAGTACAATCCGAGCTGGCCGCATCATGAAGACAATGGCCTGCATGCTCTAGTCTGCATCACCATTCTGACAGACAGAGCACCTGATGGCCTTGCCTCCCTGCTCCTGCCTGCTGTCTAACCATTCCTACTGCAGCTCTTGTTATCCTCCTGAGAGATAGCACTCGACAGCTCTCTGTCTGCCTCTGCCTCTGGTGTCCGTGAGAGTGGGAGAGCCCATCATCATCAGTCAGGTTGTAACTGTCTTTTCTATAGTGCAGGGGAGTTAGGAGTCCTAATCAGTTCAGGATATAGGGTATAAAGTGTGCGTTTTCTTTAATAAAATAAAATAAAAAATAAAATAAACTTGCTTTGACAGGTACATAAATATTCATTGCTTTACCAATTTAGCATGGGATGGGACTGTTGACTGATCATCACCCTTAAGTCTCCATGAATTGTAAGTTACGATTAGAGTTTTTGTAAAATATGTGATATAACTAAGTATGATCATGTTACACAACAGTGAATGATACTCATTTTGTCTACACTTAGATTTCGTTCTCCTGATGATGTCGTAGAGCAAAACATGCAAGCATGTTGAGAACAGGAAATACAGGTTAAGGGAAGCACTACACCGAAAAAGCACTGCAGCACAGTACCAGCAAAGAGAAAAAAAAGAATGGAACAGATGGGTTGCCAATTTACTCACTAGTACGCCTAGCAATGCGAATACATTACGTCAGACCCTGAGAAGATAAGTACCATATCCAACAGTTGTTATTTGATGACATTTGAGTAGATGAGTGGTAAGAGGACAGCTACCATGGAGAACACTTTAAAAAGTCTGTTGATATGATAGCTTATTTAGAAGGAAGGAAGGAAGGGAGGGAGGGAGGGAGGGAGAGTGCGATGATGGTGGTTACTAGTGCAATGGTATGAGTTGATTGGCTTAAATTATGCACTAGATACTGAGCACTATTGTACATGACACAAGACACAGTGGGAATACACATAGGACATTAAGATAATACATCCAGGTTTCTAGGTATTATAGATAGTTAAAAGGAGGTGTTGATGCCCCTCTACAAGTCGTTGGTGAGGCCCCACTTGGAGTATTGTGTTCAGTTTTGGAGGCCGTATCTTGCTAAAGATGTAAAAAGACTGGAAGCGGTGCAAAGAAAAGCTACAAAAATGGTATGGGATTTGCGTTGCAAACCGTACGAGGAGAGACTTGCTGACCTGAACATGTATACCTTGGAGGAAAGGAGAAACGGGTGACATGATACAGACGTTCAAATATTTGAAAGGTATTAATCCGCAAATGAACCTTTTCCGGAGATGGGAAGGCAGTAGAACTAGAGGACATGAACTGAGGTGGAAGGGGGGGCAGACTCAGGAGTAATGTCAGGAAGTATTTTCTCACGCAGAGGTGGTGGATACGTGGAATGTCCTCCCGTGGGAGGTGGTGGAGATGAAAACGGTAATGAATTCAAACATGCTTGGGATAAACACAAAGGAATCCTGTTTAGAAGGAATGGTTCCATGGAAGCAGAGATTGGGTGGCGACTCCGGTAATTGGGAAACAAAACGGGAGCTGGGCAGACTTCTACAGTCTACGCCCTGATCATGACTGAATAGAGATGGGCTGGAGTGTAAATTTTAAGGGGCTTCGACGTTAGCTTCAGAACTTAGTACAAGAACAGTACTGGGCAGACTTGTACAGTCTGTGCCCTGAGAAAGGCAAGGGCAAATGAAACTCGGGTATACATAAGTATCACATACCATGTAAAAGGAGTTTATCTTGGGCAGACTGGATGGACCGTACATGTCTTTATCTGCCGTCATTTTCTATGTTACTTAATCTAAATCTCAGAGTGCTACCTTTTCATATTTTCCATCGTCCCTTCACTGCCTGCCCTCTACCTGAGGTGAGGTAATTGTGTCAGTCCCAAAAGTGTTCAGCCTCGTTCCTCACCCAAAAGTGTTCAACCTCGTTTCAGGATTTCCACAATGACTATGCTTGAGATCTATTTGCATACAATGGAGACAGTGCATGCAAATACAAGTCATGCATATTCATTGGGAAAATCCTGAAAGCCCGACTGGATTGTGGCCCTTGAAGACTGCGGTTGGACACCCTTGTCCTAGATGGTCCAATATCTTCGCTGGATTAACTGCCCAGTCCACAGAGACTCTAAAAACGTCACAACACGAACAGTAACTTGGATGCTTTCTTAAGACGATTTTGACTGAATCAACAATCGTCCAGATAGGGATGCACAATTATTCCTTCTTTTTGGAATGCCACTGTCACAACTACCATCACCTTGGAGAATATATGTGGAATTTTCACGAGACCAAAAGAAGTGCACAGAATGGATAATGCCCTCTCAAAACTGAAAAATAAAGGAAAAACTGATGAATATGCAGGTAAGCCTTGGTTAGGTCAGGAGATGAGAAACTCCCCTTTCCAGACTGCTACAATGACTAGCGCAGCATTTCCATACAAAAAGGCATCTGGTAATGGCCACGCAAAATCCAGGGGTACCCGTCGCTGATGACATCCAGGACACACTGGTCCAAAGTAATCTGGGCCCACCTCCAATAAAAGTCTCACAATCTGTTTCCTAACGCCCCTGCAGAATGGGCCCCGACACATTTAATGGAAGCTCTGGGAGGAACCAGGGGAGACCACGTTCAAGTTTATTTCAATATTTACTAACCCACCCATCATGGAGATGTCTGGGTGGCTTACATACTAAAAATATAGATAGGAAGAAGAGGAAGGAGCTGAAATAAGGGATGGGGTAGAACTACAATTATGCATAAGAGAGAGGAGGGGAAGAAAGGAAAGAAGGGCTGAGATTGGTCAGAAATGGCCTACAGGCCTCAACTCTGTGCAGCAACAAGATTAGGAGAATGCAACTGAGAATAGGAACGTTTTGAGGTTGTTCATGGCGATGATAGTTTAGTAACCTGTTCCAGTGTTCTGGTGCTTCAACTGAAAAGACAGCCTTTCTTGTGTGTTGGAGAACAACTTCGTGGAAAGATGGGATAGTTAGTAGGTTCTGAAATGTAGAACGTAGAGTCCATATGGTGGCATAGGGAATTAGCATATGGGAGAGATAAGCGGGTTCTCCTGATTGGTGAATCAAAGACCAATAACAAGATTTTATAGATGAAACGATGAAGTAGAAGCCAGCTTTCAGTACAGAGGTGACGTGATCGTACTTCTTTTTATCATTAATAAGTTTGATTGTGGTGTTCTGGACTATTTAAAGATGCTAATGTCTGTTGTTCTAAGTCCTACATATAAATATGATACAACGAGTTGCTATAGTCGAGTTTGCTGATAATGAAAGAATGAGCCAGAGTCCTGACTTCTGCACTGACCCTCCCATGAAAGGAATGCACTGTGTTGATCCCCACTTATCCTTCCAGGGCGGTAGACATGCCTCCCTCAACCTGCCTCTACCAAACTCATGACCTCCAGTCTTTGGTTTTTCCTTAGGCAGTCTAGGGACCTTAGCCTCACCAAGGCCTTTAACCAACTTATCCAGTTCGTCTCCAAACAAAAACATCATTTTAAACCTACTTAACTTGGATATACACGCCACATCTAATACCCAGTCCTTTAACCACAAGAACATCTGAGCTGCCACCACAAAGACCACCAATTTAGCTGAAGCATGGAGCAGATCATAAAGAACATTTGCTAAAAAGGAAGATCCTCCCTCCAAGGGCCTGTTCAACACCTTCTCTTAGAAACATGCCCTAGCCACGAGACCCCTCACAACTGCTGCTTGCATAGCCAAGGTCAACACATTGAAGTTCTGTTTCAGAAGATCCTCCCTTCTATGGTCCTATGGATCCTTCAGAGCAGTAGCTGCATCCACTGGAACAACAGTCTTCTTAGTCACTGCAGACATAATACCATCTATTGTTGGGGAACTCAAGGTATCTCTGTCCTGCTTAGAGACAGGATAAGGTCTCACCATAGACAGCACCACCTTAAAAGGTGCATCTGGAGAATTCCACTCAGACTGAATGATCTAAATTAGAGGCCGACCAAATTTCGGTTTTGGTTTTGGCACCAAAACTGGCCTGAAAACTGAGTTTGGCCATGATTTGGTTTCAGCTGAAAACGACAGTACATTTTGGGCTGAAACTCCTTCCCACCCCCACAGTGAGTCCTCCCAGGCCAGTTCCCCTAACAGAACAGATCCTGCTGGGTTGCCCTCCCCCCCACTACACCCCTCTCACTACCTGAAGACCTTCCCAGGGCTTACCTTTATGCCTTGGAGGCATATTTTCAAAGCACTTAGCCTTCCAAAGTTCCATAGAAACCTATGGAACTTTGGAAGGCTAAGTGCATTGAAAATATGCCTCTTGGTGGTCTAGTGGCTTCTTCTGGCAGGAGCTCCTGTCCCTGAAGGTTTCTCCATCAAAACAGCTGCCAAGACAGGTCCTGGCAGCCATTCTGAGTCTGGAACTGGCAAAGGTAGGAGCAACTGGGGATCACTTCTGCCAGAAGAAAAGGCCACTAGACCACCAAGGCATTTAAAGGTAAGCCCATGGAGGGCCTTTTAGGTGGAGTTATGGGTGGGGGGAGCTGGTGGCTGGCCCAGCGAGACCTGCTCCCTGCTGGGGGGGGGGGGGGGGGGGGGGGGGGATGGGAGCATAGCAAGCTATTATATTCAATTTATGAGCGATTTCAGAATAGTATGAAACGAGTGCAAATGGAGTGTGAGGAGTAGTTGGATATCAATGATGATTACTACCTTTGTGATATAGGGGCCCTTTTAAAACTGGTCTGTGGAAAATTCTTTGTTAATAAGCTTTGACGCTGAAAAAGCTTTTGATAAAGTAAAATGGAATTTCCTATATGCTGTTCTTCAGAAATATGGCTTCACGGATAGATTTTTATCAGGGATCAAAGCACTGTACTCAACGCCAAAGGCCAGAATATTGGTAAATGGGATTGAGACAAAAGATTTTTAAATAGGCCGGGGAACCCGCCAAGGTTGTCCTCTGTCACCACTATTATTTGTGCTAACACTGGATCCCTTGTTGAGAGAAATTGAAGAACAGAAAGCGGTAGCGGGGGTAGCGATAGGGAACGAGGTCTTTAAATTAGCGGCTTTTGCAGATGACATCTTGGTCCATTTAACAGACCCACAGGAATCCTTGAACGCTCTATTAGAGATCTTCTCCGAATATGGAGACTATGCGGGCCTCAGTTTGAATTTAGAGAAATCGGAGGCCTTGGCCTCCTCAGAGGAAGTGTGGAGGCAGTGGGGAGGAGAGTTCCCTCTGAGGAAAGCACAAACCTCTTTTAAATATCTAGGAATCTTGATGCCTATGGATCCTTCGCGGTTGTATGATCTTAATATTACTTGGCTGTTAGAGGAGACCCAGCAGGTGCTACAAGGATGGCTGGACTTGCCGCTGTCAGTGTTAGGGAGAGTAAACTTGATAAAAATGGTGTTATTCCCCAAGTGGCTCTACGTGATGCAGACCATCCCAATTTGGCTCCGACGGAAAGACTTGAAGAGTTTTTACAAGTTAGCATCAAAGTTCTGTTGGAGAGGCAAGAAGCCACGGGTTCGTTTCTCACGGTTAGTGGGCAGCTGGAGCCGAGGAGGAATGGGCATGCCAAATTTAGAACTATACAATCAAGCATGCCAGTTGCGTTATCTAGGAGATTGGTGTTTAGATACACAACGATACACTCCCACAACACTGGAGGCAGCACTTTGGGAACCTTATCAGCTTTTTTCGCTTTTACACCACAAAACACGTGATTTACCGGAAGGATTAAGTAAAAGCGTGATGTTGCGATCGCTCCGAGAGGTGTGGGGAGTGCTTATACGACAACTAGGGGGGGACCCAACAACAACGGATTTGATAACCATATGTGGGAATGGTTCATTTTTGCCAGGATTGTCAAGCCGATACTTTGTTGAATGGGCTAGGCGGGGAATTTCTAATTTGGAACATCTGGTGGGTGGAGATGGGCAGCCCCTTACAGACGAGGAATTATTGGGAAAGGTAGGTGACTCCTGGGGGAATAGATTTGCTATACGACAAGTGCGACACTACTCTCCTCCGCTCTCTTTTACTCCTTCTCTTACTCTCAGCTGGTGACATCAATCCCAATCCTGGCCCTCCTCACCAACTATTATCCAAACTCTACAGATCTCACCGCGACCTCTCTAACCTCATCTCTATTCCTCTACTCCCCTCCTCTTCTCTGCCCTTCTCTTGCGCCCTATGGAATGCCCGCTCTATCTGTAACAAACTCCCCTATATCCAGGACCTCTTTATCTCGCGTCACCTCCATCTGCTCACCATAACAGAAACCTGGCTCTGCCCTGATGACTCTGCTTCAGTCGCAGCCCTGTGCCATGGCGGTCATCTATTTTCACATACTCCTCGCCCTGCTGGCCGTGGGGGCGGTGTTGGACTACTTCTCTCTCCCTCCTCCAGATTTCAACCCCTTCTTCCACCTCAATCTCACTGTTTTTCCTCCTTTGAAGTCCACTGTATCCGCCTTTTCTCTCCTCTGCCTCTTCGAATAGCGGTCATTTATCGTCCCCCTGATAAGTCCCTTTCATCCTTTCTCAGTGACTTTGACGCCTGGCTTGCCTTCTTCCATGATCCTTCCTCCCCCTCTCTCATCCTTGGTGACTTTAATATTCCTGCTAATGATCCTTCCAACTCTTATATTTCCAAGTTACTCGCTTTAACGTTGTCCTTTAATCTCCAACTATGCTCCACCTCCCCCACATCAAAATGGTCACTGTCTTGATCTCATCTTCTCCTCCAACTGTTCACCTTCTAGTTTCCTTGCCTCTGATCATCCCTCCTCTGATCACCATCTTATAACTTTCCCAGTCCCTCCCAGTCCCGTCCTATCCTATCTAATTTATCTAGGAATCTTCACGATATTGACCCTTCATCTCTATCCTCCCATGTTTCAAACCTCCTCTCTACTGTGGCACCATCCACGTCTGTCAACGAGGCTGTTTCTTCTTACAACAATACTCTATCCTCTGCCTTAGACACTCTTGCACCTTTGATGATCCGCCCTGTAAGGCGTACAAAACCCCAACCTTGGCTGACTTCTATGATTTATAATTTTTATTATTTTATATATACTTATACAAAAAAATACAACTGCAAAGTGTAATACAGCCACAATTGTAATAACTTTACAAACTTAGGAAAAAAGTAAAACTTTGTTCAATTATTTATATAACATTGGCTTCCTTAGACCACAATATAAAGAGTTGGGGGGGGGGGGGTAGGAATTAGTGAAGTATATTTACACAATTTCACATATTTAAGCAAGAAAAATAATGACATCGTTATTCCCATTCTTCTTATCTCTAAGCTTGTTTAATATCTAAGAAGTTCTGAAGCTGATCAGGCATATAATATATATATTTTGTTTGATTTATCCTGATAACACATTTACAAGGATACGTAAGAAGGAAGGAACCTCCCATTTCTAGAATTTTTGACCTCATTGACAGAAACTTTTTCCTTTTTTCCTGGGTTATTTTGGTCACATCAGGATAAAGCCAGATCTTCTGGCCTATGAACATAAGGTTGGTTGATTTAAAATAAAGTCTCATTACTGCGTTTAAGTCCTGTTGGAAAACAAAGGAGACTATCAACGTTCCTCTTTGACTCACATTTGATATTGATTGTTCCAAAATGGCTGTGACATTTTGTAAATCCACTGAGTCTTCTCCTTCTACTTTATTCATTGTTTTTGAAATATAATAAATTTTATTCAAAGGAGGAAATATTTCTTGGGGAAAATTCAGGTTTTCTTTCAAAAATCTGCAAAACATATCATTTGGAGAGACTCCCACCATTCTAGGAAAATTTATTAATCGAAGGTTTAATCTCCTGTTATAATTCTCCATTTGTTCCATTTTTCTTCTGGTCTCAATACTATCTTTAATCACAGCCACTTTAAATTCTTCCGTTTGCTTAGAGTCTGTCTGTAAGGCCTCAATTTTCTTTGAAAAATCTTGATTAATCACTTCCATAGAGTTCTTCACTTCCTGTACTGGTAAATTTAGGGTCTTTACCTCGTCAGAAGATTGTTTCAGGGTTCTTTCAATTTCTAATAGCTTCAGCCAGATCCGACTTAGATTCACCTCCGTCTCTCCTGCAACTTCTGATCTCCCCGTCAGGTCGAGCTCCCCTCTGGGCTCCTCAGATTCACCCTTTCCGGGTCCTAGAGGAAACCCCGTTCGACTAGCAAGCGTTGCTGGGCAAGGAGGAGTTATAGAGCATAGCGGGGAAAGAGATGTTTCTATGTCCAGCGGGAGAACCGCTTCACCGGCACCCCCCCGCTAAGGACTCCGCTCCGCTAACGCGGGAAACCGCAGGGAAGAAGCGCTCCAAGCCTGTCCTCGCCGGAGTGGATGTCCCGGAAGGTAGGGGAACTCCCCGGATCGTCCCTTTTCGTTTTGTGTGCGGCATATCGGGTTTAGATCGAAAAATATGTATTTATTCAGCAGGGAAGGCAGGAGACTGCTTCAAACACAACCGCTCACGGCGCCATCTTGACACGCCCCCTTTGGCTGACTTCTAATATCCGCTACCTACGTTCCTGTACCCGCTCCGCCGAACGCCTCTGGCGGAAATCTCGGGCCCTTGCTGATTTCTTACACTTTAAGTTCATGCTGACCTCCTTCCAATCTGCTCTTTTACGTGCCAAACAGGATTATTATATCCAACTGACCAACTCTCTTGGCTCTAATCCTCGACTTCTCTTCACCACATTGAACTCTCTCCTCAAGGTGCCCCCTCCCCCAACTCCCCCTTCATTATCTCCTCAGACCCTTGCTGAATTCTTTCACAACAAGGTTCAAAAGATAAACCTTGCTTTCTCTACCTCACCAGCTCTCCCTCCACTAGTCCGTTCCCCTCTCTCTCCTTCCCCTCATTCCCTTTCCTCCTTCCCTGAAGTTACTATTGAGGAAACTACACTTCTCCTTTCTTCCTCAAAATGTACCACCTGTTTCTCTGATCCCATTCCCACCCACCTTCTTAATGCCATCTCTCCTGCTCTTATTCCTTTTATCTGTCACATTCTCAACCTCTCACTTTCCACTGTGACTGTCCCTGCTGCCTTTAAACATGCTGTGGTCACACCTCTCCTTAAGAAGCCTTCACTCGACCCTACTTGTCCCTCTAATTACCGACCCATCTCCCTCCTTCCTTTTCTCTCCAAATTACTTGAGCGTGCTGTTCACCGCCGCTGCCTTGATTTTCTCTCCTCACATGCTATTCTTGACCCACTACAATCTGGTTTTCGCCCTCTCCACTCAACCGAAACTGCGCTTACTAAAGTCTCCAATGACCTATTACTGGCTAAATCCAGAGGTCAATATTCCATCCTCATTCTTCTTGATCTTTCCGCTGCTTTTGACACTGTCGATCACAGCATACTTCTCGATACCCTGTCCTCACTTGGATTCCAGGGCTCTGTCCTTTCCTGGTTCTCTTCCTACCTCTCCCTCCGCACCTTTAGTGTTCACTCTGGTGGATCCTCTTCTACTTCTATCCCTCTGCCTGTCGGCGTACCTCAGGGTTCTGTTCTTGGTTCCCTCCTCTTTTCTATCTACACTTCTTCCCTTGGTTCATTAATCTCATCCCATGGCTTTTCCTACCATCTCTATGCTGATGACTCCCAAATCTACCTTTCTACCCCTGATATCTCACCTTGCATCCAAACCAAAGTTTCAGCGTGCTTGTCTGACATTGCTGCCTGGATGTCTCAACGCCACCTGAAATTAAATATGACCAAAACCGAGCTTCTCATTCCCCCCCCCAAACCCACCTCCCCCCGTTTTCTATTTCTGTTGATGGCTCTCTCATTCTCCCTGTCTCCTCAGCTCGAAACCTTGGGGTCATCTTTGACTCTTCTCTCTCCTTCTCTGCTCATATCCAGCAGACCGCCAAGACCTGTCGTTTTTCTTTACAACATCCGTAAAATCCGCCCCTTTCTTTCCGAGCACTCTACCAAAACCCTCATCCACACCCTTGTCACCTCTCGTTTAGACTACTGCAATCTGCTTCTTGCTGGCCTCCCACTTAGTCACCTCTCCCCTCTCCAGTCGGTTCAAAACTCTGCTGCCCGTCTTATCTTCCGCCAGGGTCGCTTTACTCATACTACCCCTCTCCTCAAGACCCTTCACTGGCTCCCTATCCGTTTTCGCATCCTGTTCAAACTTCTTCTACTAACCTATAAATGTATTCACTCTGCTGCTCCCCAGTATCTCTCCACACTAGTCCTTCCCTACACCCCTTCCTGTGCACTCCGCTCCATGGATAAATCCTTCTTATCTGTTCCCTTCTCCACTACTGCCAACTCCAGACTTTGCGCCTTCTGTCTTGCTGCACCCTACGCCTGGAATAAACTTCCTGAGCCCCTACGTCTTGCCCCATCCTTGGCCACCTTTAAATCTAGACTGAAAGCCCACCTCTTTAACATTGCTTTTGACTCGTAACCACTTGTAACCACTCGCCTCCACCTACCCTCCTCTCTTCCTTCCCGTTCACATTAATTGATTTGATTACTTTATTTATTTTTTGTCTATTAGATTGTAAGCTCTTTGAGCAGGGACTGTCTTTCTTCTATGTTTGTGCAGCGCTGCGTATGCCTTGTAGCGCTATAGAAATGCTAAATAGTAGTAGTAGTAGAGTAATATCACTTCTTTGCCGGGTGATCCTTTGAGAACTCGGTTGGGGGAAAAGGTACGAGAATTTTTTCACTCTTTTGGTGAGGGCGAACTCACAATATCCTTGCTTCATAAAACAATATCAGGATGGCGACCCCCCAGGGACTACAGACAGCTGAGGAGTGCTTGGGAAAAGGAATTGGGAGTTGTAGTAACACCATGGGACATCACTAAATTAATAGCACGAATACCCCTGTTAGTATCAGATGCTCGTTTGAGAGAATGTGCCTATCGCTGTATTCATAGGGGATACGTAACTACAGCTCAACTAGCACATATGGGAGGGAATTGCAGCCCAGATTGCCTCAAATGTGGAAGACACCCTGGCACAATGCTGCATATGTTTTGGAGCTGCCCAATTTTGAAAAGGTTCTGGACACAAGTCCGAGGTTATTGGGAGGAGCGGTTGGGGGCTACGGATCCTGGGGACAGCTGAACAATTGATTTTAGACATTCCGGGGTCCTTTAGAGGGCGGAATCGCTTTGAAACATTAATGCTCTGTAAGATGAGCTTATTGGCCAGGAAATGTATCTTACAGTACTGGACAGTCAAGGATCCTCCGGCATACTGGCACTGGAGAAACCAGTTACATCAGCTGGTGTCTTGGGAGGCTGGAGAATCTAGGTTCTCACAGAAAAAGAGAGTCACATTTTTGGCTGTCTGGGGCCCTTATTTGCAAAGTCTAAGCCATAGAAGTCGTAGTTTACTTTTAAATGCAGGGTGAACTCCATGGGCTGTTACTGAATGGTTTTCCAGGTCTGGGGTAAAAGGGGGGGGGGGGTAAGGAAGGGTATGGGAGAGGGTGGGGGGAGGATAGGTATATTTGATGGGGTAATAAATGTTGGAATAAACTTCACAAATGCTGCATGTTAGTTAGCAATTGTATATTTAGATCGAGGTTGGATGGACGTTATATGCAGAGCTTGTATGACAATGTTTGTGTTGCTGCAATGTCAATAAAAAACGTTTAAACATAAAACTGGTCTGTGGCAGTGTGGACAAGTGTTTTTGGCGCACGCTGGACCCTTATTGTACCGTGTCTGGAAAAAAGGGATTATTTTAATGGGTAGAAAAATGGACTATTTTGGTTTCTGCCAGGTACCTGTGACCTGGATTGGCCACTGTTGGAAGCTGGATACTGGGCTAGATGGACCACTGGTCTGACCCAATATGGCTATTCTTATGTTCCATTACTCCATCTAGAAGAGAATTGCTCAATCAGAGCACCTTTCTCTAACCTGGACGTGTCAACTACAAGGTCTTAATACAGAGATAATCTTTTGCAATCGGAGCCAGGAGAGAGTGTGAAAGCTGCTTATCAGCCTCCTGGAGGATTCCGGTCCCAGCCCTAGTCCTAACTAATAAATACTGTTTATGTACGAGGATTATCCACTGCCCAGGTACACACTAGGGGGGAGATTCTATATATGCGCCTAAAAAAGTCTGTGGTGGGCCTCAGCCCCTCAGAGAGAATGAAAAAGACTAACACACTTTTTTTTTTTTTGGAAGCGAGGGGGATCTTGATCCTGTCTTCTCCTCTTTCGCTATCTTGTCTCCCCCTCTCCCCCAGGGCCTAACACGTACATGCTTAGCCTGTCCATCTGCTGAAGACTGAGAAATACTGACTCCTGGGGGACTGCACAGGACAATCATAGGTGTTCTCAGATGTCAGTTCTCCATCCCCATCTGCTAGCGGTTAGCTTGGCAGAGTTTAAAAAGGGGTTGGACGGTTTCCCAAAGGACAAGTCCATAGACTGCTACTAAATGGACTTGGGAAAAATCCACAATTCCAGGAATAACATGTATAGAATGTTTGTACGTTTGGGAAGCTTGCCAGGTGCCCTTGACCTGGATTGGCCGCTGTCGGGGACAGGATGCTGGGCTCGATGGACCTTTGGTCTTAACCCAGTATGGCATTACTTATGTACTTATCAGTTTGGAGAGTGTAAGAAGGAAGAGGCTGTCCTACCCTGGTTAGGCCCCTAGAGGGCGTAGTTCCCCTAAAATGTCCAGGGAAAAGGGCTGGGTGAGTTGCTGAAGGGAGCCAGAAAGGGGAGGTATAGCTGGAGGTCGCTAGGACCGGGGCGAGTCCTGGAGGATAGCTGGAGGTCGTTAGGACCGGGGAGAGTCCTGGGGATAGAAACAGGTGCAGCAGGTTATGGGCTGGGTCCTGTTTGGCTATTAACTACTTATACTCCTCCTGAGTTGTGAAGGGAGGAAGGAGAGCTGGCAGCTGGAAAAGAGAGCTGGTAACTGAGAGCTGGTAACTAAAGCAAAGAGGGAAATAAGCTGGTAGCTGAAGCAGAGGGATCTCCCTGTGAAGTATGAGCTGAGCCCTATGACCTGGACCTGGTGGTGAAAAGACTGTGTGTTGGGAACAGCAAAGAGGTACTATGTGTCCCCAGAGGATTGGACTGTGTTAGAAACAGCCTGGCTTTGTTGAGCTGGGCTGAGAGAAGCCTGGCTTTAATTGGACTGTGTTAGAAACAGCCTGGCTTTGTTGAGCTGGGCTGAGAGAAGCCTGGCTGTAATTGGACTGTGTTAGAAAGAGCCTGGAAAATCTAAGGGTATTGAATGGGGCCAGAAGAAATGTTTAAAAGGGAGGATTACACTGTGGAAGAACTGTTTAAACTGGTGAAAGTGTTTGAAGCTAGAAGAAGTGTGCCCCAGAGGCTGAAAATAAAGATTTGTATGAAAGAAATCCTGTAGATGAGAACTGACTCTGTTTGCCTTGTTGAGAACCAGGTCATCCCGAGTAGAAAGGGGCAGGATATTGATTTGCATAAAATCTACATACTGAAACGCAGCTCACCCTGAGTGAAAGAGGGTCCTTGGATCCTGAGGTGGGAGCTTCCTCAGCACGCAAGCCTCATCCTTTTCACAAGAGACATTCTAGAATGACTTCTTATAGAATGCCGACTAGCAGAAAAGTGCCATGCTTTGATTGCCCACCAACAGAGTATGTGCTGAGTATGCATGTAAATTAGAGAGTACTATAATTCACATGTTTGTACATACATCCATGCACAGGAATTTACGAGCATACACAAGCTGTAGAACTGCTGTAAGTGGTTAGATCTGGATGTACACCCATTCTCTGCCATTTGTGCTACAATTCTGTAAAGAAAAGTAGGCGTTTATTTTCTTTAAAAATTAGGTTTATAATAAGCACCATAACTAGAGCCTTATGAGGGCATCTTGTTATAGAATTAGTTGGAAATTCACAGCTAGGGCATTTATCTGTATAGAGGCCGCTGCTATGCAGATAACTGCTTTTGAGTATCAGGCTGGATAGCCTAAAGGAAATGATGCTAAAAATGTTCACAAATCCACATCTCACCTGCCGGGATGACTTGCTTAAGGTGGCAGTGTACTGTGTACTGCTATTTTGCTGGATTCCTTCTTTCTTCTCCAGAAGGATTCGTGTGCTGGGCACAAAACTCCAGGAGCGACCCAGAGCAGGTCGCAGACCACTGTTAACATTCCTGGTCACGTGGTTCGTCAGCTGCCAGGAGACAAACAAATTTACCAAGAATTTCAATCTAAAATATGCCATTAGAAAAACAGATATTCTTAATAATCAAAACTGCGTAAGCAGGTAATTGTTGGCACTTGCACCTATCACGCAATTACAAATTTGAATCGAAATGCAGCCTAAAAAAATTAAAGAATGAAAAGACAAGAAATACAAAATACAAACTGACAAATTAAAAAAAGCATGCAGAATAGCTATAAACAAACTTCAGAGCCTACTTCAGAAAAGCAAGCCTACTTTAAAATATAACCAGAAGATATGGGGAGGAAAGGAAGCATCTAGGGCAGTGATTCTCAAACCTGTCCTGGGGAATCCCAGCCAGTCAGGTTTTCAGGATATTCACAATGAATATTCATGAGATCGATTTGAATACACTCCCTCCTTGGTATGCAAATCTCTCTCATGCATATTCATTATGGATATCTTGAAAACGTGACTGGGAGGGTTCCCCCAGGACAGGTTTGGGAATCACTTGTCTAAGGGTTATGGGCAAGTATTTCTTTGCGTTCTACTCTTATAGCGTTTTAAATATATATTAGGATTAGTTTTCAAATTGAGTTCTATGTTTACTGCTGGAGGGAAAACAAAGCAAGAGCAGCAACCAAAATCTATCCCCTACACAGACAGTTTATATATTTAGTTTGGGCTTGCCCATATATATTTAGTACCACTGACTATACATATAGGGACTAATTCTATAACAATGCACCTATTGGGGCGGACTCAGCACTGGGACAATAGGGCAGTGCCTTAGGGCCCACAGCAGTAGCAGATCTGCCAAGTCTCCCGCATTCAGTGGGAGACTCCCGCTTTTGTGGGTCATCTTCCACCAAAGCAGGAAAGTCTCCCACTGAAACACTGGGTCAGGGGATCGCTTTTTCCCACACTAGCACCACAGCTGCTGGGGCTTCCGATGAGCAGCAGTGGCAACAAAAGAACAAAAAAGGCAAGTGCGGGGCCGCAGCAGCCTTCAGAGGAAATTGACGTCAGGGGGGAGGGGGGGCACAGGACTGGCACACCCGACAGCGCATGCCTGAAGGCTGCTGCGGCCCTGCGCTTCTTTTGTTGTTGTTGTTTTGACATGGTCACTGCTACTCATTCAGGAAAAGCAGCAGTAGCCAAGAAACAGATACCAAGGGGAAGGGGGAGCGGGGGGCAGGAGGTTCTGAATGGAGACAGCAGAAGGGAGGAAATGATAGTAGAGCGGAGACACTGGAAGGAAGAAGGGAACAGAGAGAGAGAGAGAGATGTGGAATGATGGGTAGAGAAAGAGGGGACATGGAAAAAGGCTGAAGAAAGACAAGCTGCTGGGGTGAAGGATGGGGGAAAAGGGGAAACCCTGGCTGGACAGAGAGAGAAAGAGGAGAGATGCTGGATGAAAGGAGGGAAAGAGGGAAGATGCTGGAAGGATGGGAGCAGAAAGAGGGAAGACGCTGGAAGGATGGGGCGAGACAGAGGGGACATGATGAATGGGTTAGGGTAGAAAGAGACACACACACTGGATGGAAGGAAGGGGAGAGAGAGAGACACTGGATGGAAGCATCAGAAGAGAAGGTAGATGTTGGATGGAAGGGTAGGGAGAGAAAGAGGGGAGACACTGGAAGGATGGGGAGAGAGAGGGGACACGCTGAATGGAAAAGGGTGGACACTGGATAGAAGGAAGGAGAGAGAGAAAGAGAGACACTGGATGGAAGGATCAGGAGAGAGGGTATATGGGTGGAAGGGAGGATGGGGATAGAAAGAGAGAAGATCCTAGATGGAAGGGTAGGGAGAGAAAGAGGGGAGCTGCTGGATGGAAATGGAGAGAGGGTAGAGTTAGTGAAAGACTGGATAATAAGAGGAAAGGGCATGGGCGAAGAAAAGATAAAAAGCCAAAGGTAGATGAAGTAAAAAGAGGGAAAGTAAAGACTGGATAGTAAGAATGAATTAAATCTGGACAGAGAGGCAGAAAAATAAATTGAAAAAAAACAAAGAAAAAGGAGAGAGAAAAATGACAAATGGACAGGAAATCCTGGGAGAGTTAAGAGAAAACGAAGAACCCCTGGCCGTTAATCTTCCTTTGTTTAGCAGCCCCTGCAGCGTATAACATGCTGTCTGAGCTGGTGTCCGATCCTTCCCTCTGCATGTCCTGCCCCTCTGACACAATTTCCTATTCCCGCAAGGGCGGGACATGCACATGGAAGGATTCGACGCCGGCTCAGACAGGCAGTGTGTTATACACTACAGGGGCCGCTAAACAAAGGAGATCTGACAGTCGGGAGGAGGAGGCAGAACAGAAAGAGGTGCTGGACTCGGGGAGGTGGGTTGAAAGAAGAAGGCACTGGACCGGGGAGGGGGGGGGGGGGTTGAAAGAAGGAGGTACTGGGTGGAGGGGTTGGGGTTGAAGGAAGAAGGAGGGGGAAAGGGGGGAGATAGGGACACTATTTATTTATTTGCAATAACTTCCTATACCGTTCAAGCTGACGGGCAGAACAAAGTGGTGTACAGTCTAAAAAACAGGAAACAAGAAAAGAACTCCATTAATGTATAGGAAAACAGGGTATGAAGTTTAGAGACATAAGCATTGCAAAAAGAAGGTAAAGCAAACACACAAAAGAAGGACAGGGTTGAAGAGTAACAGCAAACTGTTTCACCAAAAGCTAAACGGAAAAACTAGGTTTTCAGCTCAGTTTTAAAATTCTTAAAAGAATAGACAATGTTCCCTCTGCTCTGGAAAGCGATGTAAACTAGATCTGATCGAAATCTCAGCATTATAGTCCGATGTACCAAGGTTGCTAACAGGCACCTACTTTTATATGACAGCTTTCTTATGCATTGCATCAAGCTATTACATCGGTCGCTTGAGCGTAGCAGTAAAGATCAGCAGCAGGAAATGCTCATTTAGTGGGCCTTCCTAGATGCCGGAGGTATAGGAATGGGGCCATCAGAGAGAGAGCCCTTTGCCTTTGCACTGTATTGTTTTGCTTTGCATTGAAGAGTTTGCTGCAGATTTTTATGTACTGCAAAATGTTTTCTTCCATGTTTACTTTGTAAATTAATAAACAGATTTAAATATAAAATTCTTAAAAGAGGAATTGCTATGGAGAGAAAGGGGGAGATTGTTCTAGGTATGAGGAGCCAGGAAGAAGATCACACTGTGATTCCAAGTGGGCACATTTTGGAGAAGGCAGAACTAAGCGGTGATGGTTTAATGAATGGAGGGTTCTGGAGGGGCAATAAGAAATAGTTAAACAAGAGAGATAGGGATATCAAGTCTAAAGACCTTGAAAGTGAGGGTGGCAATTCTATAAGGGATCCTTTGCTCAACGGGGAGCCAATGATATTGTTTCAACAGAAGTATGATCATAATGATGAGCACAGCAGAGCAATCTGATGGCTGTGTTCTGCAGCGAGTGAAGTTTCTTTAGTGTGTGACGAGGTAGACCAGCATAAACAACATTACAATAATCAAGACAGGTGGTAAAAAAAGATAGGATTAGTGCATGAAATTGTAAAGTATCAAAGAGGTTACGAATTGCACGTAGCTGGCGGAAAACTAGTTTTGGTCAAGTGAGAGAACCGTGGCAAAAAAGAAAGTGAGGATTTGAGAATAATACCTAAATAAGGGGAGAACAAACATATGGATAAATGTGAGCCAGTCGATATTGTATAATCTGGATTTTCAAAAGGCATTTGTTAAAGAACCTCATGAAAGACTCCAGAGGAAATTGGAAAGTCATAGGGTAGGAGATAGTGTTCTACTGTGGATTAAAAACTGGTTAAAGGATAGAAAACAGAGTAGGGTTACATGGTTAGTATTATCAATGGAGAAGGGTAGATAGTGGGGTTCCACAGGGGTCTGTGTTGGGACTGCTGCTTTTTAACATATATATAAATGATCTAGATATGGGAAAAACTAGTGAGGTAATTAAATTTACCGACGACATCAAGTTATTCAAAGTTGTTAAATCGCAAGAGGATTGTGAACATTTGCAAGACGACCATACGAGACTGGGCATACAAATGGCAGTTGATGTTTAATGTGAGCAAATGCAAAGTGACACATGTAGGAAACAGGAACCCGAACTATAGTTATGTGATGCAAGGTTCCACGTTAGGAGTCAACGACCAGGAAAAGGATCTAGGAATCATCGTTGACAATACTTTGAAACCTTTTGCTCAGTGTGCTGCGGTAGCAAAGAAAGCAAATAGAATGTTAGGTATTATTAGGAAAGGAATGGAAAATAAAAACGAGGATGTTATATTGCTCCATGGTGCGACTGCACTTTGAATACTGTGTGCAATTCTGGTCACCGCATCTCAAAAAAGATATAACGGAATTAGAAAAGGTACAGAGAAGAGCAATGAAAATGATAAAGGGGATGTGATGACTTCCCTATGAAGAAAGGCTGAAATGGCTTGGGATCTTCAGCTTGCAGAAAAGACGGCTGAGGGGAGATATGATAGTGGTATATAAAATACTGAGTGGAGTCGAACGGGTAGATGTGAATTGCTTGTTTACTCTTTCTAAAAATACTAGGACTAGGGGGCACACAATGAATCTAGAAAGTAGTAAATTTAAAATGAATCTAAGAAAATATTTCTTCACTAAATGTGTAATTAAACTCTTGAATTCGTTGCCAGAGAATGCGATAAAAGCAGTTAGTTTAGTGGGGTTCAAAAAAGGTTTGGCTAGCCGCCTAAAGGAAAAGCCCATAGACCATTATTAAATTGAACTTGGGGAAAATCCACTGCTTATTTCTAGAATAAGCAACATACTACTACTATTAAACATTTCTATACCGCTACTAGACTTACGCAGCGCTGTAACAAATTAACATGAAAAGACAGTCCCTGCTCAACAGAGCTTACAATCTAAATTGGACAGACGAACAGACAGCTAGGGGTGGGGAAATTGCAGTGGTAGGGGTGATAAGTGAGGGTGTTGAGTAAGAGAGTCATGGTTAGGAGTCGAAAGCAGTAGCAAAGAGGTGGGCTTTAAGCCTAGACTTGAAGACAGCCAGAGACTGAGCCTGACGTACTGGCTCAGGGAGTCTAGTCCAGGCATAGGGAGCAGCGAGATAGAAGGAATGGAGCCGGGAGTTAGCAGTGGGGGAGAAGGGGGACGACAGGAGACATTTACCCAGCGAATGGAGTTCACGGGGAGGAGTGTAGGGAGAGATGAGAGTGGAAAGGTACTGAGGAGCTGCGGAGTGGATGCACTTGTAGGTCAAAAGGAGAAGTTTGAACCGTATGCGGAAGCGGATAGGGAGCCAGTGAAGCGACTTGAGGAGAGGGCTAACGTGAGTATAGTGACTTTGGAGGAATATAAGACACGCAGCAGAGTTTTGGACAGATTGAAGAGGAAATAGATGGCTGAGCGGGAGACCAGCGAGAAGCAAATTGCAGTAGTCTAGGTGAGAGGTGATAAGGGTGTGGGTAAGGGTTTTGGTAGCGTCCTCGGAGAGGAAAGGGCGAATTTTGTTAATATTATAGAGAAAGAAACGACAGGTTTTGGCAATCTGCTGAATATGAGCAGAGAAGGAGAGAGCAGAGTCAAAGATGACTCCAAGGTTGCGCGCAGACGGGACATAAAATGTATTGTACTGTTTTGGGATTGGATTGGCCACTGTTGGAAACAGAATATTAGGCTTCATGGACCTTTGGTCTGCCCCAGTATGGCAACATGTACTTATGAAAGGTAGGTACTGGTGTAATAGATATGTCAAATAGAGTGATTGAGGAGTGAGAGTTGAACCAGAGAACCAACAGGCAACTGTTTTATTCAGATTTACCACTAATTGATGATCTCTTAGCCAGCTAGCAAATGAGTCAAGACAGATCTGTAAAGGAGTAAAAGGAGGAGAGGAAGAGGTGATAGGAAAGAGCAGCAGAATGTCATCAGCATAAAGATAAGCAGAGATTCTGAAGGACTGTATAACAGCAGCGAGAGGACTCAAGAAGAGATTAAAAGGAGAGAGTATAGACCCTTGGGGTACACCCCAGTGTAGTTGTGTCAGAGAGAATGACCTGAAAAGTGCGATAAGATAGAAAGGAAGCAAACCAAGAAAAAACTGTACCAGTGATGCCTAAGGAAGATAAATATGAGAGTCCGCACCTTGAGTATTGTGTTCAGTTCTGGTCGCAGTATCTCAAAAAAGATATAGTGGAATCAGAAAAGGTTCAAAGAAGAATGACTAAAATGATAAAGGGGATGGAACTCCTCTCACATGAGGAAAGGCTAAACAGATTAAGGCGCTTTAGCTTGGAAAAGAGACGGATGAGGGGAGATATGACTGAGGTCTGCAAAATCCTGAGTGGTGTAGAACGAGTAGAAATAAATCAATTTTTTACTCGTTCCAAAAGTACAAAGACTAGGTGACACTCAACGAAGTTACAAGGAAATACTTTAAAAACAAATAGGAGGAAACATTTTTTCACTCAATGAATAATTAAGCTCTGGAACTCTTTGCTGGAGGCTGTGGTAACAGCAGTTAGTGTATCTGGGTTTAAAAAAAGTTTGGACAAATTCCTGGAGGAAAAGTCCATAGTCTCCTATTGAGACAGACATGGGAAGCAATTGCTTGCCCTGGGATTTGGAGTATGGAGTGTTGCCATGATTTGGGTTTCTGCCAGGTACTTGTGACTTGGCTTGGCCACTGTTTGGAAAACAAGATGCTGGGCTAGATGGACCATTGGTCTGACCCAGTATGGCTACTCATGTTCTTATGTCAACCAGATCAAAAGCGGCAGAAAGGTCTATCAAGACTGCCAGTATCTTTCTATGATGGTCCAAGTGGAAATGAAGTTCACTGACAACAGCTGCCATGATGGTTTCTGTACTGTGGTAAGCCCTGAAGCCAGTATAGCAAAACGTTTCTCAGAAAAGGGTGTGAGTTGGGTAAACACAATTTTTTCTAGCACTTCTGACATATAACAAAGATTTGAAACTGAGTGATAATGACTAGGAATAGTAGGATCAATAGAGGGCTTTTTTTAAACATAGGATGAACTACTACTTGCTTCCAGAGATCAGGGACTTGGCCTGAAGAGAGGCTGAGATTAATCAAGGACAGTAGGATGAGCAATAAATCTAACTCTGGTACCTTAAGCTAGGAAGAGGGAAAAGGATCACAAGGGCAGTAGATAGTTTTTTTTAGGGGGGAAAAAGAGTTTGAGTTTCAAAAGAGGACCAGATAGACAAGTCTATATGTGACTCTGTTAAGGAAGGTTCAAGATAGGAGTTAGGGGGGGGGGGGGTCAGCAGGAGGTGCAGAGGGTCCAGATACAGATTTCATTAGGGTATCTAATTTATTAATAAAAAAAACGAGAGGCTTCCTGCTGAGGGGGGCTTGAGTGCAGTATTTGCAGATTTGGGTGTGACAACAGCCTGCCGATAGATGGAGAAGTCCCTAGAGGGATGAGAAGATGAAGGAGGCGGCATTTTATGAAGCTCAATGAGAACTTGGACTTCTTCCAGGCCCTTTTGACTTGGCGATATTGGCACTCCAGGAGCCTCAGATTTGAGGAATACCATTAGCAGAACTATGCTGACGGAAGGACCTAGGAGCCACTTTATCAAGGCTACAAAATGGTGGTGGAGATGGGGACATGGGGGGGGGGGGGGTTATGCTAGAAAGGGAGGGAGATGGGGACACAAGGGAGTAATGCTAGAAAAGAGGGAGATGGGGCACTACTAGAAAAGGAGGGGAGATAAGAGATACAGGGACAATGCTGGAAAAGGAGGAAGTTGGGGACATGGGGGTTATGCTGGAAAGGGAAGGAGATGGCAACATGGGAGGACAGTGCTGGACTAGGGGGAAGATGGGGACCCAGAGAGGGGTATGCTTGAAAGGGAAGGAGATGGGGACATGGGGGGACAGTGCTGGAATAGGGGGAAGATGGGGACTAGGGGGGGGTTATGCTTCAAAGGGAGGGAAGATGGGGGACATAAGAGGTAAAGCTGAAAAGGGAGGGAGATGGGGAGGGAAGGTAAAAGGGATGCCACATCACATAGGGGATAGGGAGAAAGATGTCACCAGACTACAGGGAGGGAGAAGGGGAACACAAAAGAGAGAGCTCAGATGAAGAGAGGGAAGAGAAGCTGAACCCATGGGGAGAAAGGGAGATATGCTGGGATGGGAGGGGTTGACCATAGGGAAAAGAAAAAGATGAGATGGTTTGGAAGGAGAGTAGGAAATATGCTGTAGCCAGAGAGAGATAGAGATGCGGTACCATGGGGAGGGTCGGGGGACAGAGCGGAAATTCTGGCTGGGGGGGGGGGGGGGGTACAGGAGAAAGGGAAGAGAGGAGGAGAGGAGAAACTGGACAGGGTAGGGATGATGACACAGAGGGCAGATACTGAACATGAGGGAAATAGGGACAGGGATAAGAGGGGAGGTGCTGGACATGACAGTTAAAAACACAGAGGGAATGATGGTAGACATGAAGAAAGAAGAAATGTCAAATCGGCAGGAGACATTGTAAAGCAGAAGATGGATGGCACTAGAGGAGAAGGGGGACAGAGAGACCCCGGCGCTGGGCCCCCTTTGGAGGCCGAGCCTAGGGAATTTCCCCCTCTTGCCACCCCTCTCGGTGGCCCTGAAATAGATAAAAGAAGAGGGGTAAAAAGGGGGTTGAAGTTTGGGGGAAGTCTGAGACACAACGTGAATGATCTGTACGACTGGAGAGGATGAGAGGCACTGAAAAGAGATGGGGGTAGTGGAGAGGGGTATAGGAGGAAGGGGATGGGTCTCTGAAGGGATTGTGTGAGGGTGGAAATGGGGTTAAAAGATGGTGGAACAGGCAGTAGGAAACGGAGTATAGGGTGGAAGGAAGGAGAGACAGGTATGGAGATTTGAATCTGGGGCTGGTGAGGGGATGAGAGACAGTGGCGGGGAGATGAGGGCTAAGAGAATGAGTACAGAGGATGGGAATGAGAGAGTAAGTAAGTGGGTGAAAGATAAGGAGGGGGATTGGAGACTGGAAAAGGAAAGTGACAGAGAGGGCAATGGGAGGGAGATGGGGAAAGCCAGTAGGTAGATTATTATTATTTGTTACATTTGTATCCAAGTAACAAAACAAATAGGGATCACTCCGCTGGATCATAAGTCATGGGATGTGTTACGCTCACACCATGTTTTTCAAGACCAGGAACTATCGATTGCCTTCTCTAGAGGGCGTAATATCAAAGAATTGATCAGTCCGTCGGAATTACCTGCAATTGTAGTTGATTCTCCATCCCTCAAAAATGTGGGCCATTATAAATGTAGCCATTGCAGGACATGTAAGATTACCATGGAAGGAGAAGAGTTTATTAATCCGTTGGACAAGAAGAAATATCGATCCAGGACTTATACTAACTGTAGATCGACTCATGTTGTATATGTCCTGTGCTAAGATATATGTGGGCAAAACCACCAGACCCCTCAACATTAGGATGAACACAGACATAGTGTAGTTCATTCTCGTTCTGGCGCTCCATTGGTACCCCACTGTACATTAACTTCTCATATTTTTGAAGATTTTACAGTGAGAGTTATTGATCAAGTTGTACCCAAATTACGGGGGGGGGGGGAGGGATTTGGACAGATACTTGTTGCAATTAGAACAAAAATGGATTTTCCATTTACAAGCAGTAGAACCTGTTGGTTTGAATGCAAAAATTGATTGGACTGTCTTTTTCTGATACAGGGAAAGAGCGATCTGGGACTTTATGTTGTCCTTTGTTCAGTTAAAGAAAAAAGATTTTTTTCAAAAAGGTTTTTTTAAAAGGAATTTTTTTCAAAGAAATCTTTTCAATACATTGTTGGGTGGGTAGGGTTGTTTTTTTTATGCTCTTTCATACGTATATCTATAATTGCACAGTCTGTGGTGTAGTTTGTTCGATAGGAAGGCTGTAATTGTTGTGTGATGTTCATACCCATTCTTATATATGAGCGCGAGTCTGCCTGCTTGTGTGTTTGATGCTCTGCACCGTTGAGAAATGCAGCTTCGTTTGTGATACATTCGAACGATGAAGCAGAGCTATTCATTTATGAGTTAAGCAAGGTTGCCCTGTTTGTTTAGTATACGTGCATCAGATTAGACATCTGGTTTACGTTCAGTTCAGCTGTTTCCCTTCGGGGGATTTAAATTTGCAGGGGATTGTGGGTAACCCTGGCGTAGTTTCCAGTTTGTGATTCTATGAGCTTGTTTAGTAAGTTATATGGTTGATTATTTATATATTGTTAAAGCAGTGTAACATTTTCATTGTTTAAACAAGATTGCCCTGTTTGTTTAGAAACTTTATGCCAGTTTGGACTTCCGGTTACGCCCCATCAGCTGTTTTTCCAAAGCGGAGCTTAAATTCTCAGGGGATTGTGGGCAACTCTAGCGCACATTTTGTCGGCGGTTTTACTGATCCGCTGGGTGAGTTATATCGGTGCTATTAATATTACGTTTAGATTTTTGCAGGTGGTTGTGAGTTAAGTGAGACATTGAATGTATGTTGTGTGCTTGTTTTTTTAAGTATACTTACCACAGCTTGGCTTGCAGGGTGCTCTTCTCCTGATGAAGCCCCAGTGGCGAAACGGGATCCGTTGGGGAGCCCCTGGTTGGAGCAGCAACAAGCTAAGTCGCTGTGATGATTGATATTTTTTGAATACAGTTGTGTTATTTAGCTCTAACGGTTATTGGAAGCACACAAATGAATATTGAGGTAGGAGGTTGGCAGAGGACCAGTGTTTACATTTTTGTGGCCACATTGATACAATCTTATTGATTAAAAATGTGTCACCGGTCTGAGGTCCTCTCCTCTTCAGTCATTTATTCACAACTGATATATAATGCCCGCTGTTTTTTGGTTTATCATTACATTTGTATCCCACATTTTCCCACCTTTTGCAGGCTCAATGTGGCTTACATATCACCGTTAACGGCGTTAGCCGATTACGGTCTGAACAAATACATGGTATAAATGAATACAAAGTGATATTGTGGTAGAATGAGGTACATGTAAGGTAGGTACAATTGGGGGAACTTAGAGAGGAAAAGGGGGAAGAAGAGTCTAATGTTCGTTACGGTCTTTGGTTGTATTGTGTCGCAAGTGAACAGTCATTTTTATGTTGGGTCGGTGGGGTATGACTAGATGACTAGAAGGACTAGAAAGTGAGAAAAAGGGATAATGAGAGTAAAATCAAATGGGTGGACAAATGCTGAGAAAGCAGGGGGGAAAAACATAAAACGAAAGATCAATGCCAAACAGATGCAGAGAAAGAAAGGAAGAAGACAAGAGAGGAGAGAAGAAATGGAAAGGCCAATCCAGAAAAGATTTAAGACTGACAGATGGAAAGTGGAAAAGAGACTGGGACCAGCCTAACTGTAGAAATAAAATGCCCAGACAACAAAGGTAGAAAAGAAAACAATTAATATCTTATCCTCTACAGATGACACACTGCTTGCTGCATACTAAGCTGAGAGGGGTGAAACCCTCAATGCATCAGTTGGTCTCCTCAATATTTGTGGCGAGTAAACTGGTGCTAGCTGGTGCATGGAAACAATCCTCTATTCCAGGTTTTCACCATGTTTTAAAGAAACTGGACTATATTAACTTAATGTGTAAATTGACAGCGTTACGCACTGGCAAAATTTTGACATATCATCGCATATGGGAGCCCTATGTCCAATGGTCAGCTGGACCCGATCGCTGCAATTGGCTTCAATGACAGAGAGACTTTCTTTGTATCTGTTCAGTAAGGGTAACCTTTAGGGGGGGGGGGGAATGGAAATTTTCCTTGTATGAGAGTTATTTGAATTAAACTTTGTTGCTAATTATATTGTAATATGGCTTACCTTAGCTGTACTTTTGCAACTTTAAAATAAAAAAAAAAGAAAAGAAAACAATTATATTTATTTAATACCTTTTAAGGACTGAGATGTGCCTGCTTTGTGAAATGTATATTTTTATTTTGCAAAGTAAAGGAGAAAATACATTTCTGTTTCTCTTTTACTAGTATTGTACTGCTTATAGAGTCTGGCTTTCTTGGGATGGGTGTGAAGGGCAGTGGTTTCCATTTCAGCTTTTATCATAAGCACATAAGCACCGCCATACTGGGAAAAGACCAAGGGTCCATCAAGCCCAGCATTCTGTCTCTGACAGCGGCCAATCCAGGCTTCAAGAACCTGGCAACCCCCCCCCCCAAAAAAAAAAAAAAAATTAATAATGTTCAATGGACTTTTCTTTCAGGAATCTGTCCAAATCCCCCTTAAACTCCGTAAGGCCAGCCGCTGCCACCACATTCTCCAGCAACGAGTTCCAGAGTCCAACTACACGATGAGTAAAGAAAAACTTTCTCCTATTTGTTTTAAAACTACCATATTCTAGCTTCATCTTGTGTCCCCAGGTTCTATTATTGTTTGAAAGTGTAAACAACCGCTTCACATCTGTCCGCTCTACTCATAGTAACATAGTAGATGACGGCAGAAAAAGACCTGCACGGTCCATCCAGTCTGCCCAACAGACCGTATAAGTCTGCCCAGCACTATCCCCGTCTCCCACCACCGGCTCTGGCACAGACCGTATAAGTCTGCCCAGCACTATCCCCGCCTCCCACCACCGGCTCCGGCACAGACCGTATAAGTCTGCCCAGCACTATCCTCGCCTCCCACCACTGACTCTGGCACAGACCGTATAAGTCTGCCCCGCACTATCCCCGCCTCCCACTACCGGCTCTGCTATTCAATCTCGGTTAAGCTCCTGAGGATCCATTCCTTCTGAACAGGATTCCTTTATGTTTATCCCACGCATGTTTGAATTCCGTTACCGTTTTCATCTCCACCACCTCCCACGGGAGGGCATTCCAAGCATCCACCACTCTCTCCATGAAGAAATACTTCCTGACATTTTTCTTGAGTGGATGCTCCGCTCTTTATTTTGTAGACTTCTATCATATCACCCCTCAGCCGCCTTTTCTCCAAGCTGAAGAGCCCTAACCTTCTCAGCCTTTCCTCATAGGGAAGTTGTTCCATCCCTTTTATCATTTTCGTCGCCCTTCTCTGCACCTTCTCCAATTTCTTTATATCTTTTTTGAGATGCGGCGACCAGACTTGGACACAATATTCGACGTGCAGTCGCACCATGGAGCGATACAAGAGCATTATAACATCTTCATGTTTGTTTTCCATCCCTTTCCTAATTATACTCAACAATCTGTGCGCTTTCTTGACCGCTGCAGCACACTGAGCAGAAGTTTTCAACGTCTTTGTCAACAATGACTCCCAGATCCCTTTCTAGGTCTGTGACTCCTAACGTGGAACCTTGCATGACATAACTGTAATTCGGGTTCCTCTTACCCACATGCATCACTTTGCACTTGTCAACATTGAACTTCATCAGCCATTTGGACGCCCAATCCCCCAGTCTCGCGAGGTCCTCCTGTAATCTTTCACACTCCTCCTGCGACTTGACGACCCTGAATAACTTTGTGTCATCTGCGAATTTAATTACCTCACTAGTTACTCCCATCTCTAGGTCATTTATAAATGTTAAAAAGCAGCAGTACCAGCACAGACCCCTGATGGACCCCACTAACTACCCTTCTCCATTAAGAATACTGACCATTCAATCCTATTCTCTGCTTCCTTTCTTTCAACCAGTTCTTAATCCATAGTAATACCCTACCTCCGATCCCATGACTCTCTAGTTTCCTCTGGAGTCTTTCATGAGGCACTTTGTCAAACGCCTTCTGAAAATCCAGATACACAATATCCACTGGCTCTCCATTGTCCACATGTTTGTTCACCCCCTCAAAAAAATGCAGTAGATTAGGGAGGCAAGATTTCCCTTCACTAAATCCGTGCTGACTTTGTCTCATCAGCCCATGTTTTTGTATGTGCGCTGTAATTTTATTCTTAATAATAGCCTCTACCATTTTGCCCGGTACTGATATCAGACTCACCGGTCTATAATTTCCCGGATCTCCTCTGGAACCCTTTTTAAAAATCGGCATAACATTGGCTACCCTCTAGTCTTCCGGTACCACACCTGATTTTAGGGATAGATTGCATTTTACTAACAGTAGCTCTACAAGTTCATTCTTCAGTTCTATTAATACTCTGGGATGAATACCATCCGGTCCTGGTGATTTACTACTCTTCAATTTGCAGAACTGACCCATTACATCCTCCAAGTTTACAGTGAATTCGTTTAGTTTCTCCGACTCGCCTGCTTCAAATACCCTTTCCGGCACCGGTATCCCTCCCAAATCCTGCTCGGTGAAGACCGAAGCAAAGAATTCATTTAATTTCTCCGGTATGGCTCCTTCTTAGCCCTCCTTATCTCCGCTTTGCATTTTGCTTGGCATTCCTTATGTTTTATCTTATTATTTTCAGTCGGTTCTCTTCTCCATTTTCTGAAGGATTGTTTTTTGGCTTTAATGGCTTCCTTTAGCTTACTGTTTAGCCACGCCGGCTGACATTTGGTCTTTTTTCCTCTTTTTATAATACGCGGAATATATTTGTCCTGTACCTCTAGGATGGTGTTTTTGAACAGCATCCATGCCTGATGCAATTTTGTTCCTTTCAGTCTTTTTTTCACCGTTTTTCTCATTTTATCGTAATCACCTTTTCTAAAGTTAAATGCTAGTGTATTTGATTTCCTAAGTTCACTTCCTTCAATGCCAATTTCAAAACTGATCATATTGTGATCACTGTTATCTAGCGGCCTTCGCACCGTTAGCCCCCGCACTAGATCATGAGCTCCACTAAGGACTAAGTCTAGTATTTTTCCTTCTCTTGTCGGCTCCTGAACCAGCTGTTCCATGAAGCTGTCCTTGATTTCATCAAGAAATTTTATCTCCCTGGCGTGTACCGATGTTACATTAACCCTGTCTATATCCGGATAACTGAAATCACCCATTATTATTACATTGCCCATTTTATTTGCTTCCCTAATTTCCTTTGACATTGTTGCGTCCGTCTGCTCGTCTTGGCCAGGCGGACGGTAGTACACTCCTATCACTATTTTCCCCCTTTTTCACATGGAATTTCGATCCACAAAGATTCCAATAGGGGTTTTGTATCCTGCAATATTTGCAGCCTGAGTCAAGGTTCTCATTAATATACAGTGCTACCTCTCCTCCAATCCTATCTACCCTATCACTACGATATAATTTGTAGCCCGGTATGACTGTGTCCCACTGGATATCTTCCTTCCACCAGATCTCAGTGATGCCTATAATATCCAATTTTTCATTGTGTGCAATGTATTCCAGCTCTCCCATCTAATGTCTCAGGCTCCTTGCATTTGTGTATAGACATTTCAATGCATGCTTGTTGCTCAGTTTTATATCCCGTTTAATACATGGCATTATTAATATGTTACCCTGTGTCTGGTTATTATTAATTTTACTTAAGGCTATCTGATCCACTACGGTTTCTTTGACATCCTTACTTACAAGGAACTTTTTCTTCCCTGTTTGGGTGATATCCTCGTCTTGTTTGTGGTTCTGTATTCTGTAGCAGATGAGCGTCTATCTGTGTCCTCCAACTGAGGTGAATGATTCTGCTAGCATGTAGTGTCTGTGTAGTGTCTGTAACAGTCCACCTTGTTCCAGTTTCCCAGTAGCAGGTATATTGGTGTTCTAGGGCCCAGTGTAATATTTACAGCACTGTCTTTTCATAGATGGGTTAGGGCTGTTATGGTTTGGTAAGTTTGGTGATGTAGGACTCAGTGTAATATTTATATAGCACTGTTTTTTCACAGGTGGGATAGGGCAGTTACAGTGTGGTAAGTTTTCTGTATAGGTTTTAAGTGTATTTTTGCAGGGCTTTATGTTATTTCATAGTGTCTGGCCCTATTTGAAAATAGGAGGCCTTTGTCCCAGAGCCTATCACCCAAATTAAAAATGTTCAAGAATAGTGGTCTCCATATCCTGTAGAGTCACCACACAAACAAAAACCTATCTGATTAAACAAAGTGTCTAGCAGTGGAAAGATTGTATATACTGTTCCTGAGGTGATGGTCACAATCTGAATATTTTTAATTGCAGTTAAGAAGACAGGCTGCCTGCACCAATCAGTCATAGGACCCTCTGCTGGATCCCGCCTCCTGATGTAACTTCCTGTTTCATTGTAGACGGGATGCAACAGAGGCAGCCTGTGTTAATCATTGCTGGCCACAGCCACCACACCTGAGGAAAAACATCAGCTCGCTGCCTGCCTGACACTGACTAGCACCTATTTTAGAAAAGTCTGCTCCCCTGATGTCAAAACCTGGCTATGCCTCTGGTTGGGAGCCCATTGCTTGGGAATTCAGACCACTGTCAGTCTTTCCCTGGCACATACATATAGGTACCTATTCTATAACGGAAAGGAAGCACCTACAAAGTACCATGAGTTGCTGTGGCATCCATATTACCCTGGCAGCCGCAAGGGGCAACAACAAGTAGGCTTCACACCTGCCCCCAACGACCCCAAGACCACCAGGGATGGAGGCAGACCCAGGGTAGGGAGAGGGCTTTGCTTCCTGAGGGCTGGGGGAAGGAAGGGAGAGTTCTTTTGGAGGCCAGGAGAAGGATTGGGAGTGCTTTCGTATTTAAATTTAGTTTTGTGGGCAAGTACTAGCACCCAGGGCACGTAGTTTTATCTTAAATCGTCTTTGAAGAGGCGTTTTCCTTTTTTTTGTGTTTTGTTTGTCTGTTTAATGACGATGTTGAAGTGTAAGCATCAGGTTCGGGGGGGGGGGGATAACGAGGAAAATGTTTAGAGGATATTTCTGATTACTTGTGTTTCAGTGTACAAAGTTTATACTATGCTTTTGCATAGTCAGGAAGAATGTGGCATTTTTGAACAGTATTCCATAAAAATGGGAAAGACAGAGATAAGAAAAGAATGTAGAAACAGATAACGTGGTTAATTCTTCATGTTCTCCTTGGGAGCAAGCTTGTCACTATTCATCGGGGGGGGGGGGGGGGGTAAGAGGGAGGGGTAGGGGAAAAAGTTGCATGATTTGTAAGTTGTATTTGGATTGCTCTTTTATTGGTGTTCAATTGATACACAATGGACATTGAAAACTGGATGACAGTGTTGATAGTAGAATGTAAACAACAATCAATCTATTGTTTATCTTTAATAAAAATGATTTAAACATAAATTTAGTTTTGTGGGTACCAGCTGATATTATGTGGGCCCTGGCTGAATATTGGCTGGAACCACATAGGCTCTGGCAGCCATTCCCAAGCAATTTAGTCCCCGATGTTGTATGGCCTATTAATGGTGGTGAAGAATGACAAAACCTATAGCTTAGGGTAGTGGCACCCTGTGGTTAAACTGTAGAGGAGTGACCTAGTGGTTAGGGTGGTGGACTTTGGTCCTGGGGAACTGAGGAACTGAGTTAAATTCCCACTTCAGGCACAGGCAGCTCCTTGTGACTCCGTTGCCCCGTGTAAGCCGCATTGAGCCTGCCATGAGAGGGAAAGCGCGGAGTACAAATGTAACAAAAATAAAATAAAATCCATCCTTTGAAATCTATTGAGAATGACGTCCTTCCTTTCAGCTCTTTCATATGCTTTCTTGAGTTCCATCTGATGCCAAACAGTTGTATAACCAGTGAAATGCTGTTCAGCATATCACAATATATTAATCACACTTGATTTCATTTTAAGAATGTTGTGGAACCACCCTATTGTAACCTCCTCTTCTTTCTTTCTCCCTACCTCCTCAGTCAGAGACACACACAGATACAAACACATCAGCACACGCAGAGGGACTGGAAAGAATTCTATGAGCCATACACCTCATGCTTTTCTCACATGTGCATATGTGAAATAAAGGTTTCTTGTAAAATTTAACACCCCATAAACAAATAAAATACTAACAAAAAACCTGGCTTCGTAAGTCCCAATGGGTTTAACTTTAATAATAAACCATGGTGTTGATATTCAAAGCAATTTAACTGGCCAGAAATGGCTCCTGGCTGGTTAAAACGCCTGCTTGGGACTGACCATTCTTTTTTTTTTTTGTTACATTTGTACCCCGCGCTTTCCCACTCAATGCGGCTTACATATACAGGTACTTATTTGTACCTGGGGCAATGGAGGGTTAAGTGACTTACCCAGAGTCACAAGGAGCTGCCTGTGCCTGAAGTGGGAATTGAACTCTTAACTAGTTAGTGCCGCTGAAAATAAGTGGTGAGTGCTTAAAGCAAAACTTAACCGGCCAAGTCACCACATAAAAGTCAGTTGGTTAAGTGCTGAATATGGCACTTAACCAGCTATCGTGTAGCTGGCTCCAGAAACTCAGAAATTCAATGCTGAAGCTGAACATAACCCAGCAATGAATTTCCAGGTATAACGACGGTGGCGGTCAGCAAAACGCTGAGCAGCGCCGGCTGAATATCGACCCCTATAAGTTGACATGGATTCACTGCTTTCTCCTGAAATCTAGACTGTCATGCAATCCTCAGTGAGTAGAGTTGGATATTCCTGAAACTCAGCAAGGCTGAGCCCAGGTAAGAGAGAGCCACACAGCGGTTGCAGGCGAAAGTCAATACGGTTTATTGTAAGTATCAAGTAGGGGTCTTGTTTCATTCACAGATAGCAGAAAGAAAATAAACACAAAAATGTTCCTTAAATGTAACAAGGTTCCCCAGTGGCCTGCTCCTGCAGGGCCATGGCATACATTACTGTTTAAGAAGTAGGGGTGGACCATCTTCACAGCCAAAGGTCGATAAAAGCAACTTTATTCAGGTGCTGAATAAAGTCGCTTTTATCAGCCTTTGGCTGTGAAGATCTTCTGGTCCACCCCTACTTCTTGGATTTCCATTTGGACTAAATGTAGGGTGTATTTCTTACCTTTACCTTAGGGTTTGGTTTGGTGTACATTACTGTTTTGCAGCACACTTTACTTGTCTGTGGCCTGGTTCCCCAGAGTTACCAATGTAGTCTCTAGCAGCTATTTGGGTCCATATCCAAAGTTGCAAGGTTCCAAATTGGACTTGGCCTACCTGACTGTAGCAGTTGCAGTTCACATGTAGGTGATGGAGGCAAATGCAGTTGGGTGTTGCTGCTTCCATCAGCACCTCCTTAACCTAGCTGCGCCCTATTGCTCAATACTTCTTGGGCCATACCCTGCTGGCTCCACCCCTACTGTCACTTCTCCCTTGAACAGGACTATGGGTTTAAGGTGGCTTTGACACTGTGAGGAAGTATCCTTAAGGGGGAAGTGGCAGCGTCCTATAGACTCCCTCACAGGCATGAAGGGTATTGCACTATGGCATTCAACCTGTCTCACACTGTAGGATTCAGACTACTGCAGTGACCAAATGAGTGAACTCTCTACTCCCGAGGTGAAGACAGGTCACTCAGCAGCTATGTCAGGTCAGAACTTGGAAGTAGCAGAAATCACTGTGGAGATTTTCACTAATACAACCGGCTACCAAATCATTTTTCACAGCATTTGCTGGCCCCTGTGCTTCTTCCAAGAGCACTTACTCTTTGGGGTACCCTGCTATTTTTCAGAAGATAAAATGGTTACTTAATCTGTACTAACCACAACAGCTAAGTTGAGCTCCTTAGCTATTATCTTCAACTCCCGAGCAAGTTGCATCATCAGCGCCATGCCTGAGGGGACAAAACAGAATCCAGAGATGTCTAACATACATACGTACACACAAACACACCCCAACAGTTAGGGCAAATACACTTTGGAACATGCAGAAGGATATTCTGAGAATAGGACACAGCATTTGTCTAACTTAAATTTTATCTGCTCTGTACATGCCCAAAGTGATGCACATAGGGAAAAATAATTCCAACTGTGAGCATAAATTACTGGATTCTAAGTTAAGAGTTGCTACCCAAGAAAAAGGTCTTAGAGTCACTGTGAATAATACATTGTGGTTGATATTCAGCCTGCGGTCCTGGTTATTCAGTGCTGGGCCATGTCTGAGCACTGGCACTGAGTATCTGGGGCTACTTCAATCAGCACTGACCACTGGAGCTTATATGGGTCCAGGCCGATATTCAGCTAGGATCCACATTAAAACAGTTATGGAGTCAACGGCTGAATACAGGGCAGGACCCACAAAAGTAATTTCAGGTGCCTTTGCCCCTCTGATCCCCACTTGCCATGATTCCCCCCCACCAAGGAAAATGAAATATGGGCCTGACCAAGCCTTGATTTCTCTCCCTCCTAACAAAGGAAAATGAAGTGTAGGTCCAAGCCATCCCCCCCAACACTTTTTGGTCTCCCCTGGGCCTACCCGATATTTCCTGATGGTCCAGGAGAGCCCATACAAGCAGGAATGATGCCCACTGATTCGTGCCCATTGCAAGTCCAGTCACAAAATGGTCATCACAACCCCTAGCCACAGTCTTGTGATACCACACTTTATTTTCCTTTGTGGGGGGAAGGCTGAGAGGACTGTGGAGGTGGCTCAGGCCTGCATTTAATTTTCCTTTGGGGGAGTTAGGGAGGGGAGGGTATTAGGGGGTGGCTTGAGCCCACACTATTTTTTTTTTGGGGGGGGGGGGGGGGTGCTTAGGCCTGCACTCCATTTTCCTTTAGGGGGGAGGAGGGGGTGTTTGGGAGTAAGGATTTTATTCCAGGTACTTCCTTGTGTGAAAGAAAACAGGGGGGGATACATCCCATCCTAGACCTAAGCGCCCTTAACAAATTCCTAGTCGAGAAGAGTTCAGGCTGTTTTCCCTGGGCACCCTTCTCCCAATGATTCAGGAAAACGATTGGCTATGCTCTCTGGACTTAAAGGACGCTCCATGAGATACCTCGGAGGCTAGGGTTCAAAAGTGTACAGCTTAGGCCCCTACAGAACAATTGCCTTGTTGAATCCGTAGAAGTTCTCTGGCTGCTGAGGAGGGATGTCCAGGCACATCAAAAAATAACCTAAAGTGGCGAAGAAATTCCCCAAGATCAGTGAGTAGAGGATCCCGTAGCTCCCAGAAAGGAGAGGCCCAAGCCAGGGCTGGTCCGGAAAGCAGGGAGCTTATACAAGTGATTTTTAGAGGAAAAGGCTGCGGGTTGCATTTCAAAAAGCATAAGACATTGGTTGAGGAACCCTCGGCAAGTGGAAGGGGTACCATCAAACCGGGGCGGCTCTGGGAGCCGCAGCCCAGGAGTGGGTAAAATGGGTCCAGGTGGCGCAACAGGAGCCTGCCGTTGGGATTGAAGAGTAGACAGCTGGGAACAAACGTCCTGCAGGACTCCAGACAGATGATTCAGATGGGCCTGTTGCTGCTGAAGAACCTGGGCCAAATCCGTCAAGTCGGGTTTGTCCGGCGAACTCATGGCTTCGGTTTACTCTCAGCCTTGTGAGTTTTTGTACCAAGTAGAGCGCTGCAGATTGCGATGACACGAACCCAGATTCTGCTTGGCGGCCGAGCAACCCCGAGGTTCACCTACTGTGATTGCCGTTCCCCGGAGGTTCAGCCCTCAGGTGCAGGCGGCCGGCAGGACTTACACCGAGAGGCAAGAAGAGGGGTGCTGAGGAAGTCAGCCAGGAGGACAGCAGAAAGGGAGAGGTACAGGTAATGTCAAACAGGCAGGCAAGAGAATGGTCCAGGTACAGGCTACGTCAGGCAGGCAGGCAGCAGGCATGAGACTGGTCCAGGTACAGGCTACGTCAAACAGGCAGGCAGCAGGCAAGAGACCGGTCCAGGTACAGGCTACGTCAAACAGGCAGGCAGCAGGCAAGAGACCGGTCCAGGTACAGGCTACGTCAAACAGGCAGGCAGCAGGCAAGAGACTGGTCCAGGTACAGGCTACGTCAAACAGGCAGGCAGTAGGCAAGAGACCGGTCCAGGTACAGGCTACGTCAAACAGGCAGGCAGTAGGCAAGAGACCGGTCCAGGTACAGGCTACGTCAAACAGGCAGGCAGCAGGCAAGAGACGGGTCCAGGTACAGGCTACGTCAAACAGGCAGGCAGTAGGCAAGAGACCGGTCCAGGTACAGGCTACGTCAAACAGGCAGGCAGCAGGCAAGAGACTGGTCCAGGTACAGGCTACGTCAAACAGGCAGGCAGCAGGCAAGAGACCGGTCCAGGTACAGGCTACGTCAAACAGGCAGGCAGCAGGCAAGAGAATAATCCAGGTACAGGCAGGGATCCAAAACCCAGGAAATTAAGAGAAAACAATTGTACACCAAAGAGAATCGCTTACCCAAATAGAAGCCGAAGCCCCGAGGCAGAGAAGAGCTCTCCAGAAATAGGGTAAGCGTCTGATGTCAGAAGAATAGCTGGAAGGGAGAGCAGTCAATGGAAATGATGATCTGAGGAACCACGGCCGCAATAGGCAGAGGAGGCAGGGAGATATAGCAACCAGGAGGCAGCCCGTGGGTTTGGCCAATCCCTGAAAAGCGAGGGGGCAGGTCCACACCTCCGAAGCGACATCAGACGCTGCCCAATCCACGCACATCAGAGCGCGAGGAGACCCACAGCGAACAGGAAATTAGCATGGCCCGAGGATGTTGCCCGAGCCGCCCAGCACTCACGTGACGGCGGAACTCCCGCGCGCCGAAGGATCCCCTCGGGGCGAGGTGAAGACGTGATAGCAGGATAATGCAACAAGAGTGGTCTCTCAATATAGGCGTTGCCTGCGAGATCTTCCAAGCGTGGGGCACCCTATCAGTGGATCTCTTTGCCACTCAAATCAATCGTTCTGTTCCAGGCTCACGACAAGATTCAAGTGCCTTCCTTCTCAATTGGGGGACAGGTCTCCTTGTATGCATCTCCACCCATACCTCTAGTGGGGAAAACTTTGTTAAAACTCGAGCAAGACCATGGAACCATGATTCTGATCGAGCCGTACTGCCCACAGCAGATATGGTTCCCTCTACTTCTGGAGTTATCCTCCGAAGAACCGTGGAGATTGGAGTGTTTTCCGACAGTCATCACACAGAACGAGGTCTCTTCTACATACCAACCTCCAGTCTCTGGCTCTCACAGCTTGGATGTTGAGAGCCTAGAATTCGCTTCCTTAGGTCTTTCAGTCTCCTGGGTTTTGCTGGCTTCCAGGATAGACTCCACTAAGAGGAGGAGGAGGTTTGCCATCTGGTGTGACAGCAAGGCCCTAAATCCCCTTGCTTGCCCCAAACACCCTGCTTGAATACCTTCTACACCTATCAGAGTCTGGTCTCAAGACCAACTCCGTAAGAGTTCACTAGGTTTGCTTTTGTCAAACGTCCGCCTGTGTCATGGGACCTCAACATCGTTCTCACCCAGCTGATGAAAACTCCTTTTGAGCCACTGAATTCCTGCCATCTGAAGTACTTGACCTGGAAGGTCGTTTTCTTTGTGGTTGTTACTTCAGCTCATAGGGTCAGTGGTGGATGCACCTTATACTAAGTTTCATCACAACAGAGTAGACCTCAACACGCACCCTAAGTTCCTGCCGAAAGTGGTGTCAGAGTTCCATCTGAACTAGTCGATAGTCTTTATCAACATTCTTTCCCCAACCTCATGCCCATCCTGGCAAAAGCACTTTCCACACCTTGGATTGCGAGAGCATTGGCCTACTACATGGAGCGGACCAGGCCCCACCAAATAAGTTGCCAAACTTTTTATTTTTTTTTTATCCCAACAGGATGGGGGTCGCAATCGTGAAATGCACCATTTCTAATTGGCTTGCAGATTGCATTTCCTTCACATGTCCAGGCTGGGCTGGCCCTAGAGGGTCATGTCATTGCTCACAATGTCAGAGCCATGGCTGCGTCGGTAGCCCATTTGAGGTTAGCCTCCATTGAAGACATTTGCAAGGCTGCAATGTGGTCTTCAGTCCACATATTCACATCACACTACTGCCTTGAGTAGGATACCCGACGCAACAGTCAGTTTGGGCAGTCAGTGTTGCAGAATCTGTTTGGGGTCTAGAATCCAACTCCACTCTCTTAGGCCCATTTTATTCTGCTCCAGGCTGCACCCTCATTCAGACTGTATATAGTTTCAGGTTAATCTGTGTATGTCCTTGCCGTTGCGAGGTCCAATTGACCAACATTTATCGTTTTGGGTGAGTCTGGATGCTAGGGATTCTCCACATGTGAGAATATGCAAGCCTCCTCGTCCTCAGAGAAAGCGAAGATACTTACCTGTAGCAGGTATTCTCCGAGGACAACAGGCCTTATATTCTAACAACCCCTTCCACCTCCCCTTGGAGAAGACAGGAAACCTATGAAGCATGAAGGCCACAGAGCACAAAGCTATTATATAAACTACATCAGGGATGCTTAATGTCAGTCTTTGAGGTCCGCAACCCAGTCAGGTTTTCAGGATTTCCACAATGAATATGCATGAGATCTATTTGCATACAATGGAGGCAGTGCATGCAAAGAGATATCGTATATATTCATTAATCCTAACAAATATGAGTAGGCTACTTACATCTGGTTACACACAAATAATGCTACACTTAAAGCAACCACTATCCACTCTTAAATGCTATTCAAAAAAGCTTTATTACACTACTAAAGTGCTCCAATACAAAATACAAATCCCTTTATAAAACCCAACACTCTCCCCACTGTTCTCACATATCATTCACAACACATTCACACACTATCACACAGCTCAGGAAAGTTAGTACTCCCATCAGCTCAACATAGAGTCATAACACAAGAAATTGCAGAGAAAACACTACTACATATTAATCACCAAATCTTTTTTTTTTCTTTTTTTTTTTTTATTATTTAAATTTTCCAATATATCACCACATAAAGTGAATATGCAATCGGCATTATTTAACATTAGGAAACAAAAATGATAAGTATATATCTTTACAGCCCATTTGTCCACAAGTTAAAGAAATTTGATTCCAAGATTAAGGAAATTAAAAAAGAAAAAAAGATACAAAAATTAATAATCAATAGACGCTTCCTCTGGTTCAGACCCCAGCCTGCTAAATTAGGGAAGGTTTACTATAGTCACATCAACTCTTGCATCAATAAACTCTTTCAACTGTTTTGGATCTACAAACTGAAAATGTTTACCCTCAAGCACCACATTACAAAAACAAGGAAATCGCAAAACAAAATTTGCTCCCAATGCCACCACCCTGGGGCGAAGTTCCAAAAAGGCCCTTCGTCTCATCTGTGTAGGCCGTGAGAGATCTGGAAAGATACGGACCTTTGAGCCCAAAAACAGATTTTCTAAGTGTCTCAACGAAAGCCGTAGTACGGCATTCCTATCAGGCTCCAACGCGAAAGTGGCAAGCAGAGTTAACCTCGGAGTAACTATTTCTAATGAGCTTTCTAGGAATGAGGTAAGATTCATTCCCTCCCCTATTACAGGGGGATTTCCCACCACCACTCCAGTACTCCCGATGTAATAAGCCCGTGTAATGGGAGGGAGTGAGTCCTTATCCATTCCCAGGATGTCCACCAAATATTTTTTAACCATCTCCAAAGGAGAAATTAATGGCGATTTGGGAAAATTAAGAAACCTAAGGTTAAGCCTTTTAGTCTGATTTTCAAGGTATTCAAGTCGTTTATGTAGGAAATTATTGTCTTTAACCAAAGCTGTTTCTATAGATCCCATTTCTTGAATTTTGATATCCACACGTTCCAATTTCTGGGTTTGCTGTGCAGTCACTTGTGCTTGAAGCAGGGCAGCCTCAGAAAGAACTTCAATATCAGAAGAATTCTGCTTTAAAGTAGTTTGCATAGAGGTTTGGATATTGTAAACCATATCCCACAGTGACTCCAGCGTCACAATTGCTGGTCTAATCACTCCACTAGCCACAGGAGGAGATTGAGGTAGACTATCAGCCCGAGCTAACTTGGAAACAATAGCTTGAGGCAATACCTTTGAAGCCTGTTGTAGTAATGTTTCCCGAAGTTTAGAATCTATCTCCGTTGCTGCAGTCACACCCTCAGACAGGACCAGCTGAGCCACTTCGGCGTCTGTCTCTGTTTGAACAGCCAGCAACTCTCTTCCAGGCTGGGGAGGTGCAATTCGCTCCACAGGGCTCAAGGAAGCCCCGTTTCCACTCTCAATCGACTCCGAAGGGCCGAGAGCTGCAGTGGGGGTTGAAGTTCCCTGAGGACCCGGTTGCTGCCTGGGAAATTGCAGGGTTGTTTGTTTCATCGTCGAGGAGGTCACAGGAACCGAGGGAAATTCCTTTACCTTCCCCCTCCGCTTCCCCATGGTTAACGAGGCTACAGAGGCACCGAGAGAAACTCACAAACACAGCAGCCTCCAGGAGCAAACACAGGTGCGTCTATTCACAGCGCCATCTTGGAATCAATCACCAAATCTTTAACGCTTGAATTGATGTTGTTCGCATGTTGATACAAACGATAATTCTTACATCACAAAGTTCATTCAATGTCCAGAACTGTGCTCGGCTTGACAAACTGCCAGTGGATATAAGACAATTCCTTCTTGCAGCACGTAATTCAACGGGCTGCAAAATGTGTAATCCAGCCCAATTTCTCGCTTTAGCTGTTACAGGAATTCAACGCACTCAAGCACACAATCGTCAGTACCCAACACAAATCTGTATTTCGCAGAGTCGCGTCTTCAGGGGCGATGACTTTCAAAACTTTGACATCATTTTCCTGACTACTCAGAAACGCAGTGCATGCAGGGTTTTGCTTGCTTTGCGCATGCACCGCATTTCTGAGTAGTCGGGCGCCATTTTCATGGCAATCGGTTGGAACTCCATCTGAGCAATGTCAAAATGAGGAATTTTTTCCCCAACACTAAATTAGTTTCAGTGGGTTATCAGCAAATAAGTGTTTGGTATTTGAAGATAGTATAGTTACCATTATTCCTAGCCACTGATTAAACTCTAGAGCACAGACAGTTTGATTTGAAAAACTCACCCTCCATATGTTTCCCTCCAAGAAGTGGGTAAATCACAGCACAGACTGAATCAACAATGAGAACTCGAATTGCGGCTGCAGGGCTCACCACCTACAGAATAAATCACATGGATGACTTTAGCAATGTACAGGAAAATGAAAGGAAATGTCACGACAAGTTAATTTCAGAAGAGATTTAACCTGCATTTCTGAGACATAGTTAACAAATAAGGCAACTCAATCCAAAAGACAACTCCAAAGCACTGACAAATCAGCTCAAAGCAGATTTGGATGCACTGCAGACGAACTGTATAGAAAAATATCTTAAAAATGGGTTTCAAAAATAGCGATTTGGATGTTTTGGCGAAAAAGAGTCCAATCTGTGGCTTTGTGCTGCATTTTGGATATTTTTCTATTTAAAAAATGAGCCCTATACATAGAGTAACAGGAGTTAGAAAATAAGTTATGCCCCTTTGTGAGCAACTTTGGGGGCTATATTTTTATATTTTATTATTTTGTCTTCTTTTAGTATTTTAAGCATTGTACTGTTTATTTTTATTTTCTTTGCTTTAAGCACCTTCCTTTTGTTTTCAGGGTTTACATAACGCTATTGTTTATGCTGGTGGGTTTACTGGGGGTTGAAAAAGGGAATGGGATTAGTTCAAGTATTCTAATCTTAGAGGACCTTATCACTTGAACTCTCAAGGTTTTTTTTATTCTCTAAACACATTTCAGTATTGTGAGGTAACAGGCCTAATCTTATTTTGAGGCCTAGGAGACATGGAGAGCATTTTCAATATAACATCCAAATGGCGAAATAAACGTTTATTGCAAAACATCCAAAAACTAAAGCCCATAATTAAAGAAAAAAAAAAATTAAAATGTTGTGGTATTTGGAAATATCTTTTACAAATAAAACATACTAAGTTGTCATAGATGTTTGGCAATAAACGTTGCTGGAAATAGAAAATACACTGTACAAAATGTCCATAATCAGTACTGGTCCCCTTGTCCAGAAAATGTACGCCACAACAGCAGGACATTCCCTTTACGTGCAAAACATCTATATATACCTCTGCACATGGAGGAACGTCCTTCAGAGTACCTAGCTATGTCGCTGAGAAAAGAGCCAAATTACTCAGCAGAGGAAACAGAGCTCCTGTGTCTCAGGAACAGGAGGCATATTTTCAAGCAGCACCACCACCTACTCCCAGTTAATGCCTCCATGACAGCATGGAGAACCATAAGAGCTATCCTGGGAGTGTGCAACAGTGTCCCCTAGGATCACAGTACTACTCACATGCAAGCACCATACAAAGGCAGGGTCACATGTACTGAGGTCCCTTTGTTGTTCCAATACATGTAACAGCTATTTTATAACAAATAAAAAACAAAGCAGTGCCAAACACACAATGTACAGAATATGTAATGACAAGTAATTATAGAGCTCTCCTCTACTAACCATGCAACGCTAAAATGGGGGGGGGGGGGGGGGGGGGGGGTTTGCAGAGATCTGCACCCTTCCCCCCTCCAGCATGGCCCATGCCTGCGCAGTGATGGGAACGTTGGCAGCAGCCCACTAAAGTACACTGAGAAGTCCATATGCACACGTGCCTTACCCCACTGCCCATTTCCACCTCCCAGCAACAGTGCACATGCTGCACAGAAAGGCCATCATGCCACCCACTGTCCCCATAGCCACCTAAGCTCGCACAGCACCTGTGCCCATGTAATGCATACCCAACCCCCCCATCCACCCTCAATCTGCCTGTTGCCATCTTTCACAGTCTATGTGAGTAGCATTGCACAACATGTCTTAACAATAACAATGTATATGATGGCAAGAAGGCCCATCACCTGAACCATGTCTCTGCCAACTTGTGTTCTGCAGATGCTTTAGAGTGCACAGAGACCTGAAGGGAAGTTCAGGCCTTAGCCTTAATCCAGCACATGTGGGAGCACCTCAGGACCAGAAGTAAGTACCATAAACAGAGTACCCCTATGACACCTCTGGCCCTGATCAAGGCCTAAGGATGCAGCTACCCTCTTTACAGTGTGGCTGCAACCTCATATCTGTTGCACCCAATCCCCAACCTATGAAATGACATGAAAAAGGAAAGGAGGGGGGAGGGAGGGAACCCTTTGGTCACCATCCTCCAGCCACCAATACAAAAGAGCCCAACGTGTCACATACACCTACCTAGCACATAGCAGTGGCTATGACAGGGAAAATAAAACAGCAACCACAAACACCCACAGTGGGAATTGAAACTACAGGCCTAACCCCTACGCCAAAGGAGTGTTCAAGGAGGACAGTATACTGACCACAGAGGGCCTTCACAGCATTACTTTCCCCCCAAACAGATGCTCTCTCATGCCGCCTAACCCACTCTCATTGGCTATACCATTGCTTCTAAGGTCGCTATGCTGCCCTGTGAGACATCCCTCAAGGCCTAAGCTGGAGGCCCCAGAAAACTCACATTATGGTGTGCCGCCAACCCTGCTATGTAGACTCATATCTATGTGTATACTTCCCCCCCCCCCCCGCACCCCCAAATAATGGCCAGGAATCATGGGCTCATATACAGTCACCGCCATCAGTCAGCCCCTTAAAACAGCTACCATGACTACCCTTCAGATGGTCCCAATCCTAGGTTTTCCACCTTGATGCAACGTATCGCCATTCTCCTGGGGGTCCCAAAGAAATGGCCAGAAGGATCGGTGTCTCTGATAGGGTCCCCTGTCATCTCCCACCCAGCTGTAGGACACATAAGCATGGGGAAACACACATAATGACCCCATTTGTGCAACAACGCAGTGCCATACTATCTCCCTGCCAATGCCTGCTCACCTAGGGCCCACCAACAGGCCCAGAACTCATCCAACTTGCCCACAGCTATCCCACCCTGTCAGGAGACAAACACCTCTGATATCATTCCCTCTGGGGTTCTCTGCCATGTCATCTCGTTGGTACTACTCCTCAGACATGTCCCCCAGGTAACAACAACTGACCCCACTTGTCCCTGTCCCTGCCTCCCAACAGCTAGCTGCACCACTATCAAACCTTTTACACACACAGGGCATCCTCCAGCTACTGAACAGGCAGCCCAGGACTGGCCTGCAACCCCAGAGGAAACCAAGGACCGTCCCACCCTGCCCCCGAGATGGCATATGAGGAGGTGGGAAGTGGACCCTGGCCAGTTGGAGGTGCCACTTCACCCATAAAGTGTGGCGCCTCGGGGGGAGGGGGGTAGGACTCCTGGAGGGACTTGCCCCACCCCGGAGGGGGACGAAGAGGAGGAGGAGGAGGAACAATCCTCCCTCCAACAACGCTTGAAGGGCCAGCTGATGAATCCTTTAAACAAAAAGGCTACAACCCCCAAATCTCCAATATTGCCTCTTACCTTAAAACACCCAGGAAAACCCTATTGCAGTACAAAGAAAACCACAGAAACAGCCCCCCTTGTAGTGACATATAATCCAAAGCTGGAAAAACTGAGAAGAATCATAAAAGAACTACATTCACTACTCCAGGAGGATGAATTACTGAAAGAGGTATTCCCAGTGCTACCATTAAACTAGTATCTACCTTTCGTTAGATGATGGCAGATAAAGACCTGTATGGTCCATCCAGTCTGCTTGAGTAGATAAAGCGAAGATACTTACCTGTAGCAGGTGTTCTCCGAGGACAGCAGGCTGATTGTTCTCACATGTGGGTCGTCGTCGTCCACGGTGGCCCCAGGACGGAGATTTTCTAGAAAAATCTAAAAGAGCTTTGTGACAGCCAGCAAAGCACGGGACGGATGCACTGCGCATGCGTGGCCATCTTCCCGCCCACGCGCGTCCTTTCCCGCCTCAGTTATATCAAAAGTAAACAAAGAATAAAACCAACTCCAAAGGGGAGGTGGGCGGGTTGCTGAGAACAATCAGCCTGCTGTCCTTGGACAATACCTGCTACAGGTAAGTATCTTCGCTTTCTCCGAGGGCAAGCAGGCTGCTTGTTCTCACATGTGGGATATCCCTAGCCCCCAGGCTCACCCAAAACAACAAAGAAAGGTCAATTGGGCCTCACAACGGTGAGGACATAACCGAGATTGACCTACGAAGAACAACTAACTCAGAGTGCAGCCTGGAACAGAATAAAAATGGGCCTAGGGGGGTGGAGTTGGAGTCTAGACCCCAAACAGATTCTGCAGCACAGACTGCCCAAACAGACTGTCGTGTCGGGTATCCTGCTGAAGGTAGTAATGAGATGTGAATGTGTGGACTGATGACCACGTCGCAGCCTTGCAAATCTCTTCAATAGTGGCTGACTTCAAGTAAGCCATTGACGCTGCCATGGCTCTAACACTATGAGCCTTGCCATGACCCTCAAGAGTCAGCCCAGCTTGGGCATAAGTGAAAGATATGCAATCTGCTAGCCAATTTGAAATGGTGTGTTTCCAGACAGCGACTCCCTTCCTGTTGGGATCAAAAGAGACAAACATTTGGGTGGACTGTCTGAAGGGGCTTGTCCGCTCCACATAGAAGGCTAATGCTCTCTTGCAGTCCAATGTATGCAACTGACATTCAGCAGGGCGGGTATGAGGACGGGGAAAAATGTTGGCAAGACAATTGACTGGTTCAGATGGAACTCTGACACCACCTTTGGCAAGAACTTAGGGTGAGTGCGGAGGACTACTCTGTTATGATGAAATTTAGTATAAGGAGCATGGGCTACCAAGGCTTGGAGCTCACCGACTCTACGAGCTGAAGTAACCGCCACCAAGAAATGACCTTCCAGGTCAAGTACTTCAGATGGCAGGAATCCAGTGGCTCAAAAGGAGGTTTCATCAGCTGGGTGAGGACGACGTTGAGATCCCATGACACTGGTGGAGGTTTGACTGGGGGCTTTGACAAAAGCAAACCTCTCATGAAGCGAACAACTAAAGGCTGTCCAGAGATAGGCTTACCCTCTACACGATAATGGAAAGCACTAATTGCACTAAGATGAACTCTTACGGAGTTGGTCTTGAGACCAGACTCTGACAAGTGCAGAAGGTATTCAAGCAGGGTCTGTGTAGGACAAGAGCGAGGATCTAGGGCCTTGCTATCACACCAGAAAGGAAGAAGGCATGTCCACAGTTTTCATAGCACGGCTCCTTCCTCCTAGTGAAGCTCTCAACTAGAACAGCCAGAACATCCTAATATTCCTGTTAAATGAATGCTCCTTAGCCTTTCGTACTTCATAATGGAGTGTGGTCCTACAATTCAGTTTACATCCATGTCGCCACAGGTCAAGCTCCTATTTACCACAGCTAGGGCTGAGGTGTGATCAAAATGCTTATTTATGTTGTTGCTATTTAAGTTGCTAAAGCAACACCATCCCTCCTGACTGTAACCAGTGCAGTACATGACAGTTTAGGATCTATGCCTACAGTGCAATGCTCCCAGCAATACTTTTGCACTGGCTTGTGCTTCTTTGAGATACAGCCAACAGCAGTATGCTGTTTCACCACTCTGTTTTTGCTTCTGTGAGAAAGGCCAGCAAATTGCATTAACAACGCAGACACAAAGTTATCAAGTTTATACATATACATGAATACACACAAATATATAATGCACTTAGATCACTGCAGAGGAGTCTGCCTGTTGGGGACTAGCAGGGTGTTCATGTGTGCTCTAATGAACTAAGGACCCACCTGTTGAGAGACACTACAGCGCAAGTCCTGGAGTGCATCCAGCATTCTATAAATATCAAATGCTTGAACCACCTCAATCCTTTGCATCACTTCCACCTGCATACAAAGAGAAAACGTATTTAAGAGTGGCACTGCTAATAGAAGCATCAGTACCAAGTGACTATCCTGTACTAGATATAAAGTAATAGAAGATCATCAAGACCAAGGATCTATGGCAGAAAGATACAGACAGTTTTAGGTGCTACCAGTCTTATTCAAAAGAAACTTCCAGGCTTGCCCTGATACATTGTCTGAATGCACTGCCTTGCAGAGGTCTTCCACCCTTACACATTTTTCACATTCTGCTATCTAAAAAACACAAGTCAACATGGACTTAAGTAGAAGTTTGTTTCCATGATGTATACAACAAACTGTTACAATTTCAGGGCCCTGTTTACAAAGGCACGGTAGCATTTTTAGCGTGTGCTAAAATTTAACACGCGCCATGTAGACGCCTCAGCTCATGGTTCTTTGAATGACACTTATATTAGGAGCAAACAAATTTCACTCAAACACCCCAGGATATAAAATGACACTTAGCTTTTATTAGCAGTTGGTGATATCATGCAGGTGCAGACAATCAGATAAGCATTTAGTAAATCAAGAGTCACAGATTTCAGGCAAGCACAGCAGCTTTGCATAAGCTGACAAGCAAACAGAAGGTAGCCACAGAAGGCAGATAGGTGCAGAAACAGTAGTGACCTTCCTCAGGGAATGGAAGAGCAGCAGCAGATTACAGAGGCCAGCTCTAAAGTCATGAGACAATGCACTAGTCTCGACACTAGAATATATACAAGCTATTTTAGCAAACAGAGTCCTCTGAATGATGTTCTAAAGAAAAATGAAGGCAGATACAGATTGTAAGCTCTTTGAGCAGGGACTGTCTTTCTTCTATGTTTGTGCAGCGCTGCGTACGCCTTGTAGCGCTATAGAAATGCTAAATAGTAGTAGTAGTATATAAGAATATAAGCGTTGCCATACTGGGACAGAACGAAGGTCCATCAAGCCCAGGATCTTGTTTCCAGCAGTGGCCAATCCAGGTTACAAGTATCTAGCAAGATCCCAAAACAGTACATTTTATGCTGCTTACCCTAGAAATAAGTGGTGGATTTTCCCAAGTCCATCTTAATAATGGCTTATGGACTTTTCTTTTAGGAAGTTATCCAAACCTTTCTTTAAACCATGCTAAGCAAACTGCTTTTACCAATTCATATTAAATTTACTACTTTGTAGCTTCATTGCCTGTCCCCTAGTTATAGTATTTTTGGAAAGAGTAAACAATTGATTCAGGTCTACCCACTCCACTCCATTCATTATTTTATAGACCTCTATCCTATCTCTCCTCAGCTGTCTTTTCTCTAAGCTGAAGAGCCCTAGCTGCTAAAATGCAGGGCTGTGGGGGAAAAGAAGAGGCACTGCAGATAGTCTTTTAAAAGGAAGATGGAACTTCCATTCTCATAGGCATAGCCTACAGAACTCCGACTCAAGTTGAAGAACTAGACAGGGATCTTATCAATTATATCACGAGTGGGAATGTCATACAAGTGGCATGTCCAGTCTGCTTGGACATGCCATCTACTCTCCTTATCATTCCCTTAGAGATTCTATGTACTTGTCCCAAGCTCTCTTCAATTCAGATACTGTTCTTGCCTCCATCACCTACACTGAGAGGTCGTTCCACGAATTCACCACCCTTTCTGTGAAGTAGTAGTTGAGTATATCTCCTTTCACCTTCATCCTACGCCCCTTCATTCCTGAGCTTCCTTTCAATTGAAAGAGACTCGCCTCCTGTGCATTTATGCCATGTGGAGAGGCATAATCGAACGGGGCCGGTCATCTCTAAGGCCGGCCCCGTAAAGCGGCATACCCAACCGCATTATTGAAACAAGATGGCTGGCCAACTTTTGTTTTGATAATATGGTTGGGGCCGGCTAAATCTCAACATTTGGGCCGGTGTTAGAGATCGTCGCCATTGGTTTTTGCCGATAATGGAAACTAATGGGGGCCATCACAAACCCGGCCAAATCCAAGCCAATTGGTCGTGGGAGGAGACAGCATTTGTAGTGCACTGGTCCCCCTCACATGCCAGGACACCAACCGGGCACCCTAGGGGGCACTGCAGTGGACTTCACAAATTGCTCCCAGGTGCATAGCTCCCTTACCTTGGGTGCTGAGCCCCCCAAACCTCCCCCAAACCCACTTCCCACAACTGTACAACACTAGCATAGCCCTTAGAAGGTACAGGGGGGCACCTACATGTGGGTACAGTGGGTTTTGGAGGGCTCCCATTTACCACCACAAGTGTAACAGGTAGGGGGGATTGGCCAGGGAACGCCTGCCTGAAGTGCACTGCAGTACCCACTAAAAACTGCTCCAGGGACCTGCATACTACTGTGATGGAGCTGGGTATGACATTTGAGGTTGGCATAGAGGCTGGCACAAAAATGTTTAATTTTTTTTTGGGTGGGAGGGGGGTTGGTGACCACTGGGGAAGTAAGGGGAGGTCACCCCCGATTCCCTCCGGTGGTTATCTGGTCAGTTGGGGCAAGGTCCTAAAAATAAATGGACCAAGTAAAGCCAGCCAAGTGCTCGTCACAGCCGGCCTTCTTTTTTCCATTTTCGGCCGAAGCTGGCCATCTCAAAGCCACGCCCCCGTCCTGCCTTTGGTACCCTGCAGACACGCCCCCTTTAACTTTGGCTGGCCCTGTGACGGAAAGCAGTTGAAGCCGGCCAAAATCGGCTTTCGATTATACCGATTTGGCTGGGTTTAGGAGAAGGCCAGCCATCTCCCGTTTTGTGTCGGAAGATGGCCGGCTCTCTCCTTTGAAAATAAGCAGGATAGGTATTTATATTTCAACAATTTTATTGATGGAACATTTCACAATACAGGACAATAAATTCGATATCTTACATACATTTATACAGTTACTTCGTGCCATCAAGCGTTTTTATAATTCCCCCCCCCAAGGCCCCTTTCCCCAAACTCTCTCCAACCTAACTCACTCCCCATCCCCCCAAATTCTAAACCCCCCCCTTCCCCACCATAAGAATCCCATCTCCTCAACAAAGGGAGTCAACCGTCACCTGCATTTGGTAAGCGCCTCTCTCGCACATGCAGAAGGGGGTCACCCAATTGATTAAGAATGGCACTACAGGCCCGCGGTGCAAGGGCATGTACGTAGCATTGCCAGGTTAAGTAAAACTCTCTCTGTCACTTAAATTTCAGACGAACATCTCTTAATTCCAATAGTAAGAACGCATGTAGCTTGTTACGCCATTACCAGTATGTAGGAGCCTCTTGTTTTACCCAGTTAATTAAGATGCATTTTTTACCTATTAGAAGCGCTTTAAAGAGCAGCGCGTTATAATGGACAGCACCAGCCCCTCTCAGCGCCCCCACTCCCAACAGAACATTTTCAGGCCCCAGTGACATAGGGACCTTCATTATATGCCCCATAAAGTTACAAATTTTTGCCCAAAAAGCCTTTATCTCCGGACAGTCTCACATAGCATGGTAATAATTGCTCTCGGGCTCCTCACACTTGCCACACTGAGGTGAGTCCACCCCTCCCATTTTATAAAGTCACAACTTAGAAGTGTATGCTCTGAATATCACCCTGCCCTGACATTCCCGCAGTTCAGCAGCAGCTGTTCCTTTTGGGATTTGTCGTATGCATGTCAGTAACATTTGTGATGAAATCACTTTATGCAAATCGGCGGACCACTGCGTCACGAGGTGTGTCAGGTCTCTCTGTGCAGTACTCTGTAGCAACCGCTTGTGAAGTAGCGAAATCGATATAGCTTCTTCATTAGGCATAACAAAAAGTTTGTTTATCATGCCGGGCACATCAACAGTGAGCTATTGGTGAGGGATAGCTGCAATATAGTGGGAGAGCTGTAAATAAGCAAAGTTATCCATCCAAATCAATTCACCAAGTCCCAAAGATTCCAATTTCTTAAGAGTACCAGCAGAATCCACTATGTCTTGTATAAGAGTAATCCCCTTTTGCTGCCAAATTTGAAATCGGAGGCCGTCTATACCAGGGAGAAAATCTCCATTACCGGTAATAGGTAATAATCTGCTGTGATGTGCATCAAACATCCAAGCTCGGCTTAGGTCTCTCCATATCAGTCTAAGAGGCCGAATCACTACGCTCCTTCTCAGGTGCTCTGGCAGCGCAGTAGATTTCGCCTGTATTACATATTGTAATCTCAGTGGACGAACCCAAGCCTCTTCTACCTCTCTCGGACTATAATGTGAAGTACCTATCAACCAATCTCCTATATGCCTCAGCAAGCATGCCTTGTTATAGCGTTGAAGGTCCAAAACCCCAAAGCCTCCCCTGTCCCAAGTATCTAGCAAACTTTGCCAACGTATCCGTGGTCGTCTCTTATTCCACAAAAATTTGGAAAGCAGGCCTGTAGGGGTATTTCCCCTTTGATCTAGTCTGAGCTGGTCTTGGCCTATACAAGCCTACGCACAATAAGATGGCTGCTGCAACCCCCTGACCTGCTCATCTCTGTGTCAGCAAGATCCAGCTTCAGCTTGTGGAAAATCACTGACAGACTTGCGGAAGCCAAGGACATTCTGTGTTCCAACCACCCCCTTCTATTCCCCTGAGAATCTGAGAAGGGAGGCAGAGCCATGGCACCAGAAGTTACCATTTCCAAGGTCACAAAACAAAGAACTCTTCTTGCCCATATACTGGACTGTACGAGAGGCTAATTGGTCCGGGCTATCACCTGACCGGGAGGTCTGGAAGAACGCGGGAAGAGTGGGAGAAGTTAGTTAGTCGGAGAACCTCGGGGGAGGGGTACCTGGTAAGAAGACCTGAGAAATCCAGCAAGGCTCGGGGTGAGCCAGAGACTGTATGATACCAACCTTGTGACCTGCATAACTGGTGCAAATACCTGTGGCAGAGATATTGGCTTTAAGAACCAACGGAGAGACAGAAACCTGCTTGTTTGCTGAGAAAGACCTGCTCTACATCTAAGACACAGACAGCTGAGATAGCGTCTTTGGGAAAATCAGCTCCGGTCTCATCTGCGGCCGTCATCAGGACAGCATGGTGAGATCACAGTGATATATTTCCTAGTCTGGGATTAGTCAGTGGTTATCTAAGTACGACTGGTTTATGTCAGCTCTTGGTCAGGGAAAGCTGCTAATGTGTATTTTGCATAAGATGTGATGTTTCCATAAGGATCATTAGGATATCATTTGTACTGTTCTAATCATTATTGTACGTAGTCTCAGGAGAATCAGAGTATAGTTAGACAATATATTTTGTTAGTGTGCATATCAGTATATAAGCTATTGCAGAGTGTTTCTATTTTTCTTATCTATAATAAATAATAATATATCATCTGTGACGTGGCTTCTGTTCTTTGGCGGGAAACAAACACTGGCAGGGTGCCAGCACCAAGGTTCCTGTATAAGATTCCCCTAGGCTGAGCTAGGAACCTTGGAATAAGTAATCAGTGGGTAATTATTATCCTAATTATTTATTTATACCCTACAGGCCCATTAACTGCCTCCAATCCTTTTTAGTTAAATACAGCGGCAGGATCTGAAAGCAATATAACCACTTGGGAAAAAGTACCATATTAAACAAGGAAATCCTCCCTAGTAGTGATATGGGCAAAGTGGACCACCTCCCCACCATCGGCTTTGTAAAGTCAAACAACTTAGTCACATTCAACTGATACAATTGGGCTGGGTCCCCCGGCAACTGTATACCTAGATAGGTAAACGAAACAGCTGTCCTCCGAAAGGGGCACGCTAATCGTACCCATTCCGCTTCTGTCATATTCATGGGCTGAATCTCCGATTTGTCTACATTAAGGCAGAACCCCGAATAAGCGCCAAATTCTCTAAATATCTCCATCAAAGCTGATAATGAAGCCTGGGGGTTCTGAAGAATGACCAAGAGGTCATCCGCAAAAGCGGAGATCTTAAAATGCTCAGGCCCTAGAACAACTCCGTGTACATCCGCTGAACCCATAATATCCCTGATTAGAGGATCCAAAACCAGTACAAATAAGAGCGGTGACAGTGGGCAGCCCTGTCTAGTACCTCTGGCAATTTCAAATTGCCGTGAAATCACTCCATTCACTGACACCTCCTCCATCGGGCACTGATATAATGTTTTGATAGCCTCCTTAAAAAACCCACCCACACCATAGGCGTCCAGCACCCCAAACATAAAATCCCATCTCACTCTATCAAAGGCTTTATGCGCATCAAAACTTACTAATATCGAAGGGGTATGCTTCTTATGTACCTGTTCCAATGCCAGCAGTATCTTTCTCAAGTTTTTTGCCACAGGACGTGCCCGAACAAACCCCACCTGAGGAGTTAGCACCAAATGAGGCAGAAACCGAGCCAGTCTATTGGCCAAGATCTTTGGAAATAATTTAGCTTCAAATGATAATAAAGATATAGGCCGATAGGATTCTGCACGAGTCGAATCCTTCCCCGGCTTTAGTAATACAATAATCTGCGCCATTCTTAACGAGTTCGGTAACTCTCCTCTTGTAACATGCAGATTAAATACCTTAGCCACACAGGGCGCAATCTCCTCAACCAAAATTTTGTACAATTCCGACGAGAATCCATTCACCCCCGGTGATTTATACAGAGCACTATCTCTTATATTCCAGGTAACCTCGTCCTCAGAAATATCTGCATTGAGTATATCTTGTTGAGTTTTCGAAAGCTTTGGAAGATCTTGCCCCTCTAAATATGCTGACGCCTCTAGCCCCTCATCTTCCGGCGGAGAATATAGCTCAGTGTAAAAAATTTCAAAGACCCTATTAATGTCTGCATTCGTGTGGTGGATTACCCCCTGATCATCTCGCATTTGTGTTGCCCATCTCCCCCCCCCCCCCCCCACTTGATTGACCAATCTCGCCAGAAGCTTCCCCTGTGTGTTAGCATGTTTATACAGCTGATATTTATATCAAAGATTTTTGTGTGCGGGACTGAATCAGCTGATTCAATTCCACTTGTGCCGTCATATATAACTTCTTATGGGCAAAAGAATGTGTCCTACCATAGATCTGTCTAAGTCTCCTTACTCTTGTTTCTAAGCGCAGCATTTCAGCCTCCCGTACTTTCTTTTTGTGAGCTGAATAAGATATAATATGGCCTCTCAGCACTGCTTCTGCCACCTCCCAAAAGAGTATGGGGTCTGATTGAAAACTTTATTAAGCTCGGTATAGTCTCTCCACTTATCAAGTATAAAGGAATGGAACCGGGAGTCATAATACAACATCCTCGGGAATCTCCAACAAAACGGGCGTTTCCGGTCCGTGTCCCACTCCAATGTGATCCATATCATAGCGTGATCTGACACCTGTGTCGGGCCTATCTCTGCCTGTTTCATGTATGTCACAATGCTCTGAGAGATTAGCAAGTAATCTATACGGGACTGCATATCATGGGCCCTAGATAGATGGGTATAATCCCGCTTTCCCGGATGTAGCAAGCGCCAGGAGTCTACCAAATCCAAAGCTGAGCACATCCATAGCACTCCCCTGGCATAATTCACCGGTCTGACCCTGGAGGGGCCTGTGCTGTCCAAAAAGGGATCAAAAACCATATTAAAATCCCCTCCCATAATCACTGGGATTTGTTCAAAACTGTGTACATGTTGGATGATGGTCTGAAAATTTTTTTTGTCATATTGATTAGGGGCGTATATATTAACCGATAGCAGTGGTCTGCCATTCAAAGTTACTTGCTGCATTACATATCGTCCTTGTGTATCAGTAATCCTGCGATGCATTACACATTGCAACCCTTTACGAAATAGTATAACGACCCCTGCTTTTCTGTTTGATGTGGGACTATCCACCACCTCACCCACCCACCATCGACACAGCTTCTTGTGTTCCGCTGCATCTAAATGCGTTTCCTGCAACATAGCCACATGCGCCTTATGTCTATTCAGTGCCTGCAGGATCTTAGAGCGCTTAATTGGAGAAGTTACCCCTCCCACATTCCATGATACTATTTTAACCATGTCTCTCCCTTAGGTGACCACAGGTAACATTGTCCCTTTCCAGATGTGTATTCCTATTTGAGAGAGGGATCCCAGCCTACCCCTCCCCCCATTGTTCAACTGCAACAGTTCTCTCCCTTCCTCATAACCTATATGGTACAACTTGTGAGTCTTATGGTATACCCTCTCCCCTCCCCCCCCTGCTAGTCCCCCCAATCCCCACCCCCTTAGAGTTCACCCTTGAACTCATCACGTAAAGGTACCCCACTCCCTCTCATTGCTTAACCAGTAAAAGATACTCTTAGCCAACTGCTTAAAACAACAATTTGTCCCTCCTTTGGGACCATAACTTGAAACCTGGAAATAAGAAATAATTTGTTAGAAAACAAAACATCACGTACATAAACCATTCAAAAGGCCCAATACCAACTTTCTAGTGCCCCGGCAGTCCTGCAACTCTGATTCACACTCAATCCACTGCTGTGCAGCATTCTCCACTGGCTCCTGTGCGATGCTGGTGGGTTTCACTCTCACTTCAATACCATATTTCTCTCTGCTTCAAATGACTACTCACTTGCAATTGTGCCTTATCTGTACCCCAAGCAGGATAAGTATTTAAATGTCTCTATCATATCTCTCCTTTCCCGCCTTTCTTCCTAACTATAAAAAAAATTGAGATCTTTAAGTTTGTCCCCATAAACCTTATGATGAAGACCACTGTTCCAAAGCACATAACAAAAGCAACAGCAGAGTGTCTCCACAAGAAGAAAGCAGATGTCCTTGAATGACCTACTCAAAGGCCAGAAGCAAATACACTACAAAACTTGTGGCAAGACTTAAAGGCTGCAGTCCACAATCTAAAACTTTAAGCTATTCTGCCAAGAAAATAGGGAAAAAAATGAACCATCCTGTTGTGTAAAATTAGTAGAAACTTATCCTAAATTATTTATGGTTATATTGCTACAAAGGAGCTTCCATCAAGTTCTAAGTCAAGAGGTATGAAGACTCATGCAATCAAGACTTTTTTCATGTTGAAAGTGCACAGCATGCTATGTAGATCAGTGAAACCAGTTTTTTCAACAGCAGAAAGTGAGAAATATATAAGAGCGTGAACGCTTTTAGAAGGCTTGATATATATTACTTTACGAATGTGCAGAACATAGCTCTCTATGACATAATGCGAGAGTATCATGCCCATCATACTTTGGGTTAAGCGTGCTCATTCCTGTCATGGTGAGCATAAAACCTTATATTTGAAGGCATTAATGGGAGAGAAGAATGTGACCAGACTCTGACAAATGTAGAAGGTATTCAAGCAGGGTCTGTGTAGGACAAGAGTGAGGATCTAGGGCCTTGCTGTCACACCAGACGGCAAACCTCCTCCATTTGAAAGAATAAATCCTCTTAGTGGAATCTTTCCTGGAAGCAAGCAAGACTCGGGAGACACCCACAGAAAGACCCAAGGAGGCAAACTCTATGCTCTCAACATCCAGGCCGTGAGAGCCAGAGACTGAAGGTTGGGGTGCAGAAGCGCCCCCTCGTTCTGAGTAATGAGGGTTGGACAAAACTCCAATCTCCACAGTTCTTTGGAGGACAACTCCAGAAGAAGAGGGAACCAGATCTGACGCGTCCAGAAAGGAGCTATCGGAATCATGGTTCCGCAGTCTTGCTTGAGTTTCAGCAAAGTCTTCCCCACCAGAGGTATGGGAGGATATGCATACAAGAGGCCTCTCCCCCAATGAAGGAGAAAAGCATCCGACACTAGCCTGCCATGGGCCTGAAGTCTGGAACAGAACTGAGGGACCTTGTGATTGGTCTGAGTGGCAAAAAGATCCACTGAGGGGGTGCCCCACGCTCGAAAGATCTTGCGTACCATGCCCGAGTTGAGCAACCACTCGTGAGGTTGCATTATCCTGCTCAACCTGTCGGCCAGACTGTTGTTTACGCCTGCTAGATACGTGGCTTGGAGAAGCATGCCGTGGGTGCGAGACCATAGCCACATCTGGACGGCTTCCTGACACAGGGGGCGAGATCCGGACATAATACATGGCAACCTGATTGTCTGTCTGAATTTGAATAATTTGATTGGACAGCCGATCTCTGAAAGCCCTTAGAGCGTTCCAGATCGCTCGCAACTCCAAGAGATTGATCTGAAGACCTGATTCCTGGAGGGACCAAGCTCCTTGAGTGTGAAGCCCGTCCACATGGGCTCCCCACCCCAGGAGAGATGCATCTGTGGTCAGCACTTTTTGTGAGGAATTTGGAAGGGACGTCCCAAAGTCAAAGTGGATCGAATTGTCCACCACTGAAGGGAATTGCGAAATTCGGTGGGTAGCTGGATTGCATCCTCTAGATCCCCTGTGGCCTGAAACCACTGGGAAGCTAGGGTCCATTGAGCTGATCGCATGTGAAGACGGGCCATGGGAGTCACATGGACAGTGGAGGCCATATGGCCTAGTAGTTTCAACATCTGCCGAGCTGTGACCTGCTGAGACGCTCTGGCCAAGGAAACAAGAGTGAGAAGGTTATCCGCTCTCGCCTCTGGAAGATAGGCATGAGCCGTCTGTGAATCCAGCAGAGCTCCTATGAATTCTAGTTTCTGAACTGGAAGAAGATGGGACTTTGGGTAATTTATGACAAACCCCAGTAGCTCCAGGAATTGAATAGTCATCTGCATGGACTGTAGAGATCCTGCCTCTGAAGTGTTCTTCACCAGCCAATCATCGAGATAAGGGAACACATGCACTCCCAGTCTGCGTAGCGACGCTGCAACTACCGCCAGGCATTTGGTAAACACCCTGGGCGCAGACGCGAGACCAAAGGGCAGCACACAATACTGAAAATGCTGTGTTCCCAGACGGAATCGTAGATACTTCCTGTGAGCTGGCAGTATCAGGATGTGCGTATAAGCATCCTTTAAGTCCAGAGAGCATAGCCAGTCGTTTTTCTGAATCATGGGAAGAAGGGTGTCCAGGGAAAGCATCCCTAACTTTTCTCAAACCAGATATTTGTTCAGAGCCCTTAGGTCTAGGATGGGATGCATCCCCCCCCCCCCCCCCATTTTCTTTTGCACAAGGAAGTACCTGGAATAGAATCCCAGCCCTTCTTGCCCTGGTGGAACGGGCTCGACCGTATTGACGCTGAGAAGAGCGGAGAATTTTTCTGCAAGTATCTGCCTGTTCTGGAACCTGAAGGACTGAGCTCCTGGTGGGCAATTTGGAGGTATGGAAATCAAATTGAGGGAGTACCTTAACCGGACTATTTGGAGAACCCACCGATCGGAAGTTATGAGAGGCCACCTTTGGTGAAAAACTTTTAACCTCCCCCTGACCGGCAGATCGTCCGGCACGGACACTTTGATAGCGGCTATGCTCAACTGGAAAGCCCGTCCCTTGCTTTTGCTGGGGAGCTGCGGGGACCTGTCTAGCCACACACTGTTGATGAGAACGAGCGCGCTGGGGCTGAGGCTGAGAAGGCTGTCAAGAAGGTGGATTGTACCTACGTTTGTTGTAAGCATAGGGGGCATTCCGCCTTCCCCGGAAAAAACGTCTACCTAATGAGGTAGATGCTGAAGGCGCCCGGTGGGAGAGATTGTCCATAGCGGTTTCCCGCTGATTGAGCTGTTCGACCACTTGCTCGACTTTCTTGCCAAAAATATTATCCCCCCGGCAAGGGACATCCGCTAGCCGCTGCGGGACCCTATTGTCCAGGTCAGAGGCACGCAGCCATGAGAGTCTGTGCATCACCATACCTTGTGCAGTGGCTCTGGATGCAACATGAAAAGAGTCGTAAGCACCCCTGGACAGGAATTTACGACACGTGTTCAGCTGCCTGACCATCTCCTGAAAAGGCCTGGCGTGCTCCGGAGGGAGCTTATCCACCAAGTCCGCCAGCTGCTTGACATTGTTCCGCATGTGGATGCTCGTGTAGAGCTGGTATGACTGAATCTTGGACACGAGCATGGAGGACTGATAGGCCTTCCTCCCAAAAGAGTCCAGAGTTCTAGATTCCCGTCCTGGGGGCGCCAAGGCGAAATCTCTACAACTCTTGGCTCTCTTGAGAGCAGAATCCACAACCATAGAGTCGTGAGGTAACTGCGACTTCATCAACTCAGGCTCCCCATGGATTCAATACTGGGACTCAGCTTTTTTGGGGATGGTGGGATTAGATAGTGGTTTCGTCCAGTTCTTCAGCAATGTCTGCTTAAGGACATTATGCAGAGGAACAGTGAACAACTCCTTAGGTGGTGAAGGATAGTCAAGGACCTCGAACAACAAAACCAGGGGACACAAGATGAAGCTAGAATATGGTAGATTTAAAACAAATAGGAGAAAGTTTTTCTTTACTCAGCAGCTGGCCTTACAGAATTTAAAGGGGATTTGGACAGATTCCTGAGGGAAAAGTCTATTGAACATTATTGATTTTTTGGGGGTGGGGGGGGGGGGTGGTTGCCGGGTTCTTGAAGCCTGGATTGGCCACTGTCGGAGACAGGATGCTGGGCTTGATGGACCCTTGGTCTTTTCCCAGTATGGCAGTGCTTATGTACTTATGAACATCTCGGCCCTAGGCTCATCCTCAGAAACCACCGGGAAGGGAATAGCCACAGACATTTCCCACACAAAGGAGGAGAAAGAAAGGCTCTCCGGGGGGGGGGGGGGGGGGGGGGGGAGTTTCCTTTCAGGCGAAGGAGTAGGATCAGAGGGAAGAGCACAAAACTCCTCCGAAGAGAAATATCTGGGATCCTCCTCTTCTCCCCATGAGTCATCCTCCTCGGTGTCGGACAAGAGTTCACGAACTGCAGTCCGAAACCGGGCCCGTCTCGACTCAGAGGCACCATGGCCTCGATGATGACGTTGAGAAGTCAACTCCCATGAAATCTCGCACCCACACTGACTTCATTCACTACAAATTCATGCTATCCTCCTTCCAGTCCTCCCTATTCCTCGCCAAGCAGGACTATTACACCCAATTGACTAATTCCCTCAGCTCTAACCCTCGTCGTCTCTTTGCCACCCTCAACTCCCTCCTCAAAGTGCCCTCCGCTCCCACCCCCCCTTCACTCTCTCCTCAATCACTGGCTGACTACTTCCGCGACAAGGTCCAGAAGATCAACCTCGAATTCACCACTAAACCTTCTCCTCCTCTTCATCCTATAACCCACTCCCTCAACCAACCAACCCAGGCCTCCTTCTCCTCTTTTCCTGATATCACCGAAGAGGAAACCGCCCATCTTCTCTCCTCCTCGAAATGCACCACCTGTTCCTCAGACCCCATCCCCACCAACTTACTTAACACCATCTCTCCTGCTATCACCCCCCCCCCCCATCTGTCATATCCTCAACCTCTCTCTCTCCACTACAACTGTCCCTGACACCTTCAAGCATGCTGTAGTCACACCACTCCTCAAGAAACCATCACTTGACCCTACCTGTCCCTCCAACTACCACCCCATTTCCCTCCTACCCTTCCTCTCCAAAATACTTGAACGCGCCGTACACAGCCATTGCCTTGATTTTCTCTCCTCTCATCCACTCTCTCATTTCCTCTCGCCTTGACTACTGCAACCTACTCCTCACTGGTCTCCCACTTAGCCATCTATCCCCCCCTTCAGTCCGTTCAGAACTCTGCTGCATGTCTTATCTTCCGCCTGGACCAATACACTCATATCACCCCTCTCCTCAAGTCACTTCATTGGCTTCCAATCAGGTACCGCATTCAGTTCAAGCTTCTGCTACTAACCTATAAATGCACTCGATCTGCAGCCCCTCCTTACCTCTCAACCCTCATCTCCCCTTACGTTCCTACCCGTAACCTCCGCTCTCAGGACTAATCCCTCCTTTCAGTACCCTTCTCCACCACCGCCAACTCCAGGCTCCGCCCTTTCTGCCTCGCCTCACCCCATGTATGGAACGGACTCCCTGAGCCCATACGCCAGGCCCCCTCCCTGCCCATCTTCAACTCATTACTCAAAGCCCACCTCTTCAATGTCGCCTTCGGCACCTAACCACTACACCTCTACTCAGGAAATCTAGACTGCCCCAACTTGACATTTCGTTCTTTAGATTGTAAGCTCCTTTGAGCAGGGACCATCCTTCTTTGTTAATTTGTACAGCGCTGCGTAACCCTAGTAGCGCTCTAGAAATGTTAAGTAGTAGTAGTAGTGCCAGAGGCGATGAAGCTCCCTCCAGCGATGTTGACGGGGAGTCGACCTGGGTGGCAGCCGAAGCCGCAAGTGGCATCGGTGTCGGGGACCGCACCACAGGCACAGAGCTCGCTGCCGCTTCCATCAACGGTACCGAAGGCGCAAGCACCCCCGGTACCGGAACAAACTGGCGCAGCAGCCCCTCCAGGAGACCTGTAAGAATGGCTCTGAGGTGGTCGTCTAGAGTATCTGCCGGGAAAGGCTGTGGGACCGGTGCAGAAGCCGGAGGCAGAACATGTGCAGAGGAAGGAGGCGGTACCGGACTGTCCGAAGACCGACACCTCTTGGATGGAGGGTGAGCGGTCCTCCCGGTGTCAACGCTTCTCAGGTGCCGAGTCCCTCGACGCCCCGGAGCTCCCGGTACCGTGTGTGGAAGGAGATCGATGCCGATGCTTCTTAGCCTTCGCTTAATGCACGGCATCGGTACTCCTTGGTACCAACGAGGAGGACGTGGAATCCACACGCCTCCTCGGGGTTGGGTCCAAAAGTTGTCGGTCCCAATGGGCCTTTGCAGCAGGAGCCTTCGAGACAGGTAGGGACCCTCTCCACGCTCCCAGCGTGCGGTGGTCTCCGGACAGGTATTACCTGCTCTCCCGATGTTGATGCCATCTCCGGTGCCGATGCCGACGACCTCGGTACCGCTGTCGACGTCAAAGTGCCGGGCAAGGCTCCAAACAGACGTTCCTGCTGAGCCTGTCTCAACGCCCGTGTCCGCTTTTTAAGGCTAAGACACAACTTATATACGTCTGGGCGATGGTCGGGCCCAAGGCACTGCATATACCACAAATGGGGATCGGTACCTGAGACTGCCCGGCTGCACCGACTGCACTTCTTGAAGCCGCTGGAAATCCTCGATATCATGGACGGAAAAATAGCGGCGGCGAAGTCAAAATTCACAATGGTGCCAAGAAAAAAGGGCACTAAAAGGAGAATGTGAACGCGCAGCCCAAAAGGGGCTGCGACGGTGGCAAAAGAAAACTTAAAGAGGGCCCAGCACTAAAAAAGATAAGGGAACTCTTTTTTTTTTTTTTTAACACAGGAAATAAAAAGGAAAAAGAAACGAAGAAAAAAATCGCGAAAACTTGCGGCGAAACAAAGGCTCTTTCTCAGGGGCACACAGAGAGAGCTGGCCAAAACAACTCCTCTCTACCGCGGAAAGAGAAAAACTGACGAGACTCTCGCGCGACGGGCAGGAACCTGATGGCCGTGTCCATCCACGATCAAAGGCTCTACCAAACTTTTGTTGCTAGATAGGTTCCGGTCTCAGGGCTGCCGTGGACGTCACCCATCAGTGAGAACAAGCAGCCTGCTTGTCCTTGGAGAATATAATGTATGCTATTTCCATAACATACCTTAAAACCACCCCCCTCGGTGGCACAGATGAGATAACCTGCACACAGCAGCAGGTACAATTCTGGAATACATGAGTTGACTTAACTCATCAAGTAAGAGCAAGGGGACAAGAAGTTAATTTCTTAAGAGTGTCACATTTTGTAATACCACATTAGCACCTTTACTGAATGTCATCAGGAAGCACTGGAACACGATCATATATCATTGAATGACCCCTGACGCAGGCAATTCATCAAAACACGGGTCACGTCAGTCCTTAATAAATTTGCTTCCATCACCCCTTCTTGTGGCTGACTATGCTTTTCTTGTAAGGTTTGTGTTGTGTTGTTGCACACTCTAATTTCTCCATGGCCACAATGTCCTAATGTTTTTCTCTGTAAAGCTTTAGCATACAAATGCTCAATGCTTGTGTTTGCTGGCTTAAGTATTTCCTGAACTAAGAAGACATATTTTAGCATTTGCTACACTGGTAGCAGTAGTCTTAAACATAAGATATGCAATGCTAGCTCTGACCAGAAGTCCACAATCCTGTTTCTGATAGTGGCCAATCTGGGTCACTAGAAAATACCCAGAAAATCCCAAAGGGGTGTGTAGGGGATAAGAAGGTTATTGAGATAAGCAAGGATGGTAAGAGACCTTGGCTTACAAACTCAAAGCAAAATCTTGTATGTGATTCAGGCAGAAACAGGTACAGTACATAGTATCTTTAATCAATTGACCCAACATGGGCCATGTTTTGGCATACAAATGCCTGCATCAGGGGCCGATTGGAGTAATATTGATCAAATGAATCACAAATACAACTTATCTTCAGATAATAAAGTAAATGTCCGGTCAGGCACAACTTAAAAACATGTTACAGAGCACTGTGTCTGTGTTCATTAGCGAATACCACCAAAAAGGCGGTATTCGCTAACAAGACATGGTGCTCCACAGTACTTTCAAGGGACTGGAAGAAACGGCTTTTTGTCAACCCTTGAGTGGAAAGCACTAAATAGCACTCAAGTGTACCCTAACAGAGTTGAGTGTGAGGCCAGAATTAGAAAGATGGGGTAGGTACTCCACAAGGGAAGGAAGAGAGCATCTAGATGGATCAAGAGCTCTGGCTATACCCAGAGGGAAAATCTTTTCCATTTGAAATGGTAACATTTCTGCATAGGTGGTTTCCTAGAAGCTTGGAGCATCTTTGAAACACCTTCTGAAAGATCAAAAGAAGCTAAATCTATGTTGTCAAGAACCATACTGTCAAGGGCTAGAGAGCGGGGGTCTGGATGGAGGAGGGACTCCTTGTTCTGTGTGATTAGGGTTGGCAAGGGTACACAACCAGAACAGTTGCTTGGATGATAGTTCTGGGAGAAAAGGGAACCAAATCTGTCATGGCCAGTAGGGAGCAATTAGGATCATGGTCCCTTGGTCTTGACAGAGCTTGAAAAGAGTCTTCTCAACAAGGGGTAGTAGAGGAAAGTCATACAGCAGATTCCCCAATGAATCGTGAAAGCATCTGTTGCTACACTGTTGGGAGCGTTGAGTCTAGAACAGAAGTGAGGGAGTTTGTTGTTCTGAGGAGAAGTGAAGAGATCTATCACTGGGGCTCCCTACTGCTGGAAAATTTGATGAGCTACTGGCATGCTGTGGGACCACTCTTGAGGCTGAAGGACTCTGCTCAGTTTGTCCGCTACAGCATTCTGTTTGCAAGCTAAGTAAACAGCCCTGATAGTGATGTGTCGCAAACTTGCCCGAGTCCATATCTGGATTGCACAGGAGATAAGAATCTGTTCCACCTTGTTTGTTCAGGTAATACATGGCAACTTGGTTATCTGTTCAAACTAGAACTACCAGACTGAGAAGGCAGCCCAGGAAATTGTTGAGGGAATTCCAGACTGTTCCTAACTCGAGGACACTAATATGGTAGGTTTCCTCCTTTGGGGACCATGAACCTTGTGTATGAAAGCCATCGACGTGAGCTCCCCAACTTATCATGGAGGCGTCTGTGGTAAGAATTTTCTGGTGTGGAAGGGACTGAAATAGAAGTCCTCCAGTGAGATTCTGTAGTGTCATCCACCATTGTAGAAAGTGGCATAGTGCTGGAGTGACTCGAATTTGGTCTGAGAGGGTCCCTGTGGCTTGAGACCACTGAGAAGAGATAGTCCATTGAGGTACTCAGAAACGAATGGTATTACATGGACTGTTGAAGACTTGTGGCTGTCAAGGCTGTGGCCGTGCCCCTATGTCCAGACTCACCTTTTTTCAAGTGATCTGGCTCTGTGGCTTCTCTGGACTGCCTTGTCCCTGCATTGATGCATCTGCTGTTTGGTGTTCCTGCTATCCAAACCTTGCTCTGATGTTCCTGTTATCCAAGACTCATTACAGTTCATTCAAGCCTCATTTCAAGTTGAGTCATTATCAGCAAAATCCTTTATAAAGCACTTTGGAACTCTCATGCCTTGCCTTTGCAACAGGTCTTTTAACCTTGTCTTTGAGTTCCCTGTTTGGATCCAAGTCCTGCTAGGCTTTATTCCTATGCCTTGTTTCCTGCCTGGCTTTGTTCCTGCAAGTCCTGTCCCTGAATGCTTGTTCTTGTGTTTCTGAGTCTTATACCTGAAAGCCTTGTTTCCAAACTATATCCTGATAGCCTTGCTTTTACAAACCTTGTCCTTAAATGCCTTATTCTTGTATGCCTTGATTCCTGCCTGGCTTTGTTCTTCTGAGTCTTGTCCCTGAATGCGTGTTCCTGTGTTTCTGAGTCTCGTATCTGAAAGCCTTTTTTCTGACCACAACACAGAAGAAACCAGTCTTCGCAAAAAAAACAAAACAACAATTGCCAAAAACAGTGAAGATGACACTAAAAAAGGAAAAAATAATAAAAATTTAAAAGGGAAAAATAAAAAAGAAATAAAAAATAAAACAGAATCCAAAAATAAAATAAAAAACAGACGACACAAAAATAATGATAAAACTTTGAATTTATTAAGGTGATATGACTCAAAACTTTGAATTTATTAAGGTGATATGACTTGACACAGCTGTGTTTCGGCCCAACTGGCCTGCGTCAGGAGTCTGTTACACCATGTACATATTCTCTGGTTGTATCAATGTTTATGTGAAGAATGTTCTGTCAAACGATACCTTATTGCAATAACTCAACCTTTAAAAAGGCTGTGTGCACAATCTTGCAACAATCGCTATGGAAAACTGTAGCTGGAAAACCTTCAGACTAGAGTAGCTGTAAATCAGCCTCTCATTGTCTGCTAAAATAGACCTATGGTCCCCAAGTTTTAATGAAAGAGCTCAGGCTCTACACACCAATTCTTCCTTGTCATAGATTCTGTGACTGGTTGCAGGGTGCCTGGCTTTTGTGGGGTGGGTCCCTCAGTGATCACCCCACCCCTGAGGGGTAGCCCGGCATTTGAGTACTGGCACCATTTTTGCTAGAAAAAACGCACTGCTTTAAAGTAGACTCAAAAGCTAAAGAGCAGTGGGGTAATTGTGATTTATCAAACCCAGATCATTTTTGTATTCCATACATTGTATCTATTTTCTTTGGAGCAACCTGAACCATGGATGAAAACTGAGTTTTTGAAAAAAGCATCCTTCATAGCTTTATGAAGACAAACAGGGATTCCCTCTCATGGAGGAGAGTCAGTCTAGAACCTCAAAAAGTTCCAAGCAAGATTCTTCCTCAGTCTCTAGTTTGAAAAATATGGCCAGGGCCATCTCACATACAAAACCAGGAAAGATTATATTCCGTATGGAAGAGTAGCCTAATGGTTAGTGCAGTGGGCTTTGATCCTGGAGACCTAGGTTCAATTCCCACTGAAGCTCCTTGTGACCTTGGACGTTACTTAACCCTCTATTGCTCCAGGTACAAAAACTTATGATTGTGAGCCCCCAGGGACAGGGAAAGTACCTGCATATAATGTGTACAGTAGTAATAGTAGTTCTGGAGGATACTTAGGTCTTTCAGGTGGCGGAGAAGGTTCTGATGGAACGCCATAGGATTCTTCAACTGAGAGGTCCTGTGGATTATGGTCCAGACTCCCAAGAGAGGTCAGTGGCTTTGTTTAAATCTGAGGGAGGTACATGGAAGAGTTTCATGACCAGTGCATTGGCTCTTCATGGAACCTGGAGAGAGTTCTTCTGCCGATGCATGTGTCAGTTGGGTGCATGCTGCCCCGATAATTGATGCTGAGCTGGTGTGTGGGATCTCTCCAGTGACTGTTACTCCGATGCATCCTTGGGCTGGGATGAAGCTGGTGCAAACACTCTGTAAGCCTGATCAGACTGCATATGCAATAGCCCTGAAAGCTCCTCTTTGAGCATAGCCCGGATCTCCTTCTGGAGACAAGGCATCGATACCGGCTGAGAAACTGGTGTGGAAGCAGCCTGCTGCACCGCCCGTTTAGGCATGGGAGACCTCGAGGATATGGAAGGCTCTGTGAGTTGTAATCAACTGCAGAGAAGGAGACAGGTTACTGCGGTGACATTGGCGCATCGATGAAGTTGATGCCAAGTAGCTCTTGGCACCAAGCCTGGAAGGAGAGCGATAGCAATGTTTCTTAGCTTGTTTATGCTACTGATCCCTCAATGTACATGGTACCGAGGATGAAGACATGGAATCCTTACATGGATGTGGTACCGATTCTGATGCTGAACAATCTCGATGCATGGTTGATGCCAAATCCCCTGCCATGCTCAATACCGATGCAGAACCAAAAGTTTGTTTTGTTGGACTCTGCACATGCAAACAAGGACACAACCACAGACAGATGTTACACTCTATGTCCCAGTGCTCCTGAGACAAGCACTGAACACATCAATTATGGGGGGGGGGGGGGGGGGGGGGGGGGTCAATGCCTGAGACAGTCCTATTGCACTGAGTATACTTCTTAAAGACACTCGATACTTTCTTTGACATGGGGGTGGGGGGAGAAAAACAGTCAATGGGAGGTCAAAAGGCTCAATTGCCCGAGGAGGCTGAGTAAATTTTAGACCAAAAAGGGTTGATGTTCCCCGGCCAGAAAAAGGCCAGCCTGAAGGCTGAAAATTGAAAAATTATAAAAATTAGAAACAAATTAGTTTAAAAGTAAATTCAATAATGAGAAAAACTAAAATTAGAAAAATGTCCCAAAAAAGGAAAGGCACTAAAAAAAGAAGTCTGATGCACTGAGGAGAGATTAGAAATTCAACCTCTATGCTCTGCAGAAAATGAAAGACTGCTAGTCCTGCACTCAAGCATTGGACAGGAAGGTACCTGCGCATTTGCAATGGGAGCATGGCCTCAAAGATTTAAAGTGACAGTAAATTTGGCAGTGTCCACACCAGGCTCTGTGGATGACATCACCCACATGTAAGAATATTATGCCTGCCTCTTCACGGAAAACATCCCCACCTCTCAATCTTCTTACAAATAATTATCTGGGTTGTTTACCAAGGAAACATTTTAATTTAATCAGCGTGTTCCAGATTCACTGACCTGTTCCTCCACTTCCTGGGTTTTGGATTGAACTAACTGAAAGAGGCGAGAGGCCATGAGTCCCCCAGTTGAGTCAATGTACAGGACATTCTGTTTGAGGCTGTGAGACACATTGACAGCAATACTCAGGCAAACCTAGTTTAAAAAAAATTAAAATTAGTTATTTCATTTTATAAGACTCCATCAAAAATCTGAAAACCAACTAATATTCACATCCCAAGCTCAACTTACACTTCAATCCAACAGAAGTGGGTGATGGGAAGACTAGACCTACATAAAAACCTAAGCGTTGGGGAGGAAGTGACGTCACCGATGTAGCCGGTAGCCTGGTTGTAGAGCTCCGCGGGTTACGGATTAAAAAAGTGTGAGAAACCCCAATAAAGCGCGAGGGATTCCCCGCAAAAGAAGAAGCAAAGCAGCTATAGTAAATGGCGGCCAAAAAGAAATTGGCAAAATTTAAATATGCAGGGGAATCGCCGAGAGTAGCGAGTAAGGCGAAAACACCACTTCCCCCGCGTGGAGCAAAAATGGCGCCGGACGAAATGGAGTCTGATAATGAAAACGAGGAGCAAGTCGCTGGTGAGATTGAAGTAGAGCGGAGCGAAATTATACGATGGTTTAAAGAACTTAAAACAGAGATGATTAATACTAGGAAAAGCATTCAAGCTGCAGTTACGGAACTCCGCGAAGAAGTGAAAGATATGGGCGGCCGAATGGTAGAGACGGAGGAGCGGATTGAAACGATGGCGGGAGAACTGCAAACTTTGAGGAAGAGTGCTTTTAAAGAACAGCAAGAAAGAAAACTCATGGAGCAACGTTTGGAAGACTTGGAGAACCGCTCGCGGCGGTGTAACTTGAGAATTAAAGGCATCCCTGAGGAAATACAATTCAGGGAAGCGGAGAAAGTGGTGCGAGAGATTTGTGACTTTATTTTGGAGCAGGGAGCGGATCCTGAAGAAAGATTAGAACGGCCTGCAATAAAAATTGATAGAGCTCATCGGAGCTTGGGGCCGCAGCGGGGGGATTTCCCTCGAGACATCGTGGCATGCTTCCATGAGTTTCAGGTGAAGGAAGCGGTGTGGAGAAAAGCACGTGCATTGGGAGAAATCAAATGGCGCAATGTCCAAGTGCAGATTTTTCAGGACCTGGCGAGATCTACTCTGCAAAAGAGACGAGATTTTAAGGATATTACGAGATACCTGCAAAAAGCGGGTCTGCGCTACAGATGGATATATCCTAAGGGTTTGTTGCTAACAGTGGGAAGCCAGACAAAGAAAATCTTGCAACCTGAGGGAGCATGGAAGATTTTGGCTGCACTTGGATGTATGGACCTGCCGGAGATACCTGAGGCTTCCCAGAATTTCAGCAAAGACAGGCCCCCTAATAGTAAGGGGGGCTGGATCACACGGGCTGGAGGAAGAACTAACAAGAGTCCACCACGTGTGGACAGTGAGACTGAAACGGCTGCAGGCACCTGAAAAGGAAAAAAATGCTGGAGGGCAATGGCCCGGAGTTAAAGCTGAGTAAAAACACTTCTACAACCAGGGACTTACTGTTAAGATTTACAAAAGGTTTTGGCATATAGGGGATATGTGGGAGCATGAATGGGGAAAAGCATGATGTATGTTGATGAGTGATGGGGTATGTTGGGGATAAAGAATGGAAAGGGAACCCATCGGAACGACACTTCCTTAGGGATATCACTGGCAGTTAAGGCTAGTGAACAGACGAGGGGATTTTCGGGGAGGGGGGTGGGACAGGGGAGGGAAGGGGAGGTGGGAGGGATAACAGTTGGTTCATGGAATGTAAATGGCATGAATACTCCAGAAAAAAGAAGTATCATAAACAGGGAAATTCGTAAAATGCAATGGGATATCAGTATGTTGCAGGAGACACACATTCAAAAGAAGGATGAGCGGTTAATACAATATAAGAATTTGGGGAAGAGCTACTTTTTGGCGGACCCTAGAGGGGGGAAAAAAGGAGGTCTTGCAATCTATATAAAAGATACGGTCCCTTTTGTTCATGAACAGACCTATTCAGAAAAACAGGGCAGGTGCATTGCGGTTAAAGGTAAGATCAATAACCAGCTAATTACTTTGGTGAATATCTATGCACCCAATGAGGGAGAGGGGGCATTCTTTGAGACCCTAAGGTTAGATTTACTCCAATTTGTGACGGGCAATGTAATTTTAGGGGGAGATTTCAATTGGGCATTAACAGATCTTGACTACTCTAAGGGCAGGAAGGGTGGTAGACAGGCTAATACGTCTAAATTACTAAGACTGGTTAAGGAGCTAGATTTAATCGATGTCTGGAGAATGCAACACCCCGGACAGCGGACCTACTCCTTCTACTCACATGCGCAGCGCTCATACACACGGATAGATACAATCTGGGGATCCCGCAACTTATGGGGTAAAGTTCGGGACTCTGATATTGGGAGCATACATACCTCGGACCATGCCCCTATATGGATCTCATGGAAGGGATTGGGGAGAGAACGGGGACAAACATTTTGGAGATTAAATGAATCCTTACTTGATTCTGCAGAGGCATGTGGGGAAATTCGAAGGGTGATATGGGAATATATGGAGGACAATGATACAGGGGATGTAACGGATGGGACCCTATGGGACGCCTTGAAGGTGGTGGTAAGAGGTCATTTGATTAAGAAAGGTAGTCAACGGAAAAAAGAGGGTCAAGTCCAGGAATTGAGGGTACGACAAAGATTGGCTTCTTTGGAAGCCCAACATCAGGGAGGGCGGTGTCCTGAAGCGATAAGGGAGCTGCGAGAATGCAGGGCAGAGCTACAACAAATACAAATTAGACAGATGGAATACCATAGAAAGTTAATAAAACAAAAATTTTTTGAATTCAGCAATAAAGCTGGCAGGATGTTGGCACGCAATTTGCGGCAAAGGGTAGTGGGAAACACTATAACTAAAATAAAGGGAGCGGGAGACGGTTTGATGTATCAGGACAAAGAAATTAGGGAACAATTTGCCCGATATTATGCAGCTCTTTACTCATCAGAAGCGAAAATTACAGTGGAGAAGATTCAAGAATATCTAGGTGGGATAGGATTAAGAAGCCTAACTGAGCAACAGAGGGAGTCCCTGGACAAACCCATAACGGCAGATGAGATAGATAAAATTATTAAGGGCTTGAAAGGGGTAAAGCACCTGGACTTGACGGGTACACGGCTAAATTCTATAAGATACTGGGACAGGAGCTAAGGCCACTATTAGTGCGGGTAGGGAATGAATGCTTCAAATCAGGGACCCTACCGAGGAGCATGTATGAGGCGGGGATTTCAGTTCTTCCCAAACCTGGGCGAGACCCAACAATATGTGGTTCATATAGGCCAATTTCTCTCATAAATATAGATATTAAAATATTAGCCAAGGTAATGGCAGAGAGGATTAATAAATGTCTCCCTCAGTTAATCCACACGGATCAAGCAGGTTTTATACCTAAGAGACAAGTAGCTGATAACATAAGGAGAACCCTAAATATTGTTTGGGAGGGCCAAAATAGGGAGGAGGCTTTGGTGCTGTTAACAAATGACGCAGAAAAGGCCTTTGATCGGGTTGAGTGGATTTACCTGTGGGAGGTATTAAAAGCCATGGGATTTGGGCCAGGGATCATATCATGGCTAAGGGGATTGTATGCGAGACCTGTGGCCAGGATAAAGGCGAATGGAGGGTATTCAGATCAAGTGCAGATACAAAGGGGTACCAGACAGGGCTGCCCCCTCTCTCCCTTGCTTTTTGCCATTGCGATCGAGCCTCTTGCACAGAAGGTTCGGGAGACAGCTCAAATAAAGGGCCTCTGTGTGGGGGATAGGGAACATAAAATAGCTCTGTTTGCAGACGACATTCTTTTTTACGTGAGTCACCCAGAGGTGTCGTTAACAAACATCTGCAAAGAGATCAAAGTTTTTGGGGAAATGTCTGGATTTAAAGTCAATTATGATAAATCAGAGGTGTTGGGAGTGGTGGGGCCCCCTTCAGATACTGAAGCTATGTTGGAAAAATTTCCCTTCAGGCAAGCTCGGGAGAACTTTAAATATCTGGGCATTTGGATTCCTAGGGACCTAACAAAGTTATATGGATTAAATTACGATCCCCTATTTAGGGAACTGCGCACAGACATGAGTCGATGGAAGAATGGGCTGCTGTCCTGGTGGGGCAGGATAGCGGTGGTTAAGATGAACTTGGTCCCGCGAATGTTGTTTCTTTTCCAAACGTTGCCTTTGGAAGTTCCACCAGTGGTTTTGAATAAATTACAATCAGATATTTCCCGGTTTGTATGGGGGGGTAGGAGAGCAAGAACTTCGAAAAGAATTATGTGGAAGGGAGTAGAGGAAGGGGGAAGAGGACTACCCAACTTAATATGGTACTACCAAGCAGCCCAATTGAAACAAGTGGCGGAGTGGAGTAAAGGAGATAGATCACCAGTGGCGACCTTAGAGCAAAGCCTGGTTCCAAGGGGTAATTTGGAGAAAGGAGTATGGGGGTCCGGACGGATGTGCAGTTTACTTCAGGGGAATAGTAGTCCCTTTGTGTCACACCTGCTACATACCTGGGATGTATTAAAAAATAAATTCCGGAAGGGGGTGAAAACCTCTACTTTGGCGCATATAACCCATGAAGATGAGTTCCACGCAGGACAAGAGGGGGGGGTATTTCGTGAGTGGAACCGAAAGGGCCTGCGGAGATTTAGGGATCTTATGTCGGATGGGGTAATGCGAGACTTTAAGACATTAAAGAGGAAGTTTGATTTACCAGAATCAGATTATTTTGCATACATACAGGTTAGACATTTCATGACGGGACAGGGGTGGTTGACATCGGACCCGAGGGAAAAGGAGCAATTGGAAAATATTTGGGTGACCCTGGAAGGTGGGAGGAAAGGAATTTCAAGGTTATATAAATACATTAGGGAAGAGAAGATGCTCAAATTGCCCTATATGAATGCATGGGAACGTGATTTAAATATGGAAATGAGTGTGAAGGAGTGGGAGAGGATGTGTTTAGAGGTGAAAAAAGCATCGGTGTGTGTACTAATTAAAGAAAATGCATATAAAGTTTTAAGTAGATGGTATTACACACCCGATAGGCTAAAGCGAATGTATCCTATGGTATCTAATCGATGTTGGAGGTGTGAAGCAGAAATAGGAAATTTCTTACATGTCTGGTGGTCATGTCCTCTTATACAGACTTTTTGGGTGGAAATTGCTATGCATTTGACGCGCATATTGGACACACAGTTCCCGGTAGAACCTACGTGGTGTTTGTTGGGATGGGGAAATAAAAGGGGCCAGAAGTGGCAGAAGAGGCTTAAAAGACTGGGGTTGGCAGCCGCCAAGCTGGAGATAGCAGCCCATTGGAAACAAAGACTGGGACCTACAATCACAGACTGGACAATGAGAATCAAGAACATTGTGGGCCTAGAACAATTGACTGACAAAAGACAAGGCAGATATAAGCCAGATGCGAAAGAATGGTCTCAAATAGAACGATTATGGAGTAGTGAATTACCTGTATAGGAGATTTTGCCAAGAGGGAATAAGGGTGGAGCAGGGGGGGGGGGGGGGGGGAGTTGATTTGGGTGGGAGGGTGGGTGGGTAGGGAGAAAATTATCAAAAAAGATTGTGATTTACAGTTGATGTTGGATTTTATTTGCTGGACATGTCAGAGCAGTCGGTTGGCTGTTCTGGCAATCAGTGTATTTTTTCCATTATGTTGTGTTCAATAAACAATTTCAAATTTTAAAAAAAAAAAACCTAAGCGTTGCCATATTGGGACAGATTGAAGATTCATCAATCCCAGCATTCTGTTTCCAACAGTGGCCAATCCAGGTTACAAGTACCTGGCAGGATCCCAAAACAGTAAAATAGAGTTTATACTGCTTATCATAGAAATACAAAAAATGCAGAAGAATGGCTATACTTAATCTCAAAAAAACTTTGTATAATTACACAACACTGGTCGGATTAAGATCTATTACAATAAAGGACTACTTGGCTATAGAGGCTGTCTCATAGTATCTTAGACGTCCCAATATACCATTTATTGGTTTAATTCAAAGGACTATGTGTGTTTCTAATCATTGGTAGCCTCCAACCATCCAGTAGTACAAAAAAATGCTCATATGCGTCTATAAATTTAAATCGAAGTCTGTACTACTGTTCAAATATTCCAAAAAGTCAACATTACTGTAGCAAAATGCAAATAATGCACTAAAGGTACTTAGCTTGCGGGCTCCAGGTTATCTTCAATTGTTTTCTGAAGCTGGAGCTTCCCAAGTTTCATCGTAACTGAATAAAGTTTGACTAGCAACTCCGATGCCGTTATACGCCCGACAGGACCCTGTTTCGCGGTCTCTGGCTTTGTCAAGGGCATAAATTACTGCAAACGGAAACGAAATTGTAAGTGTTAAAATCAAAATAAACGACATTTAGTTAACATATATTTGCTAAGCCCTCCCGGCATCTGGACTCACAGTATCCTCGGCTGAAATCAATCTGTTGCCAGCTAAAATGGCGCTGGCGTTTTGAGTTATATCTATCTAGACTCCACCTCTATAAGCTACGTCAGAGGCAGCAACTCCAATCATCGTGGCGTTTACATATGAATCTGTGTTTCTCGGGACTACGTCACAAACAGCTGATCAAAAGTAGAGTTAAAGTTAAACTCAAAATCAAAGCTAAGTACCTTTAGTGCATTATTTGCATTTTGCTACAGTAATGTTGACTTTTTGGAATATTTGAACAGTAGTACAGACTTCGATTTAAATTTATAGACGCATATGAGCATTTTTTTGTACTACTGGATGGTTGGAGGCTACCAATGATTAGAAACACACATAGTCCTTTGAATTAAACCAATAAATGGTATATTGGGACGTCTAAGATACTATGAGACAGCCTCTATAGCCAAGTAGTCCTTTATTGTAATAGATCTTAATCCGACCAGTGTTGTGTTATCATAGAAATAAGCAGTGGATTTTTCCCAAGTCCATCTTCATAATGGCTTTTGGACTTTTCTTTTAGGAAGTTATCTAAACCCGTTAAGCACTGCTGATCCTCTACAGCAGTGTTTCCCAAGTTCAGTTCTGGAGTACACCTTGCCAGTCAAGTTTTCAGGATATCCACAATGAATATGCATGAAAGATTTGCATATAATGGAAGTAGTGTATGCAAAACTAGTTCATGTATATTCACTGTGGATATCAACCTGACTGGCAAGTGGTACTTCAGGACTGGACTTGGGAAACACTGCTGTACAGGAGGAGGCTGGCAACCTCAGTCCTCAAGTGCTGTAAGCCAGTTGGATGTTCAGGATATCCACAATGAATATGCTTGAGATGCATTTGCATACAATGGAGGCAGTGCATGCCTATTCATTTCAAGCATATTCAGTGAAGTTGCTAACTCAGTTCTACAGACAAAGGAGTAGCACATTTGAGACAGACAACTTGAATACAGGAACAAAAGGAGGGCTGTGGTCTACTAAATACAGCAAAAAAAAAAAAAAAAAAAAAAAACCCCAATGCTTTCTTTTGAAACAGAATGGAGCAGAATTCTCTAGAATTACTTCAGGAATGGTTATTTCTACAGGGTTTTCAGGTTCCAGGATACTCACAGCCCAGTATTCAGCAACATTTAACTGGGTAAGGGTAATGCATTTGATATACTTTCTATGGTACAGTTTACATATCAGCAAAAACACTTAAATGGAAGCAGCAAAAGAAAATGATATTTACCATTCTCTGGTGCCTCTGAAAACTGTCCTCATACTGCCTCCACTCTCTCTGTGTTCATTCAAAGGAATTTGCCCAGATAACTAAAGAGTTAGCTGGGTGAATGAACTAGGTTGAAAATGTTCTTTCACTTAGCATGCACATGGGTACAGGGCAAGCTTAAATTATGAGGCAAACTAGGCAGTGAACAAGGGTGATGCTGTGGGAAGAGGGCAGCAAAGAACAGCTGCATTCAAACAAAACAATAGGTCCTGACAGGCACACAAATGCCAAGAACTACAGGAAAAACAGGCAATTTTCAAATATCCCATTTACCTGGATAAATAGCTTTTTGGAAAATTGTCCTATTTGTGAGGTTTACCAGGATTCAAGTCCATGGTTTTGTGTATCACAGACTAGGGGACTTGCAGCAGAATCACAGAAGCCACTTAGGGCCAGATGCACTAAACTTTACGAGCCAATAACGAGCAAGCAGTAAACCCTGGCATGCACTAAATACTTTTTTCCAATGAGGGTAGCAGCTAACAAAAACGGAATGCAGATGAGCAAATCGTGTAGAAACCCTGTTGTAATGAGATGCACTAACATTTTCCGATTGCCTTAACGCTGGAAAATCTAACGAGAGGTCTGTACCTCTCGTTGGGGCTGCGTGGGATTGGAAAAATTATTAAAATGTTAAAAAAAAACCTGGAAGTCTCTGAGCCAATCCCTGCGCATTTAGCTGAGCTAAACACGCTGTGATTGGCTCAGAGACTTCTCAGCTGAGTGAAGCACGGGCAAAAAGGATGTTTTTATTATTCCAGGGTTGAATGATGTCCAAAAAAGAGCCTGCAGCATCGGAGCCTGTTTGATTTTTTTAATAAAGCTTTGCTTTAAAAAAAAAGTCCATTTTGTGCGTCCTCCCCCGCAATAATAAAAACGTGCTTTTTGCCCGTGCTTCACTCAGCTGAGAGACCTGGAAGTAAGGGAGGGCCATCCAAGCAAATAAGAGCTGTGATGAGTGGTTAGAGAACCGGTCTTATAATCCAGAGGTGGCGGGTTCAAATCCTACTAATAGTTTTGTTAAAATTGGAGTTATTTATTTTCTCCCTGTTTTTATTTTATTTATTTGAACATTTGTTAGTCTGCCATTCATGAACCAACAACTTCCAAACTGCACTTGCTTGCTATGAGTGAAATTTCAGTCAACACATTAGCAGAAGCAGCATTGGAGCCTGTGATTTTTTTAATAAAGCTTCGCTTAAAAAAAAAAAGTCCATTTTGTGCGTCCTCCTCCGCAATAATAAAAACGTATTATAAAGACGTATTTGGCATGGGCAGAGCAGCCAGCATAATGCTTTGCTGCTCTGCGCATGTTTGACCGGCCGATTCTCCGACTGTTTTAAGAAGGAATAGAGAATGCAAGTGAGCTACAATGAGTAGCTCATTTGCATTCCCTTTCCTTGATGCATAGCTGTTCCCTACCGATTCGCTATGGAATTCGGTACGGAACGGCTCTAATGACGACTTTAGTGCATCTTGGCCTTAGTGGCAACCCAAGTTTAAGGAATTCCAGTGATAACAAGAAATGCCTGTCCCCACTGGACCAGCAAGAGGTTGTGTCTAATTAGTGATTATATAAAGGAGAGCCATGCAGATACCACAGGGGTGGGCAACCTCAGTCCTCAACCATGTCAGGTTGTCAGGATTTCAGAATTTTCCCCAATGAATATGCAGGAGATCTATTTGCATACAATGTAGGCAGTGCCTGCAAATAGATCTCATGCGTATTTGCAGGCACTGCCTACATTGTATGTAGAACTGAGGTTTCCCACCCCTGACATACACCAGTGGGCCTGCCCAGTGTTTACTGTTACACAATTCTTTACTTCCTAGTAGGAGTGCTTTGTGCCTAGTTCGTGCTCCACACCCAGTTCTTGAGCCATTTCTACCTTGGGCCTAGCCGCTCCATTCATCATCCTGCCCAGGAGAGGTACTAACACCACTATATTATTATTATTAGCATTTGTATAGCGCTACCAGACGCACGCAGCGCTGAACATATATACAGAATAAAGTATGTTCATTTTGTTCAGGATTGTATTGGGAAGGGTAATATTGGGGTAATCATGACTGACTTTAATCATCAAACTCTTAGAGGGAAACAGATAATGCTGCTAAATATTCCCACTAACACTGCACTGTCTGTGTAGTGCCAAGGTAGTCGGGGGTGGGGCCAGCATCTATCTGAGCACTGGCACTGAAGGTTGCTGAGTAGCTAACCTGGCAGATAGAATTAAATATCAGCTTGTACCTGGTCTGAGGCTGCTCCCTCCCTCCCACTCCCCTGCCCCAGAGAGCAGTGGTCCACCCTCCCTTCCCCGAGTCTACCTTAATATTTCATGCTAGTCTAGTAGTGTTACAGGCAGAAGCAATGCCCACTCACTCCTGCCAATGCTAGCTGTGTCCTCTAGTGGCAGGCTCATGGTATTGTGGTAGTACCTTAAGATTGCTGCTAGAGGTCATGGCAGCCATTTTGATGATGGAGCTGGCATTGCTCCTGCCTGAGACCAACATGGGATATTAAGATAGATGCGAGGGAGAGTGGGGGTGGGATGCTCATTCCCTTAAAGAGATCCCAGATGATATTCAGCCAGCTCCCATATAAATGTCTTATGCAGGTCTCGACTGAATATCAGCTAGGACCCGCATCAGTCCTAGAAGCCATAAGATGACTAGCTGGTCCTGGATATTCAATGTCAGTGCAACATGACCCAGCAATGAATATTTGGGTCTAATTCAGCCTGTGACAGTAAGCACATAAAAAAAAAAACCTGCTGACCACCATTAACTGAATATTGACCAATCTAGTTATATGACACTGTCCTGTAGGAGTATTTCCCTGGATCTCACCTGTATAAGGCCTGAGGCCTGGTTAAGTCATGAACTATCTTTTCTGAAACATTTCTTCCTGGCACAACTGTGCTGACTTCAAGGACATGGTGTTTACTTGAATTTGCTCTCCACTTTATCTCCTGGGAGGCTGCAGAGACGACAGTTTCACAGAAAGACATATTTTCAAAGCACTTAGCCTACCAAAGTTCCATAGAAACCTATGGAACTTTGGAAGGCTAAGTGCTTTGAAAATATGCCTCAGAGTGTCCTATCTTGTGTGAACTGTGAAGGAAAGTTTTGCACAGCAAACCATGAATGAGGTAATACTAACTGTTTATCTCAGTGGCGAGACCACAACTGATAAGGTGGTCTTTTTGGAAGCTCAAGGCCCCTCAATGCAATAACCATATGTAACCTGAAGGACAGGGGTACACGGTACCTGATTGGTCCCTGATTGTCACCTGGGGGACCCGGAAGGCAGTGCCAACCCAGGACGGAGGGAGAGTTTTGAGTTAACAAAGGAAAAGAGAGGAAGATCTTATGGTGTATGCATCTCTTTGAGAAGTGGGACCAAATTGCTCAAACACCTGTGAACGGTATCTCTCTGTGCTGATTGTAGTACAAAGAAGTATTCAGAAATAGCTTTGCGGCTTTCCAAAGCTGGCTTTAAGACTTTGAAAAGGTCTTTTCAATGAGGAGTGAATGTTGGTGATTAGCGTCCCTCACTAGCCTTTCTCACCCAGTGGGGTTCCTCATGGATCACAGGTTTAATTGCGTTCCAGCATAGCCATTTGGAAATACAAAGACACTTGGGCTTTGCATTTAAGGAACTGAACGGAGTAAATCAGTATAAACATTGATAGACATTTGAACTGGGACTTAAGAAGAATATCAGAAGTACATCGGAAGACATTGATTTGAAAAGGTTCTGAAATAAGGCAGAGAAACTGCTGTATAGTAAATGTATTGTATTGAAAAGTGAATATAGAACTTAAATGGTTAATTAACAAGGGAACATGTAAAGACACTGTGAGATATGTGTGAATGCAATGTGAGAATGTGAGTTTTGAGGGTAGAGGTATTAGGCACAAGTAATAAAATAAAAAACAAGTTTAAGATATTAAAGGTGTAAGGAGTACTTTATATAAGTAGTTTATTTATTTTTGAACATTTATACCCCACTTTTTTCCCCTTGAAGCAGACTCCAAGTGGCTTACAATGCACAGGTGAATCAAATACAATTACATTAGATAGAGCAGAAGGAAAAGGGAAGAGAGACTAAGATGGACGGTGGAAATCCAGATGTTGATTCCTCCTATGTAGTCACTCACAGCTTTATTATACTGAATCAGGGGTGCTACTGTGCTGATTATCAGCAGCAACTCATGCATGCAGCACACATGTAACATGAACACAACATGAAAAAGGGACGGTGATCTAAGATATAAAACATATCTCCTAAAGTACATTCTATGAAATAAAATATAATAAAAAATATTAAATCTAGTAATTAGACTAAAAGAGAAAGCAACATGGGCAAAATTGTGTCTTGCCTACTCTAGCCAGTATGTCCATTTCAAGAAACTCCAATCAATCATTAGTTGGACTGGCTGGTGGTTTTTTTTTTCATTTTTTTAAATAGTATATGGTTGTTTAACCTCTAAAGACACTAGCCTCTTTTAAAATATAAGAGCTTCCTCTCCACCCCTTATCTCCTTGATTGTTGAGGGACCAGCACTTATTCTGAATTGGAGGGGGGTACAATGGATTCCAAGTTCCACTCTAGGAATTAATGAGGAGCTGGAGCTGGGGAAGCCTTTTATTGATTTGACTCAGTCACAAGATGTGTGTTCAACTTCTTCTTCCCCTAATTTCACCTAGAGAGGTGACAAATGTGGCATTGTGGAGGTTAATTAGAAGAATGGAATCTATCCTCACTAATTATTTGTTCCAGTTGTGTATGTTTTCAGGTATCACTGTCTCTAAATTTGGGTTGGTTGAGGGTGAACTTAGTACCATCAATGTATGGATTCTCAAGCCTTCTCACCTAACCTTAGTAGGTGCTGTGCTGCTTTATAACAACTAATTATTTTTTTTATCAATCTTTATTAGTTTGCATAGAAAAACAAATCAGAAAGAAACAGTACAAAAATGGGGAACTAGTGCACCTTGCACAGTGTAAAAAAACACCAAATACAACATGAAGTGCTCCCATACCAGTTTGAAGAAGCACCCAACCAACCTCAACCCCCCAAACCCTTCTCATTAGAGAATATGAAAAACAACAAAAGTATCATCCACTGTTGTTCCTTCACTGGACACCAACATCCAAATTCCACCCCCCTTCCCCTGCTGAATTAGCCTTTGACCCATTCTTCTCTTGGTAGGTCAAATTTGCCATGGTGTCGATCAGTCAATTGCTCCAGATCACAAATCACCTTTAATCTTTGAATCCAATCCTGAAAGCTGGGGCCAGTAGATAGCAGATAAATGAAAACTCTCTCGCACTTAGCATCTGCCAAACACATTTGCTGAAATCTGGTCTGCTATTTAAAGCCCCACTTGTAATGAAGTCCCACCAAACAAGCCTTCGGCTCCAGCGGAAATTTTGTGTCAAGACCTCTTTCCATAAAGCATATGGAAACAGTATATGACCACAGAACCACCAAATATTTTATTTATTTTTTTATTGTTACATTTGTACCCCACATTTTCCTACCTATATGCAGGCTCAATATGGCTTACATAGTACCGTCAGAGGCGTTTGCCAAGTCGGTTGATAACAAATACAATACAAATATGAGGTTATATAGTGATCGAGTGAGGTAGTTGTGAAGGGTCGAAAGGGATAGAAAGTGCCATGCCCCTGGCGGCATCGCCAACATATGTCCAATGCACTAATGTGGTACATTGCTTTCAGTTTTACAGGTGTATAATACCAACATATAAGCCCCCTCCCTACCCATCTTCAAATCCTTGCTCAAAGCCCACCTCTTCAATGTTGCTTTCGACACCTAACCTTTATACCTTTCAGGAAATCTAGACTGCCCCTATTTGACTGACTGTACATTTGTCCTTTAGATTTTAAGCTCCTTTGAGCAGGGACTGTCCTTCTATGTTAAATTGTACAGCGCTGCGTAACCCTAGTAGCGCTTTAGAAATGTCAAGTAGTAGTAACATTGGACAATCTTATATGCGTTTTCCTTTATTAAAAAGAGAAATGGAAGATTTTATAACCTCCAAAACCCCCCCCATTTCCGTTCCCATTTAGTGAGCTCCATACCTAAATCTCATTCCCACCGAGCCATGTATTTATACTTGATAAAGTCAGTTCCACAAAGAAACTTGTATAAAATTGAAATAGGACCCTTCAACTTCCCCAATGCCACCTATAAATTTTCAAGAAGTTCCCTAAGCCAACCCTGTATAACTACAAAATGGGTCATTCCATGCCAAGTGGTCTAAACCTTCCCACCATCATGTCTCCAATTTTGTTCAAATTTTATCTGTTGCGCGAGTCAGGTGTTAAACGAAGTCCATGAGCGCGCGACATTTACCAAAATGCCATTTTTGGGGTCTAATAAAATCCAAACACATCTATAAGAATGGCTAAAAAAGTCAAACCCTGTACAGTTTTTGATGCTAATTCCGATGAAATACATTTTAACATTATGGATGCAAAATCCAGTCAAACAAGTTGACTCAAAGTGTGCATCAAAATTGGTCGCAACTCATCGGAACATATTTGGACCAATATTCAGACCTCAACAACTTCCATGCAAACAAAGATACGGACTTGAAATTTTGAACAAGCATTATGCTTATGCTGGACATAATACTGCCAGATTTGCAACTAACCAGCATCTATAACCGCCCTGCAGGATCTCTTCAAAGTTGGCACTGTCAGCGCAAATGGTAAAATGTACCAAAGTTCAAAGCCAATTATTAAAAAAGAGTCTGCCTGAATCAGCTTGTGAACAGTATCATCTGAAACAGCAAACTGTGCTCTGCAACACTGATATGTTTTTGTTTTGCAATGCCACCAGTGTCTGAGATACACAAATTGAGGAGATAATGATCTCAGATCATGGCCCTGTGTGGGTGGAATTGGGAGCCCCGGGTAGCTTCCAGCAGGCCAGACGCAGGAGATTCCCTAGTCACCTGGTAAAAGATAAATCATTTCAGAAATTTCTGATTGCAAAATGGGAGGAAATCACGTTACACAACAAAGGCCATATGTCTAACCCCCAATTATTTTGGTGTACGGGCAAGGCAGTAATAAGGGGCGACTTGATAGCCTACGTAGCGACCAGGCGGAAGAAAAATGCCATGAGCCTTATATTGTTGGATAAACAGCTGCGGAAGGCCAAGCGCCGGTACCTAGTACAGGCAACAGAGGCAAATAGAGATAAATACTTATTCATTCAGGCAGCAATTAATTCACTATTACATGAACAAGTGAAGAGGAACCAGATTTATCAAAAATATCAGTTTTACAGATTTGGGAACAGAATAGGGGGACTTTTAGCAAGACTAATACAGAAAAAGTGTGTGTGGGGGGGGGGGGGGGGGGGGAACAGGACGATTCTGGTAATGAAGGATAAGTCGGGGACTATCACTAACAAACCAGATAAGATACTGCAGATACTACAAGACCATTTTAAAGAACTATATGCCGCTGATCAGCCCAGAGGAGAGATAGAGATACGAGAACTATTACAAAGGGCCCAGATGCCAAGATTGGGAACAGCAGAAATCTCCTCCCTTGACGCCCCACTACAACCCAGGGAGTTGCAAGACGCGATAAAAAACCTGAAATCATTTTCGGCTCCTGGGGTGGATGGATACACAGGAGAATTTTACAAACTTATGCAAGCCACTCTGATAGGCCCATTGTTCGCATACCATCAAGCAATTATCCAAGAAGGGCGATTCCCCCAATATGAAAATACAGCAAGCATCTCCTTATTGTTAAAGCCTGGGAAGGCAACAGAAGAGCCAGAGTCTTATAGACCTATATCTTTAATTAACGTAGATCAGTGGCTTAGCCAGACCTGACATTTTGGGTGGGCCCAGAGCTAATATGGGTGGGCACTATGTATATAGGTATGAGTAGTATTTCTTGGGATAATACTAAATAATAACCTCCCTCTAGCCCAGCATCAGCCCTGCCCTTCCCTCCAACTCTCCCTCTAGTCCGGCATCAGCCCTTCCTTACCTCCACATCCTTCCCTCTAGCCCGGGATCAGCTCTGCCCATTCCTAACCCCCACATCCCTCCTTTTAGCTTGGCATCAGCCTTGCCCTTCACAATCCCCCATCCCCACCCATTTTCCCCCCCAAACCCACCTCCCCGCTCCCCCCGTTTTCTATTTCTGTTGATGGCTCTCTCATTCTCCCTGTCTCCTCAGCTCGAAACCTTGGGGTCATCTTTGACTCTTCTCTCTCCTTCTCTGCTCATATCCAGCAGACCGCCAAGACCTGTCGTTTCTTTCTTTACAACATCCGTAAAATCCGCCCCTTTCTTTCCGAGCACTCTACCAAAACCCTCATCCACACCCTTGTCACCTCTCGTTTAGACTACTGCAATCTGCTTCTTGCTGGCCTCCCACTTAGTCACCTCTCCCCTCTCCAGTCGGTTCAAAACTCTGCTGCCCGTCTCATCTTCCGCCAGGGTCGCTTTACTCATACTACCCCTCTCCTCAAGACCCTTCACTGGCTCCCTATCCGTTTTCGCATCCTGTTCAAACTTCTTCTACTAACCTATAAATGTATTCACTCTGCTGCTCCCCAGTATCTCTCCACACTCGTCCTTCCCTACACCCCTTCCCGTGCACTCCGCTCCATGGATAAATCCTTCTTATCTGTTCCCTTCTCCACTACTGCCAACTCCAGACTTCGCGCCTTCTGTCTCGCTGCACCCTACGCCTGGAATAAACTTCCTGAGCCCCTACGTCTTGCCCCATCCTTGGCCACCTTTAAATCTAGACTGAAAGCCCACCTCTTTAACATTGCTTTTGACTCGTAACCACTTGTAACCACTCGCCTCCACCTACCCTCCTCTCTTCCTTCCCGTTCACATTAATTGATTTGATTTGCTTACTTTATTTATTTTTTGTCTATTAGATTGTAAGCTGTTTGAGCAGGGACTGTCTTTCTTCTATGTTTGTGCAGCGCTGCGTATGCCTTGTAGCGCTATAGAAATGCTAAATAGTAGTAGTAGTAGTAGTTTTACCTGAGCACTGCAGAGCCCACCCCCACCCAGAAGCCCACTACCATTTTATAATATATATAGTTTTACCTGGGCACTGCAGAGAAAGTTTCCTGCCCCCCAAGAGGCACTGATCAGTATGTGCAGATGGTGCAGTGCTGGACAGGAGGATCAAGCAGGCTCCTATCAGTGCCTGTTGGCCACTGCAGTGGCTGCTGTCTCCTGGCATCTGGGGCTGGATGAGTGCCCAGATTTCCCCACCGCCTGATGGAGCTCCCGAGTTCTAACTCTCTGACTCTGCAGATTTCTCCAGGGCTCACTGATGTCTGGTGCCGTAGCAGGACGCCCAAGCCAGCCGGCGTCTCCCCCCCCCCCCCTCTCCCCCTTCGCAGCATCTCCCATCTGTCTCAAAGAACGACAATGTGGATGCAGCTTGCAGCAGCTCACAGGTTTGCCTGCTGTGTTTTGAGTGAATGGCGATGGCTGCGCGGGGGAGTGGAAACAGAGATTTACGAAATGGCTTCCTTCCTCACAGTGGACTAGAATACATAGGCTGCTGGCTCACTTCCACTCCATTCCCGAAGTTGCAGCGGCGAACGGGCGGCCGTAAAAGCAGCACGCAGCCAGGCTCATCGACTCCATCCTTCCTTCGCTTCCTGCCCTCTGCGTCCCGCATTCCTCTGATGTCATTTCCTTTCAGGCGGGCGGGACGCTGAGAGGGCAGGAAGCGAAGGAAGGAGTCCTAGGACGGAGTCGACGAGCCTGGCTGCTTGCTGCTTTTACGTCCGCCCCTTCGCCGCTGCAGGCAAGAAGACTAACGATTCGGAGTAAAGCACCTGCAATCAACTAAAAAGATTAATCCGGAGCACCTACAAGAGGCTCGGAGGCTGACGACTTTAGCACTGGTAAAAACAAAAATAACACCAGAGCTGCGATTGGCTCACAGACTAGGACTGGGTGGGCCTGAGCCAAGAATGGGTGGGCCTGGGTGGCTACGCCCCTGACGTAGATATCAAACTATTAGCAAAAATCTTGGCAAACCGTTTGGCGAAGTGCCTACCGAATGTCATTGGCCCTGCACAAGTGGGCTTCATCCCTAAGAGACATTCGGTACTACATGTACGGAGAGCCCTACTGGCAATGGCTCAATGCAGGTAAACGCAGCTCCCAGGGGTTATAGTGAGCCTGGACGCCGCTAAGGCGTTTGACAGGGTTGGATGGGATTTCTTGTTTGGAGTATTAGAATGGGTGGGACTCCCTGGCGGGGTACAGCAGGCAATAAAAGCCCTTTACACAAATATGATTGCACACGTAGCGGCAAATGGAGGCATATCACAGACTTTTCGAATTGGTCGAGGAACGAGACAGGGCTGTCCCCTTTCTCTGTCACGGTTGTGCCCAGGTCCCTGGCTCGCAGTCACCTCAGTCCCCGGGGTTTAGACCTGGGGAATGCTGCGAAGTGATGGTTTACCATTTCCCATGTTCCGGAGGATATGCTGGTCCGGTCCGGATTTTCCAGCTCTCCAGATTGTTTGGGGAGTTTTTTGGAACCAAGCAGCACCCATACCTGGTGAACTCCCTTGTGACCTGCCTTTATTAACCACCTGGTAAGGTTCCTAGTTGCCTTGCAACAGTGTTCTTCAGAGGCGTTCCTCTGGTGTGAGTGGGTTTTTTTTTTTGTTTTGTTACATTTGTACCCCGCGCTTTCCCACTCATGGCAGGCTCAATGCGGTGGGCAATGGAGGGTTCAGTGACTTGCCCAGAGTCACAAGGAGCTGCCTGTGCTGGGAATTGAACTCAGTTCCTCAGTTCCCCAGTACCAAAGTCCACCACCCTAACCACAGTGCCTTTGTGCTTTTCGTGTTGGTGACTTTACTCTGCTTGTTTTTTGGACTATTCTTCTGCGTGCCGCCTGCCCAGACCCGGATTGTTTATTGGACTATTCTTCTGTCTACAGCCTGCCCTGACCCGGCGTGTTTCTGGATTGTTCATTTGTCTGCTGTTTTTCCTGGAACCCAGCGTGTTTCTAGTGTTCCTGTTATTTGTCAGCCTGCTGCTGTGTTCTGCCTTGTCCTGCAAGTCCTACCGGCTGCCTGAAGCCCAGAGCTCAACTCTTGGTGAAAGGTGGCCAAGTGTAGGTGAAGCCTTGCTCCAGTCTACTGTGTTCCAGTTCCGGTCTGCCTTATCTGGTGTTGGGGTGATTCTCCTGCCGCTCCTCGGCAGTGGCCCAAGGGCTCACAAACCTAGGTTCCTGCTTTGAAAACGTGACATTCTCCTTTGTTGTTTGATTTGTCTCTGGAGCCCTTGTTAAGACTACTGAACTCAGCACCAGAGATTAGTGGGGTAGCGATAGACAAACACGAGATACGAACTTTAGCATATGCAGATGACGTTCTCCTGATTCTCACAGCTCCACAAAGGTCACTTCCAGCAGCCCTGAGAATAGTCAGGGAATATGGCCAATTATCGGGGTCTACCCTTAATTATGACAAATCAGGAGCACTGCCATTGGAAGATAGTATCTGAACAAACTGGAAGGGGGATTTCTCCATTAAATGGGTTGATTCCAAAATGAAGTATCTGGGGGTATATCTCTCAAGTGCTCAGGCTTCCCTTTATAGAGACAATATTGACCCACTATTAGATATGACCAGATGTAAATTAACAATGTGGAGGAAACTGCCCCTCACAATGTGGGGCAGAATCGCATTGTTTAACATGGTGATCGCGCCTAGGTGGCTGTATGTATTCCAACAACTGCCTCTATTTTTGAAACACAAAGATGAAAGAAAGTTACGACGATTGGTACAGGACTACCTATGGCAGGGGAGGAAGCCTAGAATCCCAAATCAGCTGATCGCGTCACCAAGGGAGGGAGAGGGCATGGGCCTATTAAATGTCAAGTTCTTGACGGTCGCCTGCTCCATGAGGCATATTAATGACTGGTATAGAGGGTCATCTGAGTTCTCCTTAACGGAGATAGAAGTCTCTAGGTTCCCAGGGATACATTTTAGTCACTTATTACACACAGGAGGGGCAATGCCTACAGATGCCTTCAAAATACACCCATTACTACAGGCCCTACGGGACACCTGGCGATGGATGTGCAGATGTCATCATTTTTCAGCACGGGTGTCCCCGTGGCTATCCATATGCAATAACCCAGCTTTCCTACCAGGCCAGGGTAAGAGAATATTTAGTAAATGGGCGGAGAAGGGAATAGTGTACCTAACGCACATAGAGGCATATTTTCAAAGCACTTTGGGAGGCTAAGTTCCATATGTTTCTATGGAACTTTGGGAGGCTAAGTGCTTTGAAAATAAGCCTCATAGTGACTGAAGAAGGAAAGATGCATTCTTACCCAGAGCTACAATTGAAGTATAAGATCCCACCAGGACACGTTTTTGCATATTATCAATTAAAGCATTATGTAACCTCACTAGAGTGGTCTGACCTAACAGAAGATGTTGTGGAGGTCCTCTCAGAGGATTTCACCCTGGGGGCTCAACTAACGGTGCCGTTGAAATTCCACCATCAACAGCTAAAAGTTATGACGGTGGAGTTAGATTTTGTTGATCTGGCCTCGGAGTGGTCCAGAGACCTTGGGTGCATGGTTTCGGTGGATACCTGTGAATTGTTTATTAAGTCATTATATAAGTGGAGGCTTTCCATACCACAGAGAGAGATTATATAGGTGGATATTGCGAACACATATATCTCCACACAGAGCATATCAGGTAGGGTTTGCAGCAAGCAGTGAATGCCCGAAGTGCAAGCGCAGCTCAGCTACCTTAGGGCATATGTTCTGGCGCTGTAAATATGTAGAACGCTTTTGGCACAGGATAATCAGGGGATTAGAGGAGTTGTGGAACTGTACTATCATCTGGGACCCTTTGTTGTTATTCAATATTTTTTACATACTCACAGGACCCTCCAGAGGGATTTAAAGCTTTTGCTAGACTAGCCGTATACTTTGGAATAACAACAATCTTACAATTCTGGAGAGTGGGAGAAGAACCCCCTATGCAAGTATGGAGGTCACAGCTAATAAATAATAATAAAGCAAATGCGGGTGGATAAGTGCGGGATTCAAGACCTGGATAGCCTACTGGGCCAAAGATTCAGGGCACAATGGGAACCCTTATGGGATACCCTAACCCCTACAGGGAAAAGCTTGCTGTTAAACTTTTAAGATTCTCAGGAATGGGAATTAGTTACTTACCAAGGACGTAGGCCAATTGGGTGAAGAACTATAATTAGGTCTGAGACCATTCTAGGATATTGGATTCAGGAAACATGGGATACACGACAGGAAACCTTATCAAAGTGCATGACTGATTGGGGCTGGAAAGCCAACAGTAGATTCCTTCAAAATACTTGGGAATGGGAGTTAAAGGGGGGAGGGAAGGGAAGGGGAAGAGTAGGGGGGTAGGATATGAATCTTATACGATACTTGGTATTCAACATGAGGAGATGATAATAGCTTGCTTAGCGATTGCACGAAAGATCTAATTTCTAATGGGAAACCACTGTGCAACGGAATATAATAGATTACATTCTCAACAAATGGCATAAAGACTCGCAAACACATGGACACTTGAAGAAGGAAGGGAAGGGAAAAGGGGGGGGGGGGGGGGGGAAATGTTACATAAGTTTGATGATAAACTTCGCTGTATTACAATTATTTACACCATACCGTTGTACTGAATTTGCTTTTACAGAAACAGTGTATATTGTCATTTGTTGGTCATCAATAAAAATGATAAACCATAAACTTTCCCTATGGTGCACACACATTTAAGTACATACACTGATGAAATTGCATATAGCTATTTGCATGCCACATGTAGACGTTCCTGGGATGTAGTTTGGAGGGGGCAGGGGCACAGCTGCTAGGTACCTGCGCAAACACACACGTACATTTACATGTGCTTTGGAGCAGGACTAATTTACATGCTAATATTTGCACACTATTGGGCTGGCTCTGGGTACCTATTTTATGTGCAAGTTATTTTATTAGTTTGTTTTATTTTATGTTAATTGTCAAGATTTTATTTATTTTTTTGTTTTCTTATTATGGATTTTATTTGTACACCGTCAAGTACTATAGGTTGTGCGGTTTATACGTATTTTAATTAAATAAATAAAGGCAAACAGGTGCTCACTTTGCCTTTATAAAATAGTAAACCGGCTGTCCCACCGTCCTGAATGTTAATTCTTGCTGATCTCAGCGGTGCAACTTGCTGGTACAACACTCTAATCAAAAGATTTACAACACTCACCTCCACAATGATCAGGCAGAAAAGCTTCCTTTTTTTTTCTTAACTAGATGGAGATATGTGAACCAGTGAGCTGACGCTTTAAATTTATGGAGGAAGTCCTGAGACAGCTGGGGTGAAACATGATTCATGTCGGACGGTTATCTCTCACCCGACAATATTTCAAGAGTATTTAAGATGAATATTTTTTGATATTACACAAATTAACATTTAAAGCTAAGGTTAAAGAAGGTGCGTTTAAAGAAAAAGAATAAAGGAAGCTTTTTTGCCTGATCAATGAGGAGGTGGGTGCTGTAAATCTTGCGATTTAGAGTGTTGTACCAGCAAGTTGCATTGCTGAGATTGGCAGGAATTAACATTCAGGACTGTGGGACAGCTATTGAATGTGGTAACAATAGTAGAAATTTGCCAAGAGCGAGGTGAAGTTCTTTGCCTTTATAAAATATGCTTAAAATAGGTGTCGTTATGAACTTCTCACTTAGCTGACCTGTTATAGATCACCCAGGATGCAAGATCCAAGGCAGCACGCCTTCATTAAAGGTAATTTGTACCAAACAAATCTGAGCAATATCTTTGGATGACAAAATATCTATCTATATCAAGGGCATGTGCTAGACTGTGGTCTACTTAGTCTTCAGCTAAGCATTTCCTCATAGGGAGTTCATGAACAAATTCAGCAGCTTCAGGATGTGATCCAAAGTGGTTAAGCAGTGTTGACCGACAGGTGGCATAGGGTGGTGGTAAATGGAATTCACTCAGGGAGTGCCTCAGAGATCTGTCCTGGATCTGATTCTGTTCAATATTTTTTGTGAGCAATATTACCAAAAAATTAGAAGGAAAATATGCTTTTTGGCAGATAACACGAAGATTAACTGGACAGAGTGGAAGGCATGAAATCCGATCTACAAAATTTAGAGGCATGGGCAAATGATTGGCAGTTATGTTTTAATGTGAAGAGTTGCAGGATGATGCATCTGGTGTGCATAAATCCAAAGACGTTGTATGCAATAAGAGGTGAGGAGGCTGACATGCACAGACCAGGAAAGGAACCTTTGGGTAACAGTGTCTGATGTTCTCAAGGTGGTGATAAGGCTATGGCCAATGCCAGAAGGATGCTTGGCTGTATAGAGAGAAGCATGACTACGGAGGTGGTGATAAGGGGTCCCACCCTTGCCACTATATTAGTGCAATACAGAGAATGGTCTACAGCCTGTGCTCCAGAATACAAATGAACAGTGCTGATGCTTCAATATGGCATGAACCTCCACAACAGAATGAAAATACTTGTGACCCACTTTGGTTGATGCAAGAATGGGGTAACCCGGGAATGAGCCCTTGAGTCTGGGTGACCCCAGCCTCCTTAGTGCCAGAATACGGAGAAAAGTTTCTGGAAAGACATCAAGACATTCTTGTGGTTTTCCAAACCATAATAAACAGGACAACCAATCATCCATCTAATCTTTCAAAACACTGTATTTATTAACATGCTATAAAAAGGGCATCTAATGTGCCAAGAGGGATCTCTCTTGTGAACCCCTCTGAACTTAACTCTACTCAGCTCATCAGTTCATCTACTGGAACACTTCAGAGCATGCCCGGCCAGTTCAGGACCACCTTCTGACCCTAACGTTCCCGAGGGAAAGAGACTTGCCTCATCAGATTGTGTAAAATGAGCTCTGTATTTGCTTTTGGATAATAAAACAGGTGGCTTGATTATGAGCCATAGGGAGTGTGTTTACCCCAACTAGTTTCTGATGTGTTCATTTGAAAGCTTTTAAAGAATGTTTATTTCTAACTTCATTCTAAGCTTATCTTTGAAGTCTTGATTATTTCCATTCATTCTTGGTTATACTATTTTCTTATAAATAATAAAGCTTTCATTGTATTGTTTTTAGAATTTGTGTTACATTGCCTGTAGATCTGCCCAGTTAAGGAGGCTGAGACTAAGAGCATTCCAGAGTACTTTACATAAATATCCTTCCCTTAGCTTCCCTCTGGACAGACCCAGAATATATGTGATGGGTTATGCACGCCTACCAGCAGGTGGAGACTGTGACTCTAGTGAGAGCCAATAAGAGCCCTGGCTAGATAGAGATAGGTTCAGTGTTCTCAGTCTTCAACAGGTGGAAGGTGGTGAGCCTTTAGTCTCTTTGCTTTCTTCTCTCTTTCTTTCTTTATAGTTAAAAAAAATAAAATAAAAATAAACGAGTTTTGCGTGCAGAGTGTCTTTGGCAGGCTAAGGGGTACTTTTAGTTGTTTCTTTCTGTGCACCGGTGTCTCTTGCCTTGTTCTGGAGGTTGAAGCTAGCCTGTGGTGGCTGGGTCCCTCCCCCCAAATCCTCCCGTTATCTCCTGCCAGAACTGCGCCCTGCCACATGTTGGACAGTTTACCTCCTCCTCTTCAAGGGAAGAGGAGTTCGAGGCCCGGGAGGGGCTGCCATATCAAACAAACAAACAAACAAACAAATAAATAAATAAGAGGCGTGAATGAGAAGGGCAGCTCTGTCTCCACCTTTGCATGTGGTGGCTTTGCTTTGATTCGCGGCTCCTAGATCGGCTTTGCCTTAGTGTGAGTTCCCGCTGGGGGCAAAAAAAAAAAAAAAAAAAAAAAGAGGGCTGCGCCAGCCGCCAGCACTTCCACATAACAATGCAGTGCGATGGCAGAGAAACTCCGCCGTTACGCAGTGTGTCAGCGGCGGGGGCGTCAGGGCGAGCAGTACCTTTCAAGTCGGTCGTTTGTTGTGGTTCAGAAAGATTTGGGGGTCAGGAAAGATAAGGCGCCGGCTCCTGATTTAGCAGGAAACTCCGCCGTTTTGGCCTCACATTCTGTGGCGGCAGACTAGCCAGCTTCCCTGCTGCTCCACTTGGTGGAACAGTCTGGAGTGGCTCTGCCTGTACACCCTGCAGGACTAGAGGGGGGGGGGGGTTGTCCCGCAGATGTACAAAGCCTTTATGTTACAAAAATCGGGTCCACCTTCAGGCCTTGTAGGCAGGTGCTTGGAGAGACAGGTAGTCTCAGCAAAGCGGCCTAGGGCGTCCTGGGATCTGAAGGAGGATCTGGATTCTGAGCTGGATTAGGATATGCTGATGCCGAAGGCGGCCAATTTTTTAGTAAGGGCAGATTTCTGAGGATTCTGGTTCAGCAGACCCAGCGGCAGACATTCTCTTTCCAGGTGAGGATCTGTCGGTGGTTAGAATCTTTCACAAAGAGTATTTGCAAGAGCTTATTTCTTTGGTGGCCACTATATTGTGTTTTGAAGAAGAGGAGCCCACGGCTGTGTAAGGCCACGAGGTAGATCTACTGGTGAACGGCATAAAAAGATCAGGTAGAACCCTCCCTATGCACTAGGATATCAGAAATATCATTTAAGCACTTTGGGATGTGCCGGACTCTTCCTTTTGACTCGCTAGGTATATGATTTGTCTCTATCCAGTCCCTGATTCAGACAAGTTCCTTCTTAAGCCTCCTGTAGTGGATGCGGTGGTCTCAGCTGTTACTTGCTGTTACTGTTGATTGCTGACCATGCTTCTGATTGGGTGTGTTTTTTTCCTTGCTTGAGGACGGATACTGAGGAGCTAAGCTGCTAGCAGAGAGCTATGTAGTGGTGCTCAGTTCTGTATCATCTATTTCCACCTGCTGGTCGACAGACATAACTACCGCTTGTCCTGGAATAGTGTGAAGAACTAATGGAAAGAAAATTATCAGGTAAGACCTAATTTCTCCTATCCTCCTGTGGGAAGACATCTTCAGGCGTTTCAGGTAGATTGGGCAAAAATCACTTTGGACCAGTGGGTTCTGGATATTCTTACAGAAGGTTACAAGTAGGAGTTCTCCCGCCAAGTCGCTCCTCTCTTCTTGCAGTCTCCTTTTCAAAAGGGAACCAAGGTGGTCAAGGTTAAGGCCACTGTATGTTCCATTCTGGCGCTTCGAGACATTGTTCCAGTTACCCTGGCCGAACAAGGAGAAAACAGATACTCAGTCTACTTCATTATTCCAAGGAGGGAAGATAACTTTTGTCTGGTCTTAGATCTCCAAGTTCAAAACCTGCTGCTTCCAAGTGTCCCACTTTTGCATGGAAACACTAAGAGCAGTTATAGCCTTGGTTCAGGTGGGAGAATTTCTCCCAACCCTGAATGTCAAGGAGGCATACTTACATATACCCATGTGCCCACCACATCAGAGGTTTCTATGTTTTGCCGTGCTGAGCCATCGCTTCCAGTTCAGAGCTTTTCCCTTCTGTCTTGCCACAGCACCAAGAATGTTTTCCAGGTTACAGTGGTGGTGGTGGCATCCTTCTTTCAGCACTAGGGATTCAGAGTCCACCCGTATCTCAACAACTGGCTCATTCATGCGCCGTCCTATTCGGACAGTGTGGTGGTGACATAATTGTCCGTCTTCTGCAGTTGTTGGGTTGGGTGATCAATTTTGAGAAGAGCAGATTAAGTCCATCACAAATGCTGGAGTATATGGGTGCTCTGTTCGACACAACAAGGGAGCAACAGATTCATTTTCTCTTCAGTAATGGCAGGTCCATGGTCTGGAATGATGTCCAGGTTCTGGGGTCAATGACAGCGGCGATGGAATTGGTGCCATGACCAAGGGTTCATACACGGCAATTATAGGAATCTCCTCTCAGCTGTTGGTCTCCGGTGTCACAGAAGTACGACCTTCATCTTCCTTGGCACTGGTTGCCAGATGGAGTATGCCAGGAATTTGACCAGTGGAGCTCACTTTCCAATAACAGAATGGAGGGTGGTGACAACGGATGCCAGCAAGTCAAGTTGGGGAGCTCATTACAAGTTCCTTCTGGCACAAGGCACATGAATGGAACAGAAATTTCTGTGGTCGCCAAATTGCTTGGAGCTCAGGGCACTGCAGAATGCCTTGCGCGACTTCGCTCCCTTGCTTGCGGGGGCCTCGGTTCAATTTTTCTCCAACAATGTGATGGCAGTGTTTTATATCAGTGAGAAAGGTGGGACCTGCAGTAGTTTGATGATGGTAGAGGTGGCCTCCCTTATGGGGTTGGGTGGAGAAATCATCTTTGCTTGTTGGCAGCTCACGTTGCTGGTTCGTTTAATGTGGAGGCAGACTTTCTCAGCAGACACTCCTTGGAACCATGAGAATGGAAACTATCCAGCCAAGGTTTTCATCTGATAGTGTGCTGATGGGGTTCTCTGCTTCTGGACTTGGTGATGGAATGTCAAAATGCCCAAGTTCTTCAGCCGTTGGAAAGAACCAGGCTCAATGGGGATCAGTGCCTTACTGCAGCCCTGGCTGGAGACGCATCAATTGTATGTCTTCCCACTTTGGCCCATGGTAGGCTGTGTGATGAAAAGAATCACATTGCACTGGTTTCATATAATTCTCATGACCCCAGGTTGGCTGTGGAGGTTGTGGTATGCGGACCTGGTTCTATTGCTTGACAGGGGTCCTCTCTGTCTTCCGCAGGTACACAGCATACTGAAGCAAGGGCCGGCACTCATGGAGGATCTGTGCCCCTTTGGTCTTTTTTATTTTATTTTTATAATTTTCAATTTCTTACAAGCATAACACTTGTTACAGAAAAACAGCATATTATAAATATTAAAGTAACAAATATAGAAAGAAATAAATGTACCAGCCTTCTTAGACCTCAAATAGAAGGGGGGAGTAGTTAGTGGAGATTTTAAGGTAAAATAAGAAAAATATACATAATGCGGTTTATGTGCGTAATTCATCCCTCATCATTTATCCAAATCTGCGTGAAGTTGTTTCGAGTCCAAAAAGGATTTCAGCTGTTCTGAGTCATAAAATACATACTTTATCCCACTAAACCTGACCAGGCATTTGCAAGGATATGCTAACAGAAATGAACCACCTAACTTAAGGACATCCTGTTTCATTACCAAAAATAATTTTCTACGTTCTTGAGTTACTTTAGTAACATCTGGAAATATCCAAAGTTTAGTTCTATAAAAAGGAACCTTGAAAATTTAAAGTACAACTTTAATATTGTATTAAGATCCTGTTCAAACACCAGGGAGACCAAAAGGGTAGCTCTTTCCGGGACAATTTCAATGGATTGTTCCAAGATAGCTGACAGATTGTTAAAGTCTATACCGTCCTCTCCAACACCTTCTTTCTTTCCTTCTTTTCCACCTGGACTTGTTGGAAGATATATTTTATTTATAGGGGGAATAAGTTCTTGATGTCTTATTTGCAAGGACGGTGAGCCCTTAGGTCCCGTAAGGCCCCGAGGGACCTCAAAGAACAGCCGTGCAACCCCCAAGTCTTCACCCGCGGCGACCGCCGTTCACCAAGGGTTGAGCCCCCAGCTGCAGGCGGTCAACGGGACTTCAGGAACCGCGGGGTGCCGAGCTGACCCGGACAGGGACCAGGAGAGCAGAAGGCAGATGGAGAACGAGAACATCCAATAACAGGCAAAGTTCAGGGCAGGCAGCAGACAACGAAGTCAAGATCTGGCAAGAGGCAGGCAGCTAGCAGGGAAAACAAGGAACAGTCCAAAGGTCAAAACTAGAAGAACAAGGAACACCCAGGAACAAAAGGAAACGGGCCTCGGGAACAGAACCTGAAGCAAAGTTCTAAATCAGTTCCCTTCCTTAAATACTGTTCGGCATCAGCCGCCCCGCCCCCGCAGGTACAGCCGACCAACCCGAACCTGGTTATTGACAGAGCCCTTCTGATTGGCTCTGTCTGCCCAATCCAGCACCTCAGAGGCGGAGCTCTGGACCCCTGCGCCCGGGAGAGACGAAGACGCCGGCCATCGCGCCCTGGCACCGCCTCCCCCCGCAGCGCAAACACCGCCCCCACAGCCGGCGACCGAGAGACCGGCGGCCGCAATCGTCGGCCTCCGGCCTCGGCGGCCACCACCGCGGCGGGCCCCAGCTCCCCGCCGCGGCCTCCGGATCGCCGCCCCCCGCGGCGGAGGAGCCAGAAGGAGCAACGGACGCGACACTTGAGGCATTTTCAAATTTTCTTGTAGGTATTTTTTAAACAATTCAATAGGTGTCTTGCAAGGGATTTTAGGAAAATTCAGTACTCGGAGGTTTAATCTTCTGTTAAAATTCTCAATCTGTTCAATTTTTCTATGCATAGCCAAATTGTTTTTTATCACCGTCATTTTAAATTCTTGTAACTGATCAACATCTTTTTTTAAATCTTTAACTTGTATCGTCAAGTCTTCTGTAACCGTTTCTAAATTTTTTGCCATATCTTCAATTTTCTGAAGTATTTTGAAGAGTTGAGTCCATTTTGCTCAGCATTAGCCAAATCCTCTCTAGGTTCACCTCCGGAGTTATTCTGGGTCCTTCAGACACAAGGACCTCTCTTTCTCGGCTTCTTTCCCGTGGCAAGGGGTCTCTGCCTGCTGGCTGCTTAATCACCTTCATGGGTTCTCAGGTGCCTGCACCCCTCACCATCACAGAAGCCGGACACGGAGGGCAGCTTGATTCAGGAGGCGGGGATAGAGATGTTTCGAAACCCAGCAGGGGCTCCGCTCCACCGGATGCCCCTGCAGCAGGTAACCCCGTCTCTGCACTCTGAGGCGGGCGTGTTAGGAAACGCTCCATGCTGCCCTGAAGTGGGGAAGAAGAAGCTGCGGGTGGCGGGGGAAGCCTCACAGTTCCTTTCCGCTTTGTATGCAGCATCGTAGAACTGGGGAATCTGTCTCACTCGAGCGGTAAGGAGCGATTTCTCCAGACGCGCTAACTCTACCGCCATCTTGGTAACGCCCCCATCTGCCCCTCTGGTCTTAACAGCTTGTCTATTGAAAGGGCTCGGTTAAGTCAAAAAGGTTTTTCTGATTCAGTCATTGCTACCTTTCTTCAGGCTCGGAAGCACTCTCCATGGCGCGGAGAACGTTCGAGGGCTGGTGTTCTAAGTGCATCCCCCGTTATTTCCAACCAAACCTAGCATGGAAGAAATCTGAACCGAGCCCCCTCCGATGCTCGACTTTTCCTCCCTAGTGGCAAGTGACGCGATCCCTTCCTTTGCAGAGGATTCACCTCGTCTTACTTTACCCAAGGCTCTCCCCCTTGCTACACCGGTCCCTTAGGGAGCACGACCTATGCCGCAATATGGCCGCGCATTGGCAAGTATGGGAGATGACCTTGCGTTCGTTTCAGAAGGGCTTCGTTCCTTACGTAGGTCCCTTTCCACGCGCCCGTGTCCTGATACCCCGGACACAGTTGCATCCGCTGCAATTAAACCTGAATCATCCCAACAACATGATGCTATTACTCATAATACCAGACAACGTCACCCTAGAAGTTATCTTACTGCCGAGGGTACCAACCGGTGCCTTGCAGTCATTGGCAGGCCTCGTGACACTACGGTGCCCCTTGTCTCTAATTCTAGCACAGTGCATACTCTACCTAATCCACCTAGCACTCCTGCCCAATATGTGGCGTTACATGAGAATTCCTGGCATTATGTTCAACCATGGATTGATAATCTTGCTGGATGGTCTGAGGTTCTCCAGCCCCAGTCCGCCCTTTACCCGCGTGAAGGATCCTTACATTCTGACAAGCTTTTGTTAGTGCGGGATCTTATTTACGACCACCCTGACCCCCATTGGGATCAGGAAACTATGTTATACTTGATCCAAGGTCTTCAGGTTTGGAAAAAGTATGAGAATCAGTTTCCCCCAACTGCCGCAGTAGGGTCTCTTACTCCCTCAGATGTTAAACTCTTTCCCCTACTGAATAAGATGTCGGGTGGTGTCCCTCATACTGAGTACTCCCCACTTTCGGCTGTTGAACTAAATAGCCTTATACTACAGCTCCCAGATATCGCTATGGGTGGCAACCGATGGCTAAAAAAGTTGCAAGACATTACATTAGGTACCACTTTGTCAGTTGGTGACATGAAGGCATTATTGGGCGGAACCCCACACGCTAGCGTCACCGATATCTTCACTCAATCGGGCTATGCCAAATTTGTGACTGATACCCAGTATGATGGTAACCCTTTGACAGAGATTCAAACCAAGGTGTTTCAGGAGATCCGGACCATTTATCCGGCCCTCAAAGACTTCTCTGTGATCACCTCCCAAAGATGGGAAGTGGGCTCTGAGCCTATTGAGGCTTACTTACTCAGACTCCAAGATCTCTTTATAGAAGAAACAGAGGAAAAATTTGACTCCGATAATGCTCTTCCAGTGTTCTACCATCTACTTAAGGGAACTTTACCTTCAGAGATTAGAAGTAAATTGGAGAACACAGTGGGTCTCCAACTTGAAAAATGGCCGAAAATTCGTGAACATATCTTACATCATTGCAGAAGGCTTATTAAAAGCAAGCAAGATGAAGATTTAAATCGTAAGACAATACGCACTATCTTGGACGTATTGCAGACTGAAGATCTCAAAGAGAAAAGAGCCTCCAAGAGCTCTGACAGTGATCCCAATACCCCCGAGACTTCTCCCCCTGTTATAGTCATGTATGCTGACCAACGGTACGACAATAACACCCGAAATCAGGGCCCACGGCCCTACCGCCCAGACCGTAGAACTGCTTATCCTGAAGAACGAGGTCGCCGCTCTCAACCTCAGAGAGGACCCCTTGGGGGCCCTCCTGATACCAATAGACGGCCAAGAGACTACCGTTCCCGGCCTAGTCCTGATCGCTATTCAGATGTCCAGTGCTATCGTTGTCAGCAATACGGTCATTACGCACGTGAATGCTCACAACCATCACAACACATATCCAAAAATCAAGTCCGCCAACATCCTCCAGAACGGCAGTCATTCCCTTTGTGGAACCCAGATCAACGCCGCCCACAGTGACTAGGCGTGGTCCACACTACTGCAGGACTGGATGATCCTATGATCACCCTACTTATCTGTGATATCCCTGTCCCCTTTTTAATTGACACAGGCGCTTCTCGCTCTGTGCTGGCCCACGTTCCATACAAACTGCAGAGACTTCTCAAAGTTTCTCCAGACAACATTACCACCACTGGTTTTGATGGTGTCCCAACGGACACACCACTGCTTGAGCCCCTGCCCATTAAGTATGCCGATCTCCAACTTTCGGCCCCCTTCTTGTATGCTCCACTATGCCCTGTCAATTTACTAGGAAGAGATCTGTTGACATTGTTTCACTTTGAAATTCATTTTGATCCTTCCCCCACTGAAAACACTTCACTCATGATGGCTGTCACCTCTATGGTTGAGAAACAAATAGAGGTTGCACTGAATGACCTACCTGGTTTCCTTTGGGCCACACCTGAGAAACCCTATGGTGAAGTTACTGGCCCTCCCCATCGTATTCAGCTCCTACCTGGCTGCAAGGGCCCTAAAATCGCCCAATATCCACTGAAGCCTGATGTTATTGCTGGAGCTCAGGAACAAATTGATTCCTTATTACAGCAAGGTATTATTGAGAAGTGTAATTCACCATACAATACTCCATTATTCCCTGTTCCAAAGAAGGAACCTGGCGCCTTCCGTATAGTACAAGACTTACGAGCGCTAAATGACCTCACTTACGCCACATTTCCGAACGTGGAAAACCCGATTACACTCCTCAATAGCATCTCTTTGCAGACATATCATTCCACCATTGATTTGTCCAACGCCTTCTTTTCCATCACTCTCGACCCTGTAAGCCGCCCGCTAACGGCCTTCCAATTTAATAACACAACATATCAATGGACCCGTCTTCCCCAGGGGTTTACCGACAGCCCTACCATCTTCTCCCAAACTTTGGCAGGACACATACAGGAGTTTAAACGTGACAGGCATGTTTTGCCACCACATACTTCTATTGTTCAGTATGTGGATGATATGCTTATCACATGCCCTGACTTTGACACTTGTGTTCAAGTCACCTGTGACTTTCTTGGCTTTCTTGCTACGAAAGGCTACAAAGTTAACAGGAAGAAATTAAAAGTTGCTCAGACACACGTTACCTTCCTTGGCCATCACATTGGCCCCCGTCATAAGGGCCTTGGTCCCGATACTCTTCAACATGTCTCCTCCTTGCGTATGCCCACAACCGTTTCTGATCTCAGAGGTGTCCTCGGCATGCTAAATTTTTGTCGCCTCTGGATACCTAATTACTCGGCTCGGACTCAACTGTTTTACATGAAACTACAAGGCAAACAGAAAGCAAAACATGAACCCTTACATTTTACAACCCAGGAAACCACTGATCTTATGGCTCTGGTGAAGGATGTTATGCTTTCCTCACCATTGGCAACTATTGATGTTTCTCAGGATGTGCACCTTTGGGTTGTGCATACTGAAGATACTTGGTCCTGCCTGATTACTCAAGAACATGATGACCTTGCATGCGGTTACCTTTCAGGTACTTTTTCACCTGTGGAAAGAGCTTTTGCTACTTGTGAGAAAGGCCTTGTTGCCGCCAGTACCGCTGTTACCAAACTATACAGCTACATTCCTCACCTTCCGGTGATCCTTCACACGTCCCATGATGTTAAATATCTATTGGACAAACAGATTAGTCACATGACTGTCTGCCGTTTACAAAAGTATCAAGTACTTTTGTTTAGTGTAGTGCACTCCATCCACCCATTAACTTTAACTGACCTTCAACGTCTGGATCCACTGCTCACCGTGACAGAGACAGCACAGAATGCTATCTTCCCCCATGAGTGCACTACCCAATTATCTGTACCCGAATCCCTCCACGTACATTCTGAAATCTTGCAGAGTGGAGAGGTTTGGTTTACAGATGGTTCTCAGCAAAACGGGGTAGCTGGTTTTGCCGCCCTCCGCTACACACCAGAAGAATACATACTAGACCCAGTACAGTTTAGACTACCAGACGCTTTCACAGCCCAAACTGCAGAGCTTGCAGCGGTCTTGTACGTTCTGCTGTTTAAAGCACTACACTCTGATGTGAGCATTGTCACTGACTGACTATGTTTTTGCTTCTCTGCACTCCCATGTTCGCAAATGGAACCAGAGGGGTATGATTTCCTCTACTGGGCAACCCTTAAGTCACTTACCTTTGTGGACAGCACTTTTTGATGCGCTGGAACAGCGCCATCAAAAGGTCTCCGCACCAGTATCTCCTGGATTAAGGCACATCAGGAGACGGTCTTTTCTTTCGCCATCAATGGCAACCATGCTGCTGATGAGCTGGCCCGTGAGGTCACTTCCACTTCCCTCCTATCTTCCGGTTCCACTGTAAAGGCAATACTTCCTGCATTTGCGTCCCCGGCGCCTCTCGTTGACACTCCTCCTTCTACTCCATCAGATTCCACACATTCCGATTCCTCCTCTCCAAGTACCCCTCTCCTTTTTCATGCTCCTCCCGTCATTCCCTCCCTCTCATCTCCTGTAACAGACGAGCATTCTTCTCCTGTTGCGTCCCCTGTTTTCTCTGAATCCCTCATTTCAGACTTCTCTAACACCCTCACCTCCTCCCTCACACAAGCAGAACTCACCTTGTGGAAGCATGCGGGATGTTTCCTTAATCCAAATGGTATTTGGACCCATCCCAACGGTCAATTTTGTGTTTCACAGCATGTTTTGTCTCTCCTTCTGCATGCCCTCCATTACCCTTTACATTTGAATGCTAATACACTGTACGATCAACTATCCTCCAAATTATGGGCTCCCCAATTGATGCCCATGTGTCACACTGTAGTTCACAATTGTTACAAATGTTTCTTGTATACACCCAAACGGGGACCCGTTATCCCTTCAGGTCATTTGCCCGTTGTCCAAGGGCCTGGTCAACAGTATAATCAAGTAATAGCACACAGGGATGCAATATAAGAACGTAACGCTTTATGAAATGATGTGATCAATATTCAATATGACTATCAGGCTCATTTTCAAAGCACTTAGCCTCCCAAAGTTCCATAGAAACCTATGGAACTTAGCCTCCCAAAGTGCTTTGAAAATATGCCTCTATGTAATCTATGCAAATGTATACTTAAGAGATAATCAGTATATAACCAAAGAATTAATGATTGTAAGCAATATATATATATATATCCACATATGTAAGAGTAAGATAGAACCTGCATATTAATAGGTTGAGAAATATTATTGTTGTAATTATAGTATGTTACTTAATCGCAGATATGGGTAAGCCCCAAGAAGGATTGAAACGATTGAAATAGTGCCTATGTTGTAACCTTGATTCAAACAAATTTGACTATACCGGTTTTCATTTAGATTCTCCAAATTCGTTAATTGTATAGGATACCTTCTGGAATGGATGGTATCATGGTACGTTAACCCTGGTGTCACCCTATGAGATAGGGTGAAGAGGGGAATGTTAATATGTGTTCTAGCTTGAGACTCATCCACTGGAATGGTGGTGGGCCAAGCTACACGGCTCTAACCAGCTGGAAAGCACTAACTAGGCCTGATAACCAGCAGATGGCCTTATAGCAGAGAGCCTGCATGAGCAGGACTGCTTGGTGAGTCTTAAGGAAACCTGGTACAACTTTCAAATTGAGTGTAACACTCAAGATGAGGAAATTAGAGACAAAAATGGTAAAAAGTTTGGTTCTTAAGATGGAGGATGTCTTTGGAAAATGGCTGTCAGTATCACAAGATATAAAGACATAGATCTGTCTCTTAGGATTGGAAAAGAGGAAGTGAAAGTGTTGAAACTGGCATTATTAAGCAATCTTTGGGAGGAGGGGAAGGTGGGCACCTGACCGGAGGTCAAGTATGATTCAGAGATGAAGCAAGATTAGAAAAAAAAAAAAAGTCCCTCTCCATAGACTTGTATTGGAACCAGATTGTATATAAGGGAGGTGCTGAGAGCCCTCGTTGGAACGTTTTTCCCCAACGAATCCGGGAGGGCAAAGCTCTGGCCAGTTGGTTCCAGAATCTGTCCGCTGAATGTACCAGATTAAAACCTGATAAAGGTGAGAATAAAAGACTATTTCTATAACTAAACTATTTCTGTCTTTGCTTCAATTTATTCTCTATTTGCCTTCTATTTTACAAAGTATCACACACACACAAGTAAGATTCTTCACTGAAACAGTTTTCATAGAATTTATGTGGGAACATAGATGGCCAAAGATTCACTTAGATCCAAGTAGACAGAAAGCTGTGGTCATGGGAATAAGATTTGAACTGCGCCTTCTGATGCCTCCCCAGCGCCGATACCCATGGCAAGGGGTGTCACTGGAATTCAGGGAGGCGGTCAAAAAGATCTTAGAAGAACGTAAACCCTCTGTACACCTCCGTGTGGAAGGGTCCTGTGGGGGTCTACAGAGGGGTAGATAAAAACAGTTCTAGCACATCCTAGTGTCTTTCCAGGCAGGCCTTCAGAAAGGATTGGCATTGTGTTCTCTAAAAGTTCAGGTTGCGGCTTTGGTCTGTTTTAGGGGCCAACTACTGAAGGCGACTCTTGAGGCTCAAATGGATATCATTCAGTTATTGCGGGGAGTGGGCCGCTTGCAGCATCCCTTTTGTACACTGTACCCAGAGTGGACCGTTAATTTAGTCATTCGGGCTCTGCAGGTCTACTTTTGAACCACTCTGAGAGGCCTCCTTGAATGATCTTATGCTAAAGACAGCTGTCTTGGTGGCTGTTGCATCAGCATGTAGGGTTTCAGAGCTTCAGGCTTTCTTATCGGGATCCCTTTCTCCACTTTTTGGAGGTGGGGGGGGGGGGGGGGGGAGTCTCCCTGCGTGCATGGTTCCTTCCTTTCTTCTGAAAGTAGTATCAGCATTTCATGTCAACCAATCTGTGGCGCTTCCGTCCTTTCACAGAGAGGATGAAGGGTCTCCATATTCTTCCTTAAAGCTTCTCGAAGTGTGTAGGGTCCTCATTAGATATCTGGAAGTCACGAATGAGTTTTGCAAATCGGACAGACTGCTTGTGCTTTTTTGGCAAACAGAGGCTTGGCCTCATGGCTTCCAAGTACACAATTGATAGATGGCTGAAGGAGACTATCACGTCAGCTTATTAGCTTATGGGGAAGCAGGCTCCTCAGGCTTTGTGGGCTCACAGCGACGTCCTTGGTGGAGACTACCTTAATGTCTCCAGCGGATTTTTGTAAGGCGGCAACGTAGTCAATGCTGCATATGTTTGCCAAGCACTACAGGGTGGACATTGCGGCACATTCGGAATCCAGTTTTGGAGCTTTGGTCCTCAGGGCAGTGCTGCAAGGATCCCACCCACTCTAGGAATTGCTTTTATAAATCCCACAGGTTTTGGAATAGTGGGAAGCTATGTAATTAAAGCAGAAATGAGGTCTTATTTGATGGTTTTCTTTCTATTAATCCTTCCCACTATTCCAGAGGCCTGTCTGAAGTTTCTGAGATGTTTAGTCGGTGCAAAGTAATGGGTCAAATAATGACTGTAACCTTGCTTGGTGCTTCCTGCATATCTCTTATCTTTGTACAAGTTGTCCAAAGATGGTGGTTGGGAGGCGGGGATAGTGCTGGGCAGACTTATACGGTCTGTGCCAGAGCCGGTGGTGGGAGGCGGGGATAGTGCTGGGCAGACTTATAAGGTCTGTGCCCTGAAGAGGACAGGTACAAATCAAGGTACACACAAAAAGTAGCACATATGAGTTTATCTTGTTGGGCAGACTGGATGGACCGTGCAGGTCTTTTTCTGCTGTCATCTACTATGTTACTAAGAGGAAAACTGTCTCTGTAGATGGGTGTACGGTGCTCAAGGATGTTCAGGATTGCCATATGGAGGCCCTGTTAAAGAGTAGTTTTGATGTCTCTGTGTTGGCAGTCTAGGCAGCTATCTGTGGTTCCTTGGTAGCCAGGGCTTGTTTCTGCTGGTCTGAGGGTCCTGGATAGAACTTCAGATGATCTTGCGTTGATAGATGCCGAAGTGGCTAAGATTAAGATGGGCTCAGCTTTTTGGCAGATGCTTGATACAATTTGCTGAGAGCCTCTTCTAGACCTATGACCTTAGGAGTGGCTGTAAGACATTTTCTTTGGCTGTGAAGTTGGTCAGCTGAGCAGGATCCCTTTTTGGAGATCCCTTTTGTTTGAAGAAGAGTTGGACAAGATAATCCACAGTCTGTGAGATACTAAGGTGACTTGGCTTCCAGAAGACCGACCTAGGTCGTTCAGTCACGGCCTGTTTGCTGGCCGCAGTTGGGGATGAGATTTTCAATGGTATAGGCCTGGTCGATTGGCTCCGTCTCAGCGGTCCCGGTACTTTCATAGAAGTCAGTCCTTTCGAGGAGCTCGACAGGAAGGTAGAGATGCAAGAGCCTCTTTCCTGTCAACAGCCTGTCCTGCCCAATGAAGGTTGCCGGGTCCAGCCTCTGATTCCTGTTGGAGCGAACTTAACACTGTTCTATTGGAGATGGGCCCAGATTATCTCTGATCAATGGGAGATAGAGGCTATTCGATATGGATATACCTTAGAGTTTGTGCGACATCTTTCAGACGCTTTCTTGGCCTGTTGGTCTCCCCTCAAGCCGAGTGTGATCAGGGATACTCTGAAAAGGCTTGTCGAGCTGCAGGCTATTTTGTTCAGTTCCCTCTTCAGATAGGGACATTATTCCATTTACTTTGTCGTCCCAAAGAAAGAGTGATCTTTCAGGCCGATTTTGGACCTCAAGGCTGTCAATTGAGCTCTCAAAGTCACCAGTTTTCATAAGGAAACACTTCACTCCATCATAGCGGCACTTCGGTCCAGGGAGTTTTTGACCACGCTAGACTTAATGGAGGCCTATTTGCACATTCCGATTCAACCCATGCACCAGAGATTTCTTCACTTTTCAGTTTTGGGCAGTCATTATCAGTTTTGGGCTCTGTCTTTTGGTCTTGCTACAGCCCCTTGCATATTCACAAAAGTCATGTTGGTGGTTGTGGCATCTCTCAGGAAAGGAGGCACTCTAGTTCATCCTTGCCTAGATGATTGGCTGAACAGTACAAAATCGTCTACAGGTCATGGATCGTGTGGTTCAGTTCCTTTAGTCCCTCAGTTGGGTGGTCAACTCACTCGAGTCGCCTTGTTCCATCTCTGTCACTAGACTATCCAGGGGTGTCCTTCGACACACTGCAGGGTCACGTTTCTTACCCAGTCCAGAATTCTCAAGTTGCAGGCTGAAAATCAAATGTTTCTGAACATGTCGGTACCATGTACATGGGATTATCTACAGATTTTGGGCTCCATGGCGACGACAACAGAAGCTGTGCCTTTTCCATGGTGCACATATGAGATCTTTGCAGAAGTCCCTATTGTCCAGATAGTTGCTGCAGAGGGATTCCCTGCAGATGAGATTGAAACTGCGAGCTCAGTATTCCAGCCTCTGCTGGTGGCTTCAGATGTCCAACCTGTCCAAGGAGATGCCTCTGGATCCACCATGATGGATTGTAGTCACAACAGATGTCAGCATCAGAGGCTGGGAAGCTCACTGTCAGGGACAGTATGCACGAGATTTGTGGTCTCAAAAGGAGACATCCTACTCGATCAACCTCTTGGAAACCAGAGCAATTTGGTTGGCACTGGAAGCATTTTGCCCTCTGCTAGTAGACGAGTCAGTATGCATCCTTTCAGACATCACAGCGGTGGCTTACATCAGCAGGGGGGAACGAGGAGTTGTCAATTAGAACAGGAAGCAGTGGAACTCATGAGTTGGGCGGAGCTTCACATGGCCACCCTGTCGGCATCCCATGCCGCAGGAATGGTGAATATTCGGGTGGATTTTCTCAGTCGCAATACTCTAGACCCAGAAAAGTGGGCTCTTGGTGCCACAGAATTTCAAATAACTGAGACTTGCTAGGGGGCTTCCGGTTATGGATCTGTTGGCCTCCTCAATGCAAAAGTGACCTAATTCTTCAAAGAAGAGATCTCAAAGCGAAGGGTGTAGATGCTCTACTCCAATCTTGGCCCCTGGGGTTTCTGTATGCATTTCCTCCATGGCCCTTCTGAGGAGTCTAATTCAAAGTATCAAGACACACAGGGTTCTGGAAATCTTAGTGGCGCCACATTGGCCTCACCAGCCTTAGTATGCTGATATCATGCGCCTTCTCTCATCGGTCTTGTGCTCAAATTGCCAAAATCTCATGATCTTCTAAGTCCAGGGCCTGGTGGTTCATCCGGACCCAAATCGATTTTGTCTTATGGCTTGTTTCTTGAGTGGTTGATGAAGAGAGGCTACTCCACCAAATGTGATTGCTATCTTGCTTCGATCGCATCATCGTTCAGCTTCTCCAAGTTAATTCGGGACTTGGAATATTTTCAAAGCTTAGTGTTCAGATAGGGACATTTCTCAGTTTCACGCTTCAGTGGCGGAGGTTTTGGATTTTTTACAATGAGGTTTTGATAAAGGCCTGGCAACAGCTTCTCTGAAAGTCGAAATTGCAGAGCTGTCTTGTTTTTGAGTGCACATTCAGGGAAAGGGCTTATAGCTAGTCATCCGGATATAACTCAGTTCCTTCGCAGAGCGGATCTCATTCATCCTCCTGTTAGGACCATCTTTCTGGCTTGGGACCGTAATCTGGTTCTCTCGGCTCTCCTTTGAGCCCTTGGCGTCCTACTCTCTGAAGAATTTAACGCTCAAGACAGTATTTTTGGTAGCCATTGCTTCAGCCAGGAGAGTATTGGAGTCGCAGGAATTTTCCTGTCTGTCTCTATTCTTGGAATTTTCTGAGAAGCGGGCAGTTTTATGTCCCATCCCTTCCTTTCTCCCTACGGTCTTGTCGCATTTTCATGTGTCCCAATTAGTAGTTTTGCCGGTTCTTCCTCTGGATCGGAGGATCAGTGGTGTTTGAGGAAGTTAGACGTCAGGAGAGTTCTGAAGCACTATTGAAGTCTACAAAGGACTTTAGACGGACAGATCGTCTGTTTCTGCTGATTGGAGGTTCCTGTAAAGGGTTGGCGGCGTATAAACCCACTATATCTAGGTGGCTTAAAGAAATGATTGCTTCTGCTGCAGGTCCTTTGATAGAGTGTGTAAAAATTTGACCCCCATATCTATATAAACCAATTAAGTAACAGATCCCATCATTTTGGCCTTGGCTCATGTTTTTCTGAATTCTGATACTGTTGATGCTTCCAGTAAATGCATTTGGAGGCTGTTCTATGCATCTCCTACTCATTCTGTTAAACTCCTCTCTGCTTTGCACCTCCTGCAAGTCTCATATCATTACCCATTGCTCTGACACCTTCTTTGGAAAGTGTATTCACACCTAGCAGCATATTGTTAGCATTAAAAAAAAAAAAAACAACTCAAAATGAGATGGGCAGGAGGAAGAATATTTAGTGGCACTAAACAGAGTATTTTTTACAGACCACCTCAGCGCTATCTGGATATTTCCAGGGAGATGTGTGGGCAGAGCGACAACTTATCTGGAGAGCGCCGATATTCTGAGTGCTATCCTGAAAGCCTGTGGAAGATACAGAGTCACAGACAATATGTTTTCTCTCACAATACCTCTGGCTGAAGTGCAGTAGAAAGCAGAAGTCAGTGGCTCTTACACTGTCTGCCTTTTATATAGCTGAAAAACATACCTGTGTTTTTCCACTGCCTGCTGCTCCAACAAACTCAGTCACCTCTCCCGTATACAGACCAGAATCCAACAGTGTATCCAAGCTGGAAAAAAACAATGATGTGGACAAGTGGTAAAAGGCAGAGACTTAGTTTAAACAAAACAAATGGTTTAACACCATTTGCCATCCAGCAATATACTTTTGCTTCTTTACTGTGCCGTTCAATGCATCACATCAGTACAAAAAATATCAATAGAAATCAAACAAAATAAAACATGGAAAAGAAAATAAGATGATACCTTTTTTATTGGACATAACTTAATACATTTCTTGTAGCAGTCATTGCAGGGCCTGTGAATCAGTGTGTGCTTATGGACCCCAGTACTGTGTATGGGTTTCTATTCTAATAAGCCTTGCTCACAGGCATGGTTCACTCTAAGCTAAGCGGGAGTCCTCCAACTTAGAGTTGTACGGGGACAGAAATTTCACCTGTCCCCGCCGGAATATCCTCCATCTCTGCCTGTCCCCTATGCTAAAATAACCCAACATGTGGTAAAATAACTCAGCAGTTGCCCATGTTCATAACTTCCCCTCTCAGTGCTTATGGGGATTTCAGTGCTATCAACCATATCCATTAATTTTTTTAGTGCTATTATAATTGCCATCTCCAAGTGAAAATGCCCAACTCCAGACCAGTTACAAATTCATCTCACAAAATACACTTATGTCTAGTAGCACTCCTGGATCTATCGGATGCGCACGACACCACTATGGCGGCTCAATTTATCAAGCTAAGCATTGCTTAGAGTGGACATGTATTCATCATTGATCCAAAATTTTATTACTTTTAACTTTTTTACTTTTTCCTTATAATTTATCTTTTATCAAAAAAACTTATTTTTTCAAACTTCAAGTACTTAGCTTAGAAACTTCTTCTTTTTTATTTTCACAATTCTAATTTTTCCACATATTAAACTGCAGGAGGCTTCTCGTACCAACATGAATCCATTTTTCAGAAAGCTGCTGTATCAAGGACTGTCTCCTGTAAAGTAAAGCCAAGTATTAAATCTTCATAAGGCTCACAAAATGCAAATTTCTCATAAGCGGACCTTTTTACCCAACGTACCACTATACAATAGACAGCATCTTCATTGTATTACAGTGGGGTGGGAGGGAAGTAATATAGAGAAACTATTAAACTTTAGAGAGCAGTACTGGATCTTTTCCTTGAATGCTGTAAATCCAGGAGGACTGAATCACGAAATTGAGTGTATGACATTGCTGTGATTGGATTTGTTGTAAAATGATTGGATGATGTCAGCCCTGTGAACGTGACCGGTGCTCCTTTTCAGAACAGCTGATGACATTTAAACATCAAGTATATAAACATTGAGACGCTGTGGCCATTTTTTAAAAATTCCACGGGAGATGAAGATGCAGTCTATTGTGTAGTGGTACGTTGGGTAAAAAGGTCCGCTTATGAGAAATTTGCATTTTGTGAGCCTTATGAAGATTTAATACTTGGCTTTACTTTACAGGAGACAGTCCTTGATACAGCAGCCCACTTAACTTTCTTTCTGAGAGAAGAGGACATTTCTCTGGTAAGTGAACATTATTTTGCTTTGTACTTTGAAAACGTAAAGATTGGGTTTTAAGAAGGAATTGTAGGATAGTCATAGGCAGAACAAAAATATAAAACAGCAAACATTATCAACTAATCTTCATACTATTACCTCCCTAGTTTTAAAACTTGAACTTTGTACCACAGCATTAACAGGTAGCCTCTAGCAGGCACAGCGGAGCTAGTTTAGTCTTCATCCCGCCCACCCCTAGCACAACTCTTCATTTTGTAATTAGAAAAAAAAAGTGAGGAGTGCTCTTGCAGAATTTTAATTACCTTTCATTACTTTCTAAGAAGAAAACCATTAAATAAATCACACAATATGCCATATAAGCTAAAGACATTTTTATATTAGGCTAATATCCTTAATGCCTTAGCAAGTTTTGAATTATTGAAAAACTCAAAAATACTAAGACGGAGACAGCAGTCCAGCAGGGTGTTAACCAGTCTTTTGCATTGAGTGTCATATATATGATTATATATGTGTGTACCCAATACAAAGAGCTAACTCTCAGAGAACTGGTCAGTTCTCTTGAGACTAGAGTAGCAGACTTAGTGGAGCTGTGGGAGACAGACAGCTACATAGAGACCTACAGGGATGTTGTAGAGAAGTCTCACCTACAGTCTGGTAGGCCCTGTGCAGTTTTGGAGGAGGGAGGTCTCCTAGAAGGACAGCATCACCCTAGTGAAGTAGGACATACTCCTGTAGCCAGGACCTGCCCACCACTACTACTACTATTTAACATTTCTAGAGCGCTACAAAGTGTACGCAGCGCTGTACAAACACAGAAGAAAGACAGTCCCTGCTCAAAGAGCTTACAATCTAATAGACAAAAAGTAAAGCATTTAAATTTAAAATATTTAAGCAGTCAAGCACAAGAGAACAGTCACAGAAGGACAGAAGATGTTGAAGGGTGGTCAGTGTGATTAGCTGTAACTCTGGTTGGAGTAGTGGGAGAAGGTGATAGAAGAATAGAAATGGGTGAGGTAAAGTAATGAGTGGGTTGATAGGGAGGTTATATAAGACATGTCACTCTAGGGGTGGGTGGGTAGAGGGGTAGGGTGGGTGGAAGCAGGAGAAGGTATTCTCTGCAGCCTATCTGTGAGATGGAAAATGCTCTCAGGGGATGTACTATCCTCCCGCATCACCTAGACAGGATCTTAGATAGTGCTGGGGTGGAGCTGGCTGTCTTGGTACATGTGGGTACCAATGACGTAGGAAAATGTGGGAGGGAGGTTCTGGAAGACAAATTTAGGTGCTTAGGTAGAAGCTAAAGTCCAAATCCTCCAGGGTAACATTTTTAGAGATGGTCCCTGTTCCACGCGCAGGACCCAAAAGGCAGGCAGAGCTCCGAAGTCTCCATGCATGGTTAAGACGATGGTGCATGGATGAGGGATTTAGATTTGTTAGGAACTGGGTGTTATTCTGGGAAAGTGGGAGACTGTTCAGAAAGGATAGGCTCCACCTTAACTGGGATGGAACCAGGCTACTGGGGCTAACTTTTAAAAAGGAGATAGAGCAGCTTTTAAACTAGAATGGGGGGGGAAAGCCAACAGTCACTCAGGAGCGCATAGTTCAGTTTGGAGTATCCTTGAAGGATACTATTGAAACAGGACATTTAGGGAATCCCAGTAGAGAGGTTTCAACAATGCTGACAGTAAGCCTGATGTGCTATGAAAGAGCAGGATAAAGGATGCACGTTATCCCCTTCAACTTCTAAGCAGCTTGTAGATCAAAGTAAAAAAACACAATTTGAGTAATCAGATTGCCCTTAATAACCTCTGCAAATATTCTAATCCCTCATACCTTAGTTAACTCTTAATTCAGGTCAGTGGCAGTTATACCTCTCCAGGAACAGCAACCAAAGAACAGAAAATAACTGTTTTTTTTTTAACAATATTTGAGCCTTCCTACTATCCTTTTTAAAGTTCTTTGGCTGTTAAATTTCAGTTTAAAACTATGGGAAAAGGGTTGCACATTGTGGAAACTAGTTAATGCTTGCTTTTCTGTCTCTTTTCCCCCCCCTAAGACTAAACTAGGTCCTGATGTGTCTGCTAGAGGCTATCTGTTAATGCTGTGGTACAAAGTGCAAGTTTTAAAAACTAGGGGGAAAAGAGTATGGGGATTAATTGATAAAGTTTGCTTTTTCATAATTTTTATTCTGCCTATCACTAACCTACAATTCCTCCATTAAATCTCAATCTACGTTCCCAAAGCACAAAGCAAAATAATGTTCACTTACCAGAGAAATGTCCTCTTCTCTCAGAACTTATCAGAAAGAAAGTGGGACCTTTCCTCTTTATATAGTTTTGAATCTATGGGGACTGCTTCAAACAGACCCTTTCTAGCCCACATTTCACAACTCTTTTTTTGGGATACGGCTAAGGTGGAGCTTCAGGAAGGAAATCATATCTTATGTAGGTCATAAAAAGAAAATGAGAGACAAAAAAATTTTACGTCTGGAGAGACAGGTGATTAAAGATAGGATTGTGTTTGGGACCAGCGCAGCCCTACCAGATTCACAAGCAGCCATTAACACCTTACTGCATCAATGTGCAGTTAAATCCTTAATGCATTATGAATACCAACCTTATCTTCACGGAAGGAAAAGTGGCAAATTACTGGCTCACTTGGTGAGATCTCACCGAAGCTCCTCGAGAGTTTTACAGCTAGAGGTGGGTGGGGGTTTGAAGACTTCCTCTGATGTGGAATTACTTCCATCTTTAAATGTTTTTATGAACAACTGTATGTCTCCCCAAAAAAGGGACACTTTGGCTAGCTCTCAACTAACTCATCTCGAGTTGCTCAATGTTCCCTTCACAGAAGGTGGAACTTGCATCGGCCCTTCAGGGGAGAGCATTACACAAGACGACAGGACGGATGGCCTACGGACCAAATTTTGTAAGATTCTCCATTACCACATCGCACCTACATTGTTATCTTACTTTTCACATATGGTTGAACATATAGTCCATCTGGAATCTCTTTGAATGGCACAAATGATCGTTCTTTTAAAACCTGACAAAAGACCCCTGCTCTCCCAATTCGTATAGACCAATCTCTACTTAACTATGAAGCAAAACTCTTTGCCAAGATTTTAGCAAACCTTCTAGCTAAGCTTCTACTGGATTTAGTGGAATGTGCTCGAGTAGGATTTGTCAGAGAGTAGACGGCTACAAAAAATATTTGTCTTATTTTGGCAGGTGCACGCTGCCAGTTTACTGAAATTTTGCCTTGGTTATACAAATTGAGCCTATGCTTTTTTTTTTTTTTTTTTTTAACTATAGTGGGTTCACGGTTGGTTTGTAATACCTTATGTGAGGAAAATAGTATACACACTCTGTAACAAGTGTTTGATAGTGGAGACTACAACATAGCCCCTGATGCAGCCCTTTTGGGTGAAACATGGCCTGTGTCGGGCAGCATATTAGCTTGCAACTCGACTAATAAAGTTTTGTGTATATCTACCACTGATCTGTCTATTTTATTTCTACTTTGGAGTCTGTGGATCGTTTGCCTTGCTGTTTTTTGGGACCCTCTTTAGAGGTAGTCCATTCACATCAATTTCCTTCACGCTTGGTCAGCTTTGATGCTGAAAAGGCTTTTGCTCATGTTTCTTCGAATTTTCTTTTTCAGACCCTTCAGTCATATGGTATTACGGTGGCTTTTCTTGATGTAGTGAAAGTCTTATATCCTGGCCCAGATGCAGTTATATGAGTTAATGGACTTTTTTCACAGTCATTTCCATTCCAGCGTGGTACTCGTCAGGGATGCGCTTTATCACCGTTGTTCTTTGTTTTGTTCCTCTATCCCTTGATTAGAGACATTTTGGCTAATTCAGAGATCACGGGAGCACCCTTTTGTTCCTCTACCTTTAAGATCTCGGAATTTGCAGACGATTTATTAGTTTATCTGACAAATCCCCAGCATTCTTGGAAACTTTGATGGCTGTCTTTCAAGAATTTGATGATTTCTCTGGATTTCGTTTAAATCTCCAAAAATCCCTGACCCTAGCTTCTTCGGAGATGATGAGGCAGGACAGGGTGGATTCGTTCCCAATGAGATGGGCTCAGCATTCCTTTTGCTACCTGGGAATTCGACTGTCCATGAAATATTTGGAATTATACCATCTTAATGTTTCTTATTTGTTGGACTCAACTACTGCAACTTTGATCAGTTGGCAACCACTGCCTTTGGGAATTCATGGCAGAATACAACTTTTTCAGATGGAGGAGTTTCCCAACTGGCTTTATATCTTTCAGATGCTTCCATTCCTCCACTTAAAAAAGGATCTTTGCATTTTACACTACCACTTATCTCGTTTTATTTGAAGAGGTAGAAAATCCAAACTCAGTTGTTGGGCAACTGGCGAGTGTGAGAGTTGGGGCTGCCTGACCTTCACAAGTATAATCTAGCTTGCTCAGCTCAGCATTTAGGAGATTGGTTTTAAGAGAGGGAGGGAGGATTATACTCCAGTTCAAGTAGAGGCCGAAATTTTTGTTCCCTGGCATTTTGGTTACAAACACCAGGAAAGCAGCTTCCAGAGGGAAGGGAAGGGAATTGGGACTTCATATAACGCCTTTCTGAGGTTTTTGCAAATTACATTCAAAGTGTATGTTTACATATATTCAGGTACTTATTTTGTACCAGGGGCAATGGAGGGTTAAATGACTTGCCCAGAGTGACAAGGAGCTGCAGTGGGAATTGAACTCAATTCCCCAGGATCAAAGTCTACTGCACTAACCACTAGGCTACTCCTCCACTCCGTGCGGTAGTTTTGCTGCCCCCTTTGAGGACAGCAGAGAAGGGCGATGAAAATGATAAAGGGGATGGGACGACTTTCCTATGAGGAAAGGCTAAAGCAGCTAGGGCTCTTCAGCCTGGAGAAAAGGCGACTGAGGGGAGATATGATAGAGGTCTATAAAATAATGAGAGGAGTTGAACGGGTAGACGTGAAGCACCTGTTTACGCTTTCCAAAAATACTAGGAGTAGGGGGCATGAAATGAAGCTACAAAATAGTAAATTTAAAATGAATCGTAGAAACGTTTTCTTCACAACATGTAATTAAACTCTGGAATTTGTTGCCAGAGAATGTGGTAAAGGCGGTTAGCTGGGATAAGCAGTATAAAATGTTTTGTACTTTTTTGGGATCTTGCCAGGTATATGTGACCTGGATTGGCCACTGCTGGAAACAGGATGCAGGACTTGATGGACCTTTGGTCTGTCCCACTATGGAAATACTTATGTACCTTATGGTGGAGCCCTTACTTCTTACTTGGGGGGGGGGGTCCCTTCTCAAATCTCTGCTCTTGCCTATTCAAGGAAATGCGGGATTCTGGCCAGGTCTTGACAATGCCACTTTCAGGAAGTGGGAGGATTTAGGAATTACATGTCTTGACCGTGTTTTATACCAGGATGGCTCTATTTTACCTTTCCAGGCTTTGGGAAGGGGTGCTTTAATTCAAATACCATATCGTTTTGACACCATTAATTATGCTATTATGTGGCATCTCTGGATGATACTGCTTTGGCCGCTGGTCATGTTGAGAAATTACATTCTATTTTTCTGTTTAGAGAATAGAGATTGCCAATCTCAGCATTACATAAAACCGTTTTACAGCTCTCTTCTCAGAAGTCTATACTACATCTTCATGCTAAATGGCCATAGGCCTGCAAAGATCGCCAGCCTCTCTGGATGTAGCTAAATGGGTTTCTCATATCTTGCAATTGACTCTCACAGCTGACTTGTGTGAAAGTCAATTCTGGATATTCTATCAGGCATATTTTTCTCAAACTCAGATGCTTCATGTGGGTAGTAGCATTGATACTCCGTTGTGTCTAAAGTGTAATATTTTGTGCAATTCTTTTTTTCATGCCCTTTGGGTCTGCTTTGTTATACATCATCTCTGACTTTGGATAGTTCCTTTCTTAGAACTTTTGGGCTCTACCATTCAGTTGACAGCGACGAGTCTCTTACAGGACCGACATGAAGTTTTATCTATGCAGAATGGGGGTCGCTGCCTTCTTGTCCATAAGGCTGCTTTATTTGGAAAAAAAAAATCAATTCTGAAGGTGTGGACAATACCAGATGCTTCTCCTCACTGGGGCTGGCGGAATATGCTTCACAATCATATATTGCTGGAAACATTACCGAGGCAGATCACTCAAACGGAAGAAAAAGTTATCATCTATATGGGACCCTTCTATTTCATCCCTTTCTCCAAGGGTTTGCAGTTTTTTGTTTTTTTTTAATTTCTAGAAGTCTTTATTGAACTTAGATTGATACAGTACAGAATATAAACTGCATAAAGAACAGCAATAAGAAAACAGAACACTTCACACAAGAACAAACAGCAATCTTAATATGTATCAAAGCTATACCAGTTCCCTAAGTGCCTTCAACTTTTTTCAATTTTCTATACCGGTATGAATCCCCCCCAACCCAAACTAAACCCCTCCCCCCACAACCCCTCTCGAATCTCCCCCCCTCCCCCCAGCTCTATAGCTCTGTGTTGTCATTCAGTCCAGTAACATTCACCCCTACTGCACATCCAAAAATGGCTTCCATATCTTCTCCCACCTAGGCAAGGTCATATCTTTAACTGCTGTCAATCTCTCCATTTCACACATGTAGCGAACTTTAGTAAGCCATCGTACTAGCGATGGTACTAGGGGTGATTTCCAACTCTGCGCCAAATTCACTCGGGCCATTAGCAGGGTCCCCCTTACCAAGAGCCATTCCGGTCCTTTAAGGCCTTCAGGCTTCTGCCCCAGCAAGAAGACTACAGGATGCCACCGCACAGATTTGTTCACCCACCTCTGAATCCTACTCTGCACAGCCTTCCAATAGGCCTTGGCCTTTGGACATGTCCACCATATGTGTCCCATAGTTCCCACAGCACCACAGTTCCTCCAACACCTGTCCGTAGTCTGTACAAACATATGCTGTAGACGCGCCGGTGTGAGGTACCACAGGAAAAGCACTTTAACTGCATTCTCCTTCACAGCCACTGACCTCGCGGAGCGCACAGTCGCCTTTTCCAACTGCAGCCACTTATCGTCCTCTAAAGTGAAGTCTAATTCCTGTTCCCACCTTCTCCTATGTAATAGGGAAGGCTGCTGGTTCGCTACCAAGGAAGCATATAAAAAGGTGATCATGCCCCGTGTACTTTGAGGCCGCACACAAACCTCCTCCATCGCATGTGCCTCCCTCCGGAGACAGTTGACATAATCAGGGCCCTTCAAAAAATGTTTCAGTTGTAAGTACCCATAATAGTCACTTTGCCGTAACCGAAAGTCGTCCTTCAAGGTATCAAAAGGAACCAGAACCTCTCCCATGTGCAACTGCCCTAGCATGTCTAAGCCAGACACCGCCCATCAAGCAAAGATAAGATTATTCACCCCCCGGCCCAAACAGTGGGTTATCTGCTATAGGTGCCAGTCCCGAAACTGGAGGGCGACGCTCTGCAAACATATGATCCCAATAGTAAAAGGTTGTTTGCACAGTCGGAGGAAATGTACCTACCTGTCCTCTATATTTAATAGGTAGCCATATCAAATGACCCAACTTACGGGACCCCACCATAGACTGCTCAAGATGAACCCAAAGTTTGTGATCCTCCCCCCTAAACCATTCAACCGCAGACCGGGCCTGGCCAGCACAATAATACCAGAACAGGTTAGGCACTGACAAACCTCCAAGTTGTTTACTCCTATATAAAACAGCCCGCGACAAGCGCGGCCTCTTCTGATTCCATACAAAACGTATCAAGCGATCCTGTAGACCAGACAAAAATGACCGAGAGAGTCGCAGAGGGAGAACCTGAAAACAATACAAGAGCCTAGGTAATATATTCATTTTTATCGCCGCTATCCGGCCAAACCAAGATAGCCCCATATGTGTCCATCTGTCTAGGACCCTATAAACCGCCTTCTGAAGCGCTGGATAATTCACTTCAAACAGCTCAGATGGTACCGCAGGTATCCGTATCCCCAAATATTGGAGGGAGCTAGTTGACCATTTGAAGACATACGAAGCCCTCAAAGCCTCACACGTCCTCATGGGCACACCTAATGGCATTCCTACCGACTTGTTCGCATTAAGCTTATATCCTGAAACTCGCGAGTACGCCTCTATTTCCCGCAACAGGTTAGGCAAAGAAATTAATGGGTTGGTCAGTGACAGCAACACATCGTCCACGAATAACGCGACTTTATGCTCCCGCCCCCCTGCCTTGACCCCCGAGATGTCCGCGTTCTCCCTAATAGCTGCCGCCAATGGTTCCATTGCCAAGGCGAACAGCAAAGGAGACAACGGACAGCCCTGTCGAGTACCACGCCCCAACTGGAAAGTGCCAGAATTCCTACCATTGACCCGGACACAGGCCTGCGGGTGAGTGTAAAGCGACTGAATCCAAGATCTAAAGAAAGGGCCTATTCCAAATCTATGCAAAACCTTATCCAAGTACCCCCAGTGGACTCGGTCGAAGGCCTTCTCCGCGTCCAGCCCTAGTAGCACCAACGGACAACCCTGCGACTGAACCACATGCAACAGATCCAAGGTTCGGCGGACATTGTCCATTGCCTGCCTCTTCGGCACAAAGCCGACTTGATCCGGGTGAACCAGAGAAGGTAACATCTCGCCCAAACGATTCGCAAGCACCTTAGCAAAAATTTTTACATCTGCATTCAAGATGGATATTGGGCGATATGAGGTACATTCCGTACTATCCTTATCCGGCTGGACCCGAGGCCATATTAATCTCAAAATACTCCCTCAGGACCGGGAGGAACTCCTCCACTATCTGGGGATCCCGCAACAGGCAATTGTTAAATGTCCATCTTCGGTCCCGCTGCTCCCCCTCGAATGAAGGGACAGCCAACCAGACCGGATCGTGGTCAGAGATGGTAATATTACCTATCTTGGCATCGCCCCCCCCCCCCCCCCCTCGGACAGGGTCTTGTCAAGAAAAACATAGTCTAGTCTAGAGTAAGAATGATGTGCTGGAGAGTAGAAAGTGTAATCTCGACCTCGCGGATGACACATTCGCCACCAGTCACACAATCCCATGCCCTCCACTAAATTTCGTAAAGCCCGGGAGATGTGGTGGTCAGCCGGAGCAGACCTGTCAAGGCCCGGTTGCATCGTGGCATTAAAGTCTCCTGCCAAGATCACCTTACCCCGTGCAAAATGCTGCAGCTCCTTATGGAGACACTTGAAAAACCTTTCCTGGTGATCGTTGGGCACATACACGCTAGCCAGGGTATACTCCTCCCGCTCCAGCTGCACATGCAAGAAGAGAAAACGCCCTTCGGAATCTCTCCGCACGTGGAGCACCTGCACATGAACATCTTTATGAAACAAAATGGCAATCCCTCATTTCTTTGCCCCCTTGACATCTGAAGCACAGTACACCCTCGGGAATAAACTAGAGATCAGTAATCCCTCATATTTTGCCAACAAGTGCGTTTCCTGTAAAAAAACAACCTGTGGGCCCAGCAAGCGTAATTCACGCTGCAAGGCGTGCCTTTTGTATGGAGAGTTAAGCCCTTTCACATTATAGGTGAGTATCTTATGAGCAGACATTAAGCACCACGACTATACCACTCCTGGATGACAAAGTGAGAATGACAATTGTACCCACAGCAACTCCTAAGCCCACCCACCCCCCTCCAAAACCACCCCCTCTTACGATCCCTCCCCCCCAATCCGAATGTCACATCTACCCATAGCTAGCCCACTTCTCCTTCCCATCAAACCTCCCCCCCCCTTGTATCCACTAGAAAGGGACATACTCCCTTGTCTAGGAACGTCAGAGAAAGTACTCATTCTCCCACTCTGGCCCCCCAGACCCCCTCCCCACCCCCTTGCCCAGAAACCCCTACTATCCCATCAAAAATCCCCATCCAACAAGCATTAAAACCAAACAAAGACCCCCAGCCCTAATCCCTCTCCCACTACCAATCCCCTCATCACTCAAACCTCAAAACCCGTCCTTAACATTAATACTTAAACATTAAAACATTAAAACCCATAACTAACAGTTTACCATAATGCTCCACTTTACTGCAGTGGGCATCGTCCTGTACTGAAAAAACTGAGAAAGGCATCAAATAGGTTCATTGAGTCTCATCAGGTGTCAGTCCGTGCCTTTTTCGCCTTGCCCTGAACTCGCTGCCACTTCTGAAGCTTCACTCGTGTAGCGGGAGCCAATTCCGCTGGCGGGCCATCTGTGGTTACCAGACCTTCGCTGCGCAGAATCTTTCAAACTTCTTCAACAGAGCGAAGCCGATGCAGTTTCCCCCCATAGTGAAGCAAAGGGCGAATGGAAACGCCCAGCGGTAGGGGATTTTATTTTTCATCAGTACCTCAAGTGCAGGTTTCATCTCTCTCCGTAAAAACACTGTGTGTGCTGATAGGTCTTGAAAAACCCGGACCTGGGCGTCATAATAATCAATACTAGTAAAAAAGGCCCGTTTCTGACACAAATGAAACGGGCGCTAGCAAGGTTTTCCTCGGAGTGTGTATGTTTGGGAGAGTGTATGTGAGAGTGACTGTGTGAGAGTCAGAGTGAAAGTGTGAGTGTGTGTGTGTGTGAGAGAGAGTGAGTCTGGGTGTGAGTGTATTTGTGAGAGAGTGTGTGTGCGAGAGAGAGAGTGTGTGCAAGTGTGTATGTGAGACACAGTGTGAGAGAGAGTGTGTGTGTGTGTGTGCGAGAGAGAGAGTGTGTGTGAGACACAGATTCTCTGTGAGAGTGAGTGTATGAGACCAAGCGAGTGTGTGAGTGACTGTGTGGCACATAGAGAGTGAATGTGATACAGTGTGAGACAGAGTGTGTGAGAGTGAGAGTCAGAAAGACATTGTATATGAGAGAGAGAGAGAGAGAGAGAGAGAGTGAGCCCTGCCCTCCCAATCCATGCCCATCTGTCCCCTCCAGTCATCCTTTTCCAGCAATTCCCCTCTCTCCCTGAGCCCTGCCCTCCCAATCCATGCCCATCCATGCTCCTCTGTCACCTGCCCCCTCCATTCATCCCTATCCAGCAATTCCCCTCTCTCCCTGAGCCCTGCCCTGCAATCCATATCCATCCATGCCCATCTGTCCCCTCCATTCATCCTTTTCCAGCAATTCCCCTCTCTCCCTGAGCCCTGCCCTCCCAATCCATGCCCATCCATGCTCCTCTGTCACCTGCCCCCTCCATTCATCCCTATCCAGCAATTCCCCTCTCTCCCTGAGCCCTGCCCTGCAATCCATATCCATCCATGCCCATCTGTCCGCTCCATTCATCCCTATCCAGCAATTCCCCTCTCTCCCTGAGCCCTGCCCTCCCAATCCATGCCCATCCATGCTCCTCTGTCACCTGCCCCCTCCATTCATCCCTATCCAGCAATTCCCCTCTCTCCCTGAGCCCTGCCCTGCAATCCATATCCATCCATGCCCATCTGTCCGCTCCATTCATCCCTATCCAGCAATTCCCCTCTCTCCCTGAGCCCTGCCCTCCCAATCCATGCCCATCCATGCTCCTCTGTCACCTGCCCCCTCCATTCATCCCTATCCAGCAATTCCCCTCTCTCCCTGAGCCCTGCCCTGCAATCCATATCCATCCATGCCCATCTGTCCCCTCCATTCATCCCTATCCAGCAATTCCCCTCTCTCCCTGAGCCCTGCCCTCCCAATCCATGCCCATCCATGCTCCTCTGTCACCTGCCCCCTCCATTCATCCCTATCCAGCAATTCCCCTCTCTCCCTGAGCCCTGCCCTGCAATCCATATCAATCCATGCCCATCTGTCCCCTCCATTCATCCCTATCCAGCAATTCCCCTCTCTCCCTGAGCCCTGCCCTCCCAATCCATGCCCATCCATGCTCCTCTGTCCCCTGCCCCCTCCATTCATCCCTTTCCAGCAATTCCCCTCTCTCCCTGAGCCCTGCCCTCCCAATCCATGCTCATCCATGCTCCTCTGTCCCCTGCCCCCTCCATTCATCCTTTTCCAGCAATTCCCCTCTCTCCCTTCCATGACCCCCCCTCGCATCCATGCTCCTCTCTCTCCCATGTCCCAGCCTGGCCCGCCCTCTTCTCCCCCCCCTTTGCATCCATGCCCCCCCTTCGCATCCATGCTGTCGTTTCTCCCCTGCCCTCCCACTCCCATTGTTCAACTTTACTGCCCACCCTCTTCTCTCCCCCAACATCCCTTTTCTTTTTTTTTCTTTTTAAATTTACCTCCGTGGCGGTTCCGGCAGCGCAGCGTCAGGGAAGGAGGTGGCGCTCCCGACGTCTAGCCTTCCCTTCGCTGTGTTCCGCCTTCTTCTGACGTCATCCTTGACGTCAGAAGAAGTCGGAACACAGCGAAGGGAAGGCTAGAGACGTCGGGAGCGCCGCCTCCTTCCCTGACGCTGCGCTGCCGGAACCGCCACCACGGAGGTAAATCTAATATAATAAAACGCACCGTGCAAGGGTGCAATCCGTTTGTTTGTTTTTTTTTCCGCCCTCGACGTCATGACGTTTGACGCGAGGGCGGGGCAGAGACGGCTGGCTGGCTGGCTTCACACCATGAATCCACGAACCCTACAGGGAATGTTTGAGTGACTTCAGAACGTTGTCTTCAGAACGTTCACGATGCGTTTTATTATATTAGATGTGGCAATTGTCTCGCCTTCTTCAGCACCGTCTCCTTAGTAGTGAACGAGGTGAAGCAGACCACTATATCGCGGGGTCTGTTATCTTGCCTTCTGTCCAACGCTCTGTGCGCTCGATCAGTGGAGACTTCCGCATTATCCAACAACTTGCGCACAGGAACTTAACTATGGCACCCACATCTTCCCGGTCCTCCACCTCTGGGACCCCCCCGAAACCGCAAATTGTTTCGACGCCCACGGTTTTCCAGGTCATCCACTTTTAATTGCAAGTCAGCATTAAAGGCGATAGTCTTAGCTAAACGTGTCTCAAGCTCAGTCTGTTTTTCTGCATGCTCGTCAGCTCGCACCTTAAGGTCTTCCACTCGACCCCCCAGCTCTCGGAGATCAACACTCAGCCCGTCCATCTTTTCCAGTATTTCCTCCTTGGAAGCCTTGATCTCCTTGCGGATCTCCGTTAAAAACTTCGCTAGTTCTTTAGAAAGCACCCGCTTTGCAGGAGCTTTGCACACTTCAGGCAGGGACAGCGCAGAATCCGAGTCCGAGTGCGAAGCAGGAGCAGACGAGAGCACATGGCGCCGCGAGGCTCTGACTACCTGTTTATCAGGAGGTTGCTCACTGTCCTTTCGCGCCGTCGCCATTCTTGCCAAAAGACCCCACAAATTATTCCTCACGGCACAGGAACTACAGCAGAGTCGAAGGGAATGCAATTGAAAAGCAGAGGATCGCTATTTTTGCTAAATGAGGGAGGGTTGCGTCGGAGCTATGGATCTAGGCAGCCATGCAGGATCGTGACGTCACTTCCTCCTGCAGTTTTGTTTTTAAGTCATCTTTAGGTTGTCAGGATGCTTTGCATTGGAAGCTCCTGTGGTGTTTTTTTTTTTTTAGAAGTGGTGGGGAGGAAGATAGGAATAGTTCCCTTGTTCAGTTGAGGTAAGCATCAGTTAGAGAGAAGGGCTATAAGAACACAGGTTATTCTCCATGTCCTTTGGCTAGTGCTCCGGCTTAACTCATAGCTTGACAATTCCAATATACTACTTGTTCTTTGATCTTTTGGATGGGGGAGCTGTTTCTACTGCACTGTTTTTTTTTCTTAATGTGACTTGTCTCTACATAAGTATTGCTATACTGGGACAGACCAAAGGTCCATCAAGCCCAGCATCCTGTTTCCAACAGTGGCCAATCCAGTTCATAAGTACCTAGAAAGATCCCAAACAAGTACAATACATTTTATGCTGCTTATCCTAGAAATAAGCAGTGGATTTTCCACATTGCATGTCATTCGTGGTGCAACATCTCCCTTTGCTTATCTGTAAGCCAAGTATGAAATACTGTAAGTAAGTAAGGGGCGGAGGGTTGAAGGGGTTGTTTGGACTTTGGGTAGTCTTGTTATATGGGTGTTTGAGGTTTCGGGGGGGGGGGGGGTGGGGGAGATATTGAAAATTTTTTCGATGACTCATGATAGTTTGCAGGTTTGCTTGTTATGTTTGTACTAATTTGTCATCAATAAAAAGATTGAAACCTAAAAGAAATGGAGGGAAAAAGTATCTTCTAATGGTAGTAAATGTCAGATAACGTCAACTTGTGTGGTGGATTCATCCTGCTTGCCGAAAGAGTAAACAGCAAAATGAGGCCAAAATATTGTTTGGGGGAAAAATGGAGAGACAACAAACAGATGAAAGAAGCTGGAAAAGAGAGAAATAACAGGAAATAAAAGGTAGAGGTAGGGAAAATCCTTTTTCATCCTTGTCTATAATGTTACATTAGATGCCTAATTTTGATTTAATGATTCACAACAGTTTTGCCACAAAATATTTAACTCTGAGATTATATCTCTAAAACTGGAAGATCTCACAATGAATAGCTAAACTTTGTCATCAGAAAGGGCTATCCAGAAGCTACCCACCTTCTGTTCCCTGTGGACAAGATAGCTGTAGAGCTCTTCAGTTCCTCATACAGATCAGCTCCATTGGACGGAAAAGCTGAATATTCTGCCAATAATATACGTCTCACAGCAACCAGCATCTACAAATATACACAGATCAGCCTTATTAGGTGCAACTGTAAAATGCCAAATTGGCCAACACTGGAAAGTGATTTTATTAGCAGTGATTCTGAAACCTCTCCTGGGGGAACACCAGCCAGACAAATTTACAGAATATACACAGTGAATAAGCATGGGATACCAGATATGCACAGCACTGTGTAGAGGTTCATGAAAGACAGTCCCTACCTGTTGAAGCTTACAATGAAGCAAAATTTAGGCTCTTAGGTAGAAAGCTGAAATCCAGATCCTCCAGGGTAGCATTTTCTGAAATGCTACCTGTGCCACGCGCAGGGCCCAAGAGACAGGCAGAGCTCCAGAGTCTCAATGCGTGGATGAGACGATGGTGCAGGGAGGAGGGCTTTAGATTTGTTAGGAACTGGGCAACATTCTGGGGAAGGGGGAGCCTATTCCGAAAGGATGGGCTCCATCTTAACCAGAGTGGGACCAGGCTGCTGGCATCGGCGTTTAAGAAGGAGATAGAGCAGCTTTTAAACTAGAAATGGGGGGAAGGCCGACAGTCGCTCAAAAGAGCATGGTTCGGGATAAGGTATCTTTCAAAGATATCACCATAACAGGGAAGATAGAGTATCCTGATAGTGAGGTTGCAAAAGAGATTGTAGTAGATCGGGTATCTTTAAATAACAATAAAAATCAGACAAAAGATTGCCAATTAATACTGTCAAGTACTAAGCATGATGTACTTAGGAACAACAAACATAGTTTGAAATGTCTATATGCGAATGCCAGGAGCCTAAGAAATAAGATGGGGGAGTTAGAATATATTGCACTAAATGAAAAATTAGATATAATAGGCATCTCTGAGACCTGGTGGAAGGAGGATAACCAGTGGGACACTGTCATTCCGGGGTACAAATTATATCGTAGTGATAGGGTGAATCGGATTGGTGGAGGGGTAGCATTGTATATTAACGAGAGCCTTGAATCAAATAGATTGAAAATTCTGCAGGAAGCAAAACACTCCTTGGAATCACTGTGGATTGAAATTCCATGTGCAAAGGGGAAAAGGATAGTGATAGGAGTGTACTACCGTCCGCCTGGCCAGGACGAACAGACGGATGCGGAAATGTTAAAGGAAATCAGGGACGCAAACAAACTGGGCAACACAATAATAATGGGGGATTTCAATTACCCGCATATAGACTGGGGTAATGTAACATCTGTACACGCAAGGGACATAAGATTTCTTGATGAAATCAAGGACAGCTTCATGGAACAGCTAGTTCAGGAGCCGACAAGAGAAGGAAAAATACTAGACTTAGTCCTTAGTGGTGCTCATGATCTAGTGCAGGGGGTAACGATACGAGGGCCGCTTGATAACAGTGATCATAATATGATCGGTTTTGATATTGGCATTGAAGGAAGTGAAACTAGGAAATCAAGTACGCTAGCGTTTAACTATAGAAAGGGTGATTACGACAAAATGAGAAAAATGGTGAAAAAAAGACTGAAAGGAGCAGCTCACAGAGTAAAAAACTTGCATCAGGCGTGGATGCTGTTTAAAAACACCATCCTGGAGGTTCAGGACAAATATATTCCACGTATTAGAAAAAAGGGAAAAAAGACTAAACGTCAGCCGGCGTGGCTAAACAGTAAGATAAAGGAAATCATTAGAGCCAAAAAACAATCCTTCAGAAAGTGGAGAAGAGAACCAACTGAAAGTAACAGGATAGATCATAAGGAATGCCAAGCCAAATGCAAAGCGGAGATAAGGAGGGCAAAAAAGGACTTTGAGAAGAAATTAGCGTTGGAAGCAAAAATACATAGTAAAAACTTTTTTAGATACATTAAAAGCAGGAAACCGGCCAAAGAGTCGGTTGGGCCGCTGGACGAAAATGGTGTTAAAGGGGCGATCAAGGAGGACAAAGCCGTAGCGGAGAAATTAAATGAATTCTTTGCTTCGGTCTTCACCGAGGAGGATTTGGGGGGGACACCGGTGCCGGAAAGAATATTTGAAGCGGGGGAGTCGGAGAAACTAAACAAATTCTCTGTAACCTTGGAGGATGTAATGGGTCAGTTCAGCAAGCTGAAGAGTAGTAAATCACCGGGACCTGATGGTATTCATCCCAGAGTATTAATAGAACTAAAAAATGAACTTGCGGAGCTACTGTTAGAAATATGCAATCTGTCCCTAAAATCGAGTGTAATACCGGAAGACTGGAGGGTAGCCAATGTTACTCCGATTTTTAAGAAAGGTTCCAGAGGAGATCCGGGAAATTATAGACCGGTGAGTCTGACGTCGGTGCCGGGCAAGATGGTGGAGGCTATTATTAAGAATAAAATTGCAGAGCATATACAAAAACATGGACTGATGAGACAAAGTCAGCACGGATTTAGTGAAGGGAAGTCTTGCCTCACCAATCTAATGCATTTTTTTGAGGGGGTAAGCAAACATGTGGACAATGGGGAGCCGGTTGATATTGTATATCTGGATTTTCAGAAGGCGTTTGACAAAGTGCCGCACGAAAGACTCCTGAAGAAATTGCAGAGTCATGGAATCGGAGGTAGGGTATTATTATGGATTAAGAACTGGTTGAAAGATAGGAAGCAGAGAGTAGGATTGCGTGGCCAGTATTCTCAGTGGAGGAGGGTAGTTAGTGGGGTCCCGCAGGGGTCTGTGCTGGGTCCGTTGCTTTTTAATGTATTTATAAATGACCTAGAGATGGGAATAACTAGTGAGGTAATTAAATTCGCCGATGACACAAAATTATTCAGGGTCGTCAAGTCGCAGGAGGAATGTGAACGATTACAGGAGGACCTTGCGAGACTGGGAGAATGGGCGTGCAAGTGGCAGATGAAGTTCAATGTTGACAAGTGCAAAGTGATGCATGTGGGTAAGAGGAACCCGAATTATAGCTACGTCTTGCAAGGTTCCGCGTTAGGAGTTACGGATCAAGAAAGGGATCTGGGTGTCGTCGTCGATGATACGCTGAAACCTTCTGCTCAGTGTGCTGCTGCGGCTAGGAAAGCGAATAGAATGTTGGGTGTTATTAAGAAGGGTATGGAGTCCAGGTGTGCGGATGTTATAATGCCGTTGTATCGCTCCATGGTGCGACCGCACCTGGAGTATTGTGTTCAGTACTGGTCTCCGTATCTCAAAAAAGATATAGTAGAATTGGAAAAGGTACAGCGAAGGGCGACGAAAATGATAGTGGGGATGGGACGACTTTCCTATGAAGAGAGGCTGAGAAGGCTAGGGCTTTTCAGCTTGGAGAAGAGACGGCTGAGGGGAGATATGATAGAAGTGTATAAAATAATGAGTGGAATGGATCGGGTGGATGTGAAGCGACTGTTCACGCTATCCAAAAATACTAGGACTAGAGGGCATGAGTTGAAGCTACAGTGTGGTAAATTTAAAACGAATCGGAGAAAATTTTTCTTCACCCAACGTGTAATTAGACTCTGGAATTCATTGCCGGAGAACGTGGTACGGGCGGTTAGCTTGACGGAGTTTAAAAAGGGGTTAGATAGATTCCTAAAGGACAAGTCCATAGACCGCTATTAAATGGACTGGAAAAATTCCTCATTTTTAGGTATAACTTGTCTGGAATGTTTTTACGTTTGGGGAGCGTGCCAGGTGCCCTTGACCTGGATTGGCCACTGTCGGTGACAGGATGCTGGGCTAGATGGACCTTTGGTCTTTCCCAGTATGGCACTACTTATGTACTTATGTACTAACTAAACAGATAGATGAGACATACTGCCAAAATACAAATAAGAGGTTTTGAGATGAGGCCAGGATTTGGAAAAAGCTAAACTAACTGGATTTTAGGTGAGAAAACTGAGGGGCCCTTTTACTAAAGCGCTCTAGCGTTTTAGTGCATGCTAAAAATTAGGGCACGCTAACCATGTAGATGCCCATAGGAATATTATGGGCGTCTACACGGTTAGAATGTGCAAACAAATGCTAGCGTGCCTTAGTAAAAGACCCTCTGAGGAAGCAGGAACATTAAATGAGACTTGTCAAGAGTTTATATGAGAAAAGCCATTGCTGTGGCTAGATGCGATTCTGTTTCCTTAAACAATATTCTATTTTAATTGCCTGTAACAATGTGTGGAGCTAGAAAAACTCTGGATTGGTATGAGAAGGCAAACTCACCTCTAACTTTCACAACATTACTAAACAGGTAACGTGAACTAGAAAATACATATCTAGTTTTAGATTGGTCAATATTCAGCTTGCAGCTATCAGAATGGTTTGAAAATGCTGACGGCTGTGGGCAGAATTAGTCCCAGATATTCAGTATTAGGCCAAGTCTAGGCACTGGCACTGAATGTCCAGGGCTAAACCTGAGCATGTAGTGACCACCAGGGCATATGTGGGTCTCAGCCGATATTCAGCCAGGGCCTGTATAAGAGACAGTTAGGCGAGCCCTGGCTGAATAATGGCTGGGACCTGCATAACATAAAAAGGTGCCCTCTGTTCTCCCCCCCCCCCCCCCCCCACCCCAAAGAGAAGTGGTCTGGACATGTCTTGGGCAGGACGAGGACGTGGCAAATTCATAAGCATTTATTCCTCATTTCAGAAGAGGACAAAACGTCAAAATCCTAAAGGAGATGCTCACTTAATTCCCCAGTGGTTTTTGTCCTCCTAATTGCCAAACTGGCAAAAGAAACTGGTCATTGTGACAACATCAGAACAATAACCGGTTATGTTTGTTTCCAAGGTTGCACAAAACCAGTTAAGTGGCCACTGCACAACATAACCAGTTATGTGCTGCATTTGAATCCATCAGTATCCATCTAAAATGGATGTTTATGTTGCACACACCCAGTACATGAACATCCATTTCTACTGTATTTTAGAACCGGCTCTATACTGGCAGAGTCTGTTCTAAAAATACTTGTGAAACGTGAGGTGCATTTACCTGCACTCTCAATTCCTACTTCTACAACCTGTCAAAATGGGGCTGCACATGAATTCCAGTGCAAGTATTAAGAAAGTCACTAGCAATAAATGTGAGACTGAGATTACATCCAACACATCAAAGGTTCATGCCTCTTATGCTATGTGCAAAACAAACCAAACAACAGCAGAGAACTATGTGATCCCACAAGACTATACAAGACAACAGGTAAAAGTGGGAGACGGATCATGGATTCCGGAAGAGAGAGAGACAATCTCATGTTGAAAAACTTTTTTTTTTATTATTAACTTTTCTTTACATAACATCAACCCAGCATAACATTGCAATCTAGTCATTTCACATGTAAGTAACATCATAATCCCCCCCTCCCTCCCCCCTTAGGATATCTCAAGTATGTAAAGTTCTCTCCCTGCGCTGTAGGTCCTCCAGTGTTCATGCGTCATCCTGCAATACCCCGCCATTCTGCATAGGGGGACCATGTTTTGAGAAATCTCACCATTCCCCCTCGCCTTAGGGCTGTAAGTTTGTCCATTAAACAGCAATAGTCCACTTTAGTCAGCACTTGATCCACGGTGGGTGTCACCTGTTGCTTCCAATATTTTGCAATTAGAATCCTGGCTGCTGTGACAATATAGGCTAAAAGGCCATGGCAAGATCCACAGCCCTCCCTCATTGGTATATTCAGCAAACACAAGCCAGGATTTAACACTATCTTGGGTCCCAAACCGCTCTGCAGTCTGGTCTGTAAGTCCTTCCAGAACAGCTGTACCACCGGACATTCCCACCACACATGCCAAAATGTTCCTTCCGCCCCACACTTACGCCAGCAGCTCGCCAATCCAGTTTTAAAGATGCGGGCCAGCCGGCTAGGGGTCAAATACCACTGATACAACATTTTATACCCATTTTCCAAAAAGGGGGTAGCCACTGAGAATGCCAGCAATCGTTTAAATATCTTTTTCCAAGCCCCTGGTTCATATGTGTTACCCAGTAGAGACTCCCATTTATTAATGGACTTACGCAACAGAGCTCTATAGATGCGGGAGATCCCCCCTTTACCTTCCCCAGATCTCATAGCCATTTCATGCTCCGTGGCCTCTAGAGACAGATCCTCACTCGCTTTCTTCTGAACAAAATCTCTGATCTGCATATAGTAAAACCTGTCCCCCAATCCAAATTCCTCTTTTAAAGTGTTAAACGAGTGGCATCTCCCATCTTCCCAGATCTGGCCTAGCAAGCTTAGGGAAGACGCCGACCACTGCCCATACACCCCTTCTACCCAGCCAGGCATAAAGTCTGTTGCATATGTTATGGGTGTAGTCAAATGATATTTGCGCCCCGGGAACCAGGCTGCTCTGCACCTTGCCCACTCCCCCAGAGCTACCCTCATTTGACCCCTATGAAGATGAGGCTTCTGCTCCCACTCTCCAGCAGGCCTCACTGGCCTGTGGCCTCTGAACAGAACTCCAAACAGTCTCTTCCTAGCATCTTGAGTAATCCAACCTCAAGCTCCTGGGCCCCTTTCTCACTCAGGGTGAGCTGGTTCTCAATATGCAGATTAGCATGTTATCCTTTCACGCTTAGGGTGACCTGGTTCTCCAGAGGCAAAATTAAACAGGTCTTACCAACAGCATATTCAGGCAATTCTTTATTCCAGCCCCTGGGCACAGTTCTTCTAGATTAAATACTTTATACATTTACATATCTTCACACTGAGCCTCCCCACACAGATTCCTGGGCTCAGCATCAACCTCAATACTTTGGGGACTTCTAACCCCAGGCTTTGCAGCCTGCTTCTCAGTACTGGGACACACAGCCCTACTTCTTCTTTGGACACCCAGTCCTTTCACTGAACACACAGTTCCTCTAAGTACTGAGGCTAAACAGTCCAACACTAATGCTTTAGGGACTTCTTACCCCAGCCTGTTTTTCTTCCTTGAGCACACAGGGCTCAGGGAGAGAGGGGAATTGCTGGAAAAGGATGAATGGAGGGGGCAGGGGACAGATGGGCATGGATTGGGAGGGCAGGGCTCACACTCTCTCTCTCATATACAATGTCTTTCTGACTCACACTCTCACACACTCTGTCTCACACTGTATCACATTCACTCTCTATGTGCCACACAGTCACTCACACACTCGCTTGGTCTCATACACTCACTCTCACAGAGAATCTGTGTCTCACACACACTCTCTCTCTCACACTGTGTCTCACATACACACTTGCACACACTCTCATTCTCACACACACACTCTCTCACAAACACACTCACACCCAGACTCACTCTCTCTCTCACACACACACACTCACACTTTCACTCTGTCTCTCACACAGTCACTCTCGCATACACTCTCCCAAACATACACACTCCGAGGAAAACCTTGCTAGCGCCCGTTTCATTTGTGTCAGAAACAGGCCTTTTTTACTAGTGTTAACATAATATATCAACTTGAATAGAGTTATAAAAAATGGAATAAAGCTGAAAGTAAAATGAAAATAAAAAAGCTATATATATGAGAAAAGAACATTAATTATGTAAAAAAACTCCAAATATACATGTAAAAAAGGATGTAAATACATATTTGAAATGAGGTACAAAGGGATGATGTGGTATGGAGGGATAAACTGAAAGAAAAGAGTAATTACAATGAGGTAGCATGTTTGAGTAACAAGGGATATAGAAACACTCATGTGCAGCTATGCAATAAATACGCAAAGTAATGCCATAAAAATGTGACCAAAATGTAGCCTAAAGATAACTTGAACATCGTGACATTGTCTCGCTGAAATGCCGAAAAACTGAAAATGGAGGACGTGTGAATGTACAGTGGCGGTACAGGGGGAATTGATTGTACGGTCTGAACTGTCCAGTTATGCAGCCGAACAAAAGTTGTCTGTGAGAACTAGTGAACGTAGAAAAAATGGAAGACTACTGCATCCGGTCGGTTCTGTGCTGTAGTAGATGAGTAAAAGTAAAAGGAGAAGAAGAAATGTGAAAAATACAGAATGAATAGAAAATTAAAAAAGGTGCTGCAAATACGATATCTAAAGGATCTTACCTTGATAAAGACCTTTTGGGGTGAAGAAAAGTCTTTTTTAAATCTAATGAGAATCGATAGCCTGTTGGATGTCATTTTTAAATGGAAAAATGGTGCCAAAATAGAGAGAGGATATGACGTGCACAAAGGATGTATGACATATAAGAAATTAAAAGTTAAGCTACACATAAAAATGAAATCTAAAAAGTAAAAGATACATCAAGTACAATCAAACTGCGCAATGGAGAAACTAAATCAGGAAAAAGCTGGTACTGTGTATAATTAATTAAATGTGTATTAGGTAGGTTCTTAAACAGTGAAAGTGAATGACTTATGAGATAAAGGGGTTTGTTTACTAAAGCTCAGCTCAAGTTATCTGCAGCAGGGCCCATAGCAATAATATGGGCCCTGTTGCAGATAATTTGATCTAAACTTTAGTTAACAACCCCCCAAAAATGTTGACAATCAAAATCATCAAAGAAAATGTATATATGCATGCGCAATGAGTAAAATAACAAAAAAAAAAAAAAAATGAAAAAAATAAACAGAAAAATTGATTTAAAAAAATACAAGTACAAAAAACAAAAATGACGGTGCTCCATGTCAGTGATATGAATAATGGACTATGTCAGTTGGGAGACTCGACTGAGAAACGCTGAATAAACCAAAAAGTGCAGAATGGAAAAGGGGGAATACTAACTGAAAAAATGAAAAATAGAAAATGAAAAAAAAAATGATAAATTAGGTTAAGAAATGGATCCCATGCGGCATCTCCTGTGTGTGTGTGTGCACGCGTCTCTTACACCCCAGCTCTGCGGAATCATGTGTCACTCTCTCCCCCCAGCCATGAGGAATTGTGTGTGTATCTCTCTCTCCCCCTAGCCAAGCAGCATCTCTTCTGTGTGTCTGTCCACCCCCCCCCAAACAAGCAGTATCTCCTCTGTATGTCTCTCTCTCCCCCCCACCCCACCCAAGCAGCATCTCTTCATAAGAACATAAGAGTAACCATACTGAGTCAGACCTGGCCCATCTAGCCCAGTATCCTGTTTACAACAGTGGCCAAGTCAGGTCACAAGTACCTGGCAGAAACCCAAATTGTGGCAACATTCCATGCTACAAATCCCACAGCAAGCAGTTGCTTCCCCATGTCTGTCTCAATAGCAGACTACACCACTCAGGATTTTATAGACCTCAATCATATCTCCTCTCATCCGTCTCTTTTCCAAGCTGAAGAGCCCTAAACTCTTTAGCCTTTCCTCATACGAGAGAAGTTCCATCTCCTTTATCATTTTGGTCGCTCTTCTTTGAACCTTTTCTAATTCCACTATATCTTTTTTCAGATAGGGCGACCAGAACTGATCACAATATTCAAGGTGCAGACGCACCATGGAGCGATACAGAGGCATTATAGTATTTTTAGTCTTATTCACCATCCCTTTCCTAATAATTCCCAGCATCCTGTATGCTTTTTTGGCCGCTGCCGCACACTGAGCAGGAGATTTCAGCGTATCTACGACGACACCTAGATCTTTTTTTTGAGTGCTGACCCCCAAGGTGGACCCTAGCATCAGGTAACTATGATTCAGATTATTCTTTCCAATGTGTATCACACTGCATTTGTCCACAATAGATTTCATCTGCCATTTGGATGCCCAGTCTTCCAAATTCCTAAGGTCTTCCTGCAATAGTTCACAGTCCGTACTTGTTTAAGAACCTTGAATAGTTTCTGCAAATTTGATCACCTTACTCGTCGATCCGATTTCCATATCATTTATAAACATGTTAATTAGTACCGGTCCCAGTACAGATCCCTGTGGCACTCCATTGTTCACCCTCCTCCACTGAGAGAAATGACCATTTAACCCTACCTTCTGTTTTCTGTCCAATAACCAATTCCTAACCCACACCTGAACTTTGCCTCCTATCCCATGACCCTTTAATTTTCTCAGGAGTCTCTCATGAGGAACTTTATCAAAAGCTTTCCCAACATCAAACAGCTCACCTTTATCCCATGTTTATTCATGCCTTCAAAGAAATGAAGCAAATTGGTGAGGCAAGACTTCATTTGGCTGAACCCATGCTGACTCTGTCCCATTAAACTATGTTTGTCTACATATTCTGTAATTTTATTCTTTATAATAGTTTCCACTATTTTGCAAGGGACAGATGTCAGGCTTACTGGTCTGTAATTTCCCAGATTACCCCTAGAACCCTTTTTAAAAGTCAGCATCACATTGGCCACCCTCCAGTCTTCAGGTACTACGGACAATTTTAACAGGTTACATATTATTAATAGCAGGTCAGCAATTTCATGCTCAAGTTCACTGAATACCCTTAGATGTATGCCATCTGGTCTACGCGATTTACTACTCCTTAATTTGTCAATTTGGCTCAGTATATCTTCCAGGTTCACCGAGATTTCTTTCAGTTCCTCCATATCATCACCCTTGAAAACCATTTCCAGTATAGGCAGATCTCTTACATCTTCTTCCTTAAAGACAGAAGCAAAGAATTCATTCAGTTTCTCCGCTACATGGCCTTGTCCTCTTTGAGTGCCCCTTTTGCTCCTTTGTGATCTAACAGTCCCATGCAGGCTGTCTGCTTCTGATGTACCTGAAAAAGCTGTTACTGAGTTAGCCTTTGCGGCAAGTTTCTCTTCATATTCTCTTTTAGACTTCTTTATTAATGCTTTGCATCTGACTTGCCAGTGCTTATACTGCTTCTTATTTTCTTCATTTGGGTCCTTTTTCCATTCTTTGAAGGACAATCTTTTGGCTGGAATGGCCTCTTTTACTTCACCTTTTAACCATGCTGGCTGATATTTTCTCTTCTTTCCACCTTTGCAAACACGTGGAATATACCTGGACTGGGCTTCCACGATGGTATTTTTGAATAACATCAATGCCTGATTTAGCATCCTAACCTTTTAGTTTCTTTTTAACCATTTCCCTCATTTTATTATAGTCACCTTTTCGAAAATTAAATACAGCTACAGTAGATTTCCTTTGCGAGTTCATCCCAGATAGTGGCTCAAACTTGATCATGTTATGATCAATGTTTCCCAGGGGACACAACACCACCACCGCTCACACTATGCCCTGCATGCCACCAAGGACCAGATCCAAAATGGCTCCACCTCTTGTCGGTTCCTGGACCAGCTGCTCCAAGAAGCAGTCATTTACTACATCTAGAAATTATCATCTCCCTGGCACTCCCTGATGTTGCTAAGACTCCTAGATTATTTCGGAATTGGTGGTAACACTTTCAACTGGATTAAGGGCTTTTAACCACCAGAACATACCAAGTGAAATCAAGCACCACCTGGAGACCAGACTGTGGAGTACCGCAAGGATCACCACTATCATCGATTCTTTTCAACCTCATGATGGTCCCACTAGCCAAAACCTTATCCACACAAGGCCTTAATCCATTCATTTACGCTGATGACATCACACTATACATCCCCTACAAACATGATTTAGCAGAAATCACCAATAAAATCAAGCTCAGCTTAAACATCATGAACTCATGGGCAAACACATTCCAATTAAAACTCTATACAGAAAAAACACACTGCCTCATCATATCACAGATAGGAGCATGGAATCATCATGGATAGAAATTCCATGTGTGAAGGGAAGGAGTATTACCGTCCACAGGGACAGAACGAACAGATAGATAAAGAAGTGTTTACAGAAATTAGGAAAGCTGGCAAATTGGGCAATGCTATAATAATGGTTGAAATATAATAAATGTTGTAAATAAATAAATAAATAAATAAATATTATCCCAATACAACACATACAAACCCACAAACATTAACACCCCAGGATACACCCTCCCTATATCAGACAGCCTGAAAATTCTCAGAGTAACAATCGACCGAAACCTCCAACTAGAGTCCCAAGCAAAAGTCACCATAAAGAAAATGTTTCTCTCGATGTGGAAACTAAAACTTGTGAAACCATTCTTCCCGAGGGAAATATTTCGCAACCTGGTACAGTCAATGGTACTAAGCCATGCAGACTATTGTAACGGAATCTATGCGGGATGCAAAGAACAAATCGCAAAACACAGCAGCAAGGCTTATATTTAGAAAAACGCGTTCTTACAGCGCCAAACCACTCCGAGAAAAACTGCACTGGCTTCCAATTAAGGAACGTATCGCATTCAAAATCTGCACGACAGCTCACAAAATCATCTACGGCGAGGCACCGGGATACATGATAGACCTCATCGACCTACCACTCAGAAACATCATAAAATCAGCACAATCATACCTAAACCTCCACTACCCAAGTAGCAAAGGACTCAAATACAAATCCACCTATGCATTCAGCTTTTCCTACCTGAGTGCACAAATGTGGAACGCACTACCAAAAGCAGTAAAAACCACACTCGACCACTTGAATTTCCGGAAAGCACTAAAAACAGAACTGTTCAGAAGGGCATACCCCACCGACCAACATAAAAAACCTGGACATTTATGACACAACGTAACCAAAGATCATAACGGACATATCCTAACTCTTCCGTTCCCTCACTAAGTTCTCCCCAATTGTCTTTACCATACCTGTATCTCACTCTACCATAACATCACTTTGATATTACTCGCAACTTGTATTTGTTCACACCGGAATCGGTTAACGCCGATTACGATACTATGTATGCCACATTGAGCCTGCAAATAAAATAAATAAATAAAATGTAACATTTATGCAGTCAATATCAGAGTAATTTAAATCAACCATTATTATAGCATTGCCCAATTTGCCAGCTTTCCTAATTTCTGTAAACATTTCTTTATCCATCTGTTCGTTCTGTCCCGGTGGATGGTAATACTCCTTCCCTTCACACATGGAATTTCAATCCATAATGATTCCACGCTCCTATCTGTGATGTGGAATGTTTATTTTATTTGACTCAATTCCCTCTTTAACATATAGCGCACCCCCCCCCCTCCAATTTGATCCTCTCTATCATTGTGATACAATTTCTACACTGTTAACACAGTGTCCCATTGATTGCCCTCTTTCCACTAAATCTCTGAGATGCTTATTAATCTACCTCATCATTTAGTGCTATATATTCTAACTCTCCCATCTTATTTTTTAGGCTTCTAGCTTTTGTATACAAGCACTTCAAATTATGTTTTTTTCCTTTGATCTACAAGCTGCTTAGAAGTTGAAGGGGATAATGTGCATCCTTTGTCTTGCTCTCTCATTAAGCACACCTGGCTTACTTTCAGAATTGTTGAAACTTCTTTAATAGAATTCCCTGAATGTCCTGTTTCAATAGTATCCTTCAAGAATACTCCACACCGAACCATGCGCTCCTGGGCGACTGTCGGTTTCACCCTCCCCCCCATTCTAGTTTAAAAACTGCTCTATCTCCTTTTTAAAAGTTAGCACCAGTAGCCTGGTTCCATCCCGGTTAAGGTGGAGCCCATCCTTTCGGAACAGTCTCCTCCTTTCCCAAAATGTCACCCAGTTCTTAACAAATCTAAATCCCTCATCCCTACACCATTATCTCAACCACGCATTGAGACTTTGGAGATCTGCCTGCCTTTTAGGTCCTGCGCGTGGAACGGGGAGCATCTGGATTTCAGCTTTCTACCTAAGAGCCTAAATTTTTCTTCCAGAACCTCCCTCCCACATTTTCCTATGTCAATGGCATCCACATGTTCCAAGACAGCTAGCACTATCTAAGATCCTGTCTAGGTGACAGCGGTTGTAGTACAGTTTCCCTGTAGTAGAGCCATACTGGATTCAGGATACTTTGCTGTCCTTTCCTTTTGACATTCTGTGACAGTGGTCTTCACTAATTTTTAAGCTGGGGCCACTGTGGATCCAAATGATCTAAAGGAAAACTGCAAGATATCTTCCCATGTCAGGCTGCAACACTGCTGACAAGTATGCATCAATGACGTGTACCCCACCAGCATGCCTTCAAACCTTTTATGTAGCTGGGCATTTCCAAATATATTCTCTTCATCTAATGAGAAATGCCTTGCCCTTCAAGCATGCGACTTTTCTTCCCACCCACCTTCCCCTTTCAGTCATGAGCGACCAAAATGATAAAGGGGATGGAACGCCTCTTGTATAAGGAAAGGATAAAGAAGTTAGGGCTCTTCAGCTTAGAAAAGAGACGGATGAGGGGAGATATGATTGAGGTCTACAAAATCCTGAGTGGTGTAGAATAAGTAGAAGTAAATCGATTTTTTACTCGTTCCAAAAGTACAAGGACTAGGGGACACTCGAGGACGTTAAGTGCAAAACTTTTAAAACAAATAGGAGCTAATATTTTTTCACTCAACAAATAGTTAAGTTCTGGAACTCTTTGAAGGATGTGGTAACAGCAGTTAGAGTATCTGGGTTTAAAAAAGGTTTGGACAAATTCCTAGAAGAAAAGTCCATAGACTGCTATTGAGACAGACATAGGAAGCAACTGCTTGTCCTGGGATTTGTAGTATGGATTGTTGCCATGATTTGGGTTTCTGCCAGGTACTTGTGACCTAGCTTGGCTACTGTTTGGAAAACAGGATACTGGGCTAGATGGACCATTGGTCTGAACCACTATGGCTACTCTTATGTTATGTTTCAAAAATTTGATAAAATTTCATAACTGGCTAATCAAAGAACTAGATGAAGGTATGCAAGGAAGTGTGGTGTACTTGGATTTCAGCCAAGCTTTTAGTACACAAATTGACTGTGCGACAGGCAACAGACGGTAGTGATAAATGGGATATACTATGAGGAAAGAAGAATGATTAGAGGAAGATCTCAGATCTTTCCTAAAGCTATTTCTGTTCAACATCATTATGAGTGACACTGAGAAGGAATGAAAAGAAAAAGCTTGCCTTTTCACAGACGATATTAAGATCTACCACATGGTGCAAAGTCTCAATGAAGTTGGCAGCATTATTTCTCATCTGTAAAGCCAAGTTAATCACCCGTAGTAGGTGTTCTCTGAGGACAGGAACACACACATTACCACATGTGGGTGATAACATCTGATGGATCCCAACATAGATGCTATCCAGCATTCTGGAAATCTCAAAAGCCATTGGTAGCCCCGTACTGTGCAGGTGTGGGTGCCTTCCTACCCAACTCAATCACGCAGGGCCAGCAGTTAAGTAGAAAGATTAGAAAATATAACTCCTAAGGGAGGTGGGAGGGTATGTGACAATGTGTGTCCTGCTGGACTCTGAGAACACCTGCTACAGGAGAGTAACTTAGCTTTCTCTGAGGAAAGGCAGGACAATTCCCACACTTGGGAATCCCCAGCTACCAAGTTCACCACCACCACCAAACTTCAGATAATGCGAACTTGCAACAGACAAGGTCTACCAACAACAAATTAAACTAAAACTTAATGTACATTCCTGCTTTGCAACTACAGCATAGAACTGTGGAGGAGTGGCCTAGTGGTTAGGGTGGTGGACTTTGGTCCTGAGGAACAGAGTTCGATTCCTGGCACAGGCAGCTCCTTGTGACTCTGGGCAAGTCACTTAACCCTCCATTGCCTGCCGCATTGAGCCTGCCATGAGTGGGAAAGCGCGGGGTACAAATGTAACATAAATAATAAAAACAAAATTAAAAATGGGCCCAGCAAGGTGGAGTTGGATTCTAGACTTCAAACAAATTCTGCAGAACTCACCAACCAATTGTCACATAGGGAATCCTGCTTAAGGCAGTAGTGAGATGTGTATTAGAGAATGACATGGGGATAAAGTTTGTCCCCGTCCCTGCGAGCTCCATCTGATCCCATCTGCACAAGCCTCAAACCGGATTTTATAGTTAAATCATTTTATTAAAGTATAAAAAGGAATAGCCCATACAACTTTCGTTTTATAAAATCACAAAATACACAACAAAGATCAACAAACCCCCTGTTTTACCTCCCCTCCCCCACTCACAAATGTCCTCTTCACTATCAGGAATACTGAACAAGCAAATTACTACAGAATGCTACTTGGATGCAGCAGGTTTCCATCGGTTGAGAACTAATTACCATTTGAGGGGAGAAAGGAGATGGACATGGGGGAAGAGGGACAGAATTCTTGTAGACTTAAGACAAGGGAAGGAAAAGACATATTGTGAGGGTATGGACTCCGTGAGAACTGGATCCTGACCCTTTGAAGTGAGATAAGGATTCTTTTACTGAGGATGTGCTTAATTAACAAAAGAACTAAAATGTATCTTTTAAAGAAATGTAATTTTTTATGTACATTTTGGCAATTATGACAAACAAATGATATATCCTAGATGATGTATTCTTGCAAAAACCAGTTCTTTGTACTTTGGGCTGAGAAACTCTATATACCGTATTTTTCGGACTATAAGACGCACCGGACCATAAGACGCACCTAGGTTTTAGAGGAGGGAAATAGGAAAATTTTTTTTTTCCTTTTTCCCTCCTCTAAAACCTAGGTGCTCCGGTGCGTCTTGTCCGAGTTTTGGATCACCGTCCCGTACTTACGCGATGCCATGTTCCGTGGTGGTCTAGTGACGTCGGGGCAGGAAAGAGCCCCCTCTTTCCTGCCCATCGCGCTGCTCTCCGTGCTCCTGACTGCTTCCTGACGGTCTCGGCGATATTCAAAATGGCCGCCGAGATTCTATTCCTTAGTATCTCGGCGAGATTCTCGGCGGCCATTTTGAATCTCGCCGAGACCGTCAGGAAGCAGTCAGGAGCACGGAGAGCAGCGCGATGGGCAGGAAAGAGGGGGCTCTTTCCTGCCCCGACGTCACTAGACCACCACGGAACATGGCATCGTGCCTGGTCTGAAAGGCAGGATGGAACGCTGACAGTCTTCCTCAGTTTGTCTCAACTTACTAAGGAATAGGCATCCATTTCGATGGCAAATTCCTTTTATGTTCCCTTATTACCCTGCTTTTTATTTGCTACTACTAATTTCTTATTTTTCATATTCTTGGGTAAGAATAAACTTTATTAAAGTGAGAAGCTTCTTTTGCTTATAGCTGGGGTTCCTTTTGGTACTTATGAGGCCAGTGGTCCTAAGAAATCAGTTGGGGAATTTGTCTGGGTGAGGTGTTGGGTTTTTGGTTCTGAGGCCCAGCAGCAACAGGCCCAAACAACAGCAAGAAGAACTGAAACATAAGCTATAGACAATTACAGCAATAAAAATATTCAAACAACAATACAAAGTGTGGCATAGTATGCTATATTACAATGTCAACACAATACACAATAAAACAACTTAATAAGCAAAGATGGAACGTACAGATAGATAAGATAGAGTAACAGGAGTATGAAAATAAGGGACTAATTTAAAGAAAGTTACAAATGAGGTCAGAAAGGTGCTTGAATACTATCTTAGCTAGAGTAGGCATGGATAAACATGTCCTGCTATAGTAAGTCACACACAAACAAGTTACTTACTTCTTCCATTAAAGGCCTGGTTACATAGTAACATAGTAGATGACGGCAGAAAAAGACCTGCATGGTCCATCCAGTCTGCCCACAAGATAAATTCATATGTGTATACCTTACCTTGATTTGTACCTGTCTTTTTCAGGGCACAGACCGTATAAGTCTGCCCAGCAGGATTCCCCGCCTCCCAACCACCAGTCCCGCCTCCCATCACCGGCTCTGGCACAGACCGTATAAGTCTGCCCTCCACTATCCTCGCCTCCCTACCACCAACCCCTCTTCCCCCCACCTGCTCCGCCACTCAATTTCGGCTAAGCTTCTGAGGATCCATTCCTTCTGCACAGGATTCCTTTATGTATATCCCACACGTTTGAATTCTGTTACCATTTTCCTCTTTATGGTTGAAGAACCAAGTCTTCTAGAGTGTGGGGGCTACTACAGAGGAGCCAAAAACAGTGAAGGAATGTAAACGTATGTGGGATAAACACAGAGAGCCGATATTCAGACCACAGGAGGAAGCCCGGCTAACTTCTGTGTTTGGTGGTGAGCTCAGATATTTAATGCTAGGCCGTTTCCAGTGACCGGCATTGAAGATCCGTGGTTTTTTTGGGCTACTATAAACTTAACCAGCTAAATTAATATTCAGCGCTTGTCGGTTAATAGCGGCCTATGACAGGCCTACTATTTTGGAGGCCCAATTTGGCCGTTTAACATGCCTGGTGAAACACTGAATATTCATGCATAGCCCATTATGTGCTATTTAACTGGCCAGGAGCAATTCCTGGCTGATTAAAGAGTGCTGAATATTGGGCAGACAGTATCCAGGAGATGAAATCAAAAAATATTAATAACACAACAGCCATGAGGTCATTTGATAGACAGAAGTAGTGCTTAGACAGGTGCTCCAAAAGCTGGGAAGTAAGGCCAGTGCTGGGCAGATTTCTTTGGTCTGTTCAAAAATGGCAAAGACAGGCCATACTTATTTCAGGATATGTTTGAAGATAATCTGCAATAAAAGGCATTATTTGGTAGGTTGTATTAAATATGCAGAACAATTATATGTTATTTATGTACTTGTTTATGAATGGCTGTTTAGTAAGAATTGGTTTTTATCTTTTAAGAATGGTTGTTTTAGTTTTGCTTTCCTATCTATTCGATGGAGTTCTTTATGTGTGTTTTATCATACTATTTTAACATGTAAAACGTTTTTGTTTTGTAACCACAATTTGAAACGGTATAGTAAAATTAATAAACGATAAACGATCAAGTATGCGTATTTCGTATCACATATAACACCCACACTCATGCTAGATATATGTTTCTCTATCAGCATGGCGGTGTGATAGTGTATTATCATACAGCAAAGAAAGCACAAAAGAGCAAGACTGGAACAATGAAGAATTCTTTAATGCACAAAATAGCGCCTGCCTCAGGGGTCAAATCAATATTTTCTGCAATAATAAAATCCAAAATGATCTAACGGCACCGAGTCACAGTAGGCAGCAGGAGAGACCAAATGTGTTCAAGCACAATAATGGCTTTCAACAAACCGCTGAACCCTGAACCCTAGGGATCCTCAAATTCTCTTTAGGGGTTCTTTAAGATATTAGATAGTATAATCTGTTTGTATGAACATATATATGTTTACATAAACTGAGGGTTCCTCGGTGTAAGAAATTATATTTTAGGGGTTCTGCCAAAATAATCACTGCCTTAGTCGGACACACAAACCCCAAATAGACCTTCAACAACTATGGAACAAGGGACCACACATCAGTAATAGAGGTATGGAGGCAAGAAACTGAACAGGAAACCTCAGGAAGTCAGACTCTGCACACAACAACAGAGACATAGAAACTGAAATGCAAAATACCAGAGACATGCATTTTACAAAGCTGACATATGAAAGTTCCTCCTAATCGGAGAACTCTCTCCTTCAACAACAGAAATTCTTTTCTTCTTCTTTGTGTTTCTCTAGCAAAATCAGGAAAAATCTGGACTTTTGATCCAAGGAAATTTGAGTTCATGTGGCGAAAATAAAGCTTGAATATATTATTGCGGTCTAATTCCAGAGCGAAAGTGACCAGCAGCGTAGTTCTTTCAGTTATAACCTCCATTGAACTCTCCAGGAATTCTGTTAAATTTAGGTCAGGTTGAGGAGCATTAGGTAAAGTTCCTGTTCCAGCACCGGAGATATATTGCATTTTAGTAATGGGTGGAAAACCCTCAGAAGGGACACCCAATATTTCCCTAAGGTATTTTTTTAACATTTCCAGTGCTGGAATCAGAGGAGATTTGGGAAAGTTCAAGAAACGTAAGTTATTTCTCCTAATCTGGTTCTCCAAATATTCCATCTTACGCTGATGGAGGTTATTGCTTTTTATCAACAATAAAGCTGAGGAATTCACTGCTTTTAAATCTTTATCAAAAAGTTCCATTTTCGTTGTATGCTCTGCTATTTTAGTAGTAGCCACTTCCTGAGCCTGCTTTAATTCAGCCACATCTCCCCGTAAAATACCTGATATCTGTTGTAGGCTGGAATTCAGTCCTTGAATTGCTTCCCAAAGTTTGTCTAGGGTTACAGTCGTTGGTTTTATCATTATTCCACGATCAACGGTAGAATCGCCGATTTCCCTCTCAGGCAGCAAACCTGCCTGAGGCGTTGTTCCTATCGGCGTCGAAGAGGCAGCGGGGTCTCCACTCGCAGTCGCAGGGGTCCGACTTCCGGCCTCCGCGTTCTGCTCACTCGCTGCCCTCAATTCATCCCCAGGTCGTGGCGGTACTGTTGTGGGAGGTGGACTTAGCGACACTCCCTCCGCGCTCAAGTCAGAAAGTTCTCCCGGACTTCCCGAAGCGAACAGCTGGGCTCCCGGCGCTCGTAGCCCCGACTCCTCCAATGTCATCAATTAATACATTCAGAATAAAATAGTTTTTTCTATCTTTGTTGTCTGAGAATTTTATTTTTCTATTTGTGTTGGTCCCAGTGTCTCTTTTTTGCTTGTTTTGTATGAGCAGAGTCTTCTGTCCATTTGACTTTTCTTCTCTCTCCATGTCCACCATCCATATTCCCTTTGCATCCCTATCTGTCCTGTCCAGCACTTTTCCTCCATATCCCTCTCTTCCTCCACATTCAGTATTTGCCCGCTCAGTGTTCTTATCCTCCTCTATTTTCAGCTTCTCTTCTCTGCATCCCCATCTTGACCTGTCCTGCAGTCTATATCCCATCCTCTCTCATCAGAATTCCCCCAGTTTCCAATATTGTCCCTGTGTGTCCCTATTTCCAGCACTGCTGTTGTGTCCATGACCCTATGCTCCCTGCATGCCCAATATCTTTTCTCTATCTTCTTGTCCCTCCTCTCTCTTTTCTCTTCCTCTCACGCTTCTTATCTCCTACTTGACCTGGGGCCAATTTCTCTCTCCACCTTCTCTCTCCCCCCTCCCATCCCAATGTATTACCTCAATCCAATATATTATCTCCCTCTTGGGTCCAGTGTCTGTCTCCTCTCTCTTCCTCTCCTCCAGTGTAAGTTTTTCTCTCTCCCTCCCTTCTATTCCACCCCCCCCACTCGTCCAGCATCTGTCCCTCTTCCTCTACATCTCCTTGGTCCAGCACCTGTCCCTCTTCCTCTCCATCTACTTGGTCCAGCACTTCTTCCTACCTGTCCCTCTCCCTTCCCGGTTCCAGGATCTATCCTCTTTCTCTTCCCTCCCTTCCCAGTTCCAATGTCCGTCCCCTTTCTCTTCCCAGTTCCAGCATCTGTCCCCTTTCTCCTTCCACCCTCTCCCTCACTGAGATTCATGTCACTTTTTCCCCTTGCTGATGGTAGTGGCACCGCTTCAATTGAATCAGCGTGCCTTGGGGCTTCAGGCCTTCCCTGTAATGTGACCCACCCTCGCAGAGGCAGGAAGTTGCATCAGTGAGGGTTGGACACATCATAGAGAAGGCCTGAAGCCCCAAGGCAGGCTGATTCAATTCATTCTCACAATGAGGACTTTGTCCTCTTATACAATATATTGACCCATGAGGCAGGCCTTAGCACCGTAACATAGCCATGTCGGGTCATTTTTATGCTTGTCAGAATTAAAATCTTTTTGGATATCATCACTTTTTTCTCCCATGATCACTTCCTCCTCAACACAGATCACCTTTATCCATGTGTGTTGTTGTTTTTTTTAATGTCATGAATAAAGTATCAGATCGGTGACGCAAGAATACCTTTTATTAAATCTATGTTGGCTTTTGGATTTAGGTCATGTCTTTTGTCAGTGTAGTTCAAGGTGAGCTACATTCAGGTATATTAAGTATTTTCTTGTCCTCAAAGAGCATACAATCTAAGTTTGTACCTGAGGCAATGGAAGGTTAAGTGATTGTCTAAGATCATAAGGAGTGGCAGTGGGATTTGAACCAACTTTTCTAAATTCTCAGCCCATACTCTAACCTTCAGACTACTCTCCTCCATTCCCAGAGCTGCCAAGGGGGCTGGATCAATGAGGGAGATTTTAGCTATGGCCTTATTTCCACCCCACTTCTCCCAGTCATGCCCTAGCTCCACCCCACTCCTCCCAGTCATGCCCTAGCTCCACCCCACTCCTCCCAACCATGCCAGTCACGAAATGCCTAGAACCCACCTGGGCTAATCCTGTGGCCACTTAAAGGGTCTATTCCCAGCACAGCTCAGGTCCGCCTGCACCTGCTGCTTGTGCTCTACACTAGCATCCTCCTCCCACCGACTGGATCCTAACCACATATGGGTGAGTCTCCCACACTCAAGGTGTTCTCCTAGGTTACTGAGGCCACACTCTCAGTGGTCCCACAGTTCCTAGAAAGCACTCACAGACCCAACACACAAATCACCAGGATTCTTAGTCAGTCCACACGAGCAGAGGCAATAAACTAAAACTGTTTATTGTAATGAAAAATTAGAACAATGAACACAAAAGGTGCAACCAGCAAACAATAACAGTTAACTGAAATATGGATCAATTATAACACCATCTGAACAGTACCTGGGGAGTGCAGGACATATAACTGCTCACAGTTATCAAATATATAAAGTATAAAGCAAACATCTCCCTCCAATGGCGAACAAAAGGACCACCAAATAAACAAGAACGGAAAACTTACACTACGAGAGGAAAAATAGATCCGGAAATATTTTGGCAACAGATTTACCACAACGAATGGACAATAAAAACAGATACAATCCAATTCCCCTTAGAATGGGACGACAGATGCAGATCTATATTAGACAATATTGCTCCAACCCAAACAAGAACCTCACACAGAAAGAATTCAACACCATGGTTCAATGAAGAGTTGAAAAAACTCAAAACACAAGTCAGAAGGTTAGAATGAGCTTGGAATAAAAAAAAAAGCCGACACCACACTTAACGCCTGGAAACAACTTCAAAGAAAATACAAATACACCATAAGACAAACCAAAAGACTACATTACAAAACCATAATCAGACCAAATTACAAGGACACACATAAACTTTTCCAACTCGTGAACAAACGATTAGATATCACACCAGTCACAACCAACAACAAAGACACTCCTGGAGCAGACAATCTCGCGAGATACTTCAACAAAAAAATCGTACAATTACGACTTATGTTTCAATCATTTTTATTAAGTGAACATAATCAGCTGTAACATTTCACATTACATAAGCAAGTTCTATAACAGCAATTGGCATATCTTCACATTTTGTATTTTTATTGATATTAGTATTTCCCTCCCTAAACTACTCCCCCTCCCCTCCCTGTTCCCTACCCCCCTTCCCTCCCCAAAGCCTCCCCCCCCTTTTTTCCCTTATATATTCAATAACAAGCAGAGGTTACAGGAGCAGCAGCAACGGGGATTATAGGTTCAATATCTGGCTCCGGACCATTGGGGTCAAGGTTTCCCAAAAGGGTGCCCATCTGCATTCAAATTGTTGTCTTCTTATCTGTGGCTGGTTCCGCATTGCCAGATGTTCTGTACGTAAAAGTATAAACATTTGAGTTCGCCAATATTGCAGTGATGGTGGTTTGTTCCCCAGCCACTCCTGCAGGATTGCTTTTTTCGCTACTACTGTAGCTCTTTTATAAAGTCTGTGAATCCCTTCGGCGTTGGCTTGCTTAGCCTTGGGTGTCCAAAACGCAACTTTGGATCATATGTCCATCTTCGGGACCAGAGTTCTGTCACTTGTTGTAGTATACTTTTCCAAAACCAAACCACTCTTGGGCATGTCCAAAACGCAACTTTGGATCATATGTCCATCTTCGGGACCAGAGTCCTGTCACTTGTTGTAGTATACTTTTCCAAAACCAAACCACTCTTGGGCATGTCCAAAACATGTGAGCCAATGTAGCCCCTTCTTGATGGCTGTCAGGTTCTCAGGTTCAGAGCCCGCGGGGCCGGGCTCTGGAGCAAACGTGAGCCCTTGGGCTGCTGCCGAGGAGCGACAGCAGCAGGCAAAACCCACCAACCAACACTGGGTAAGCACACCAGCAGGGACTGCAGGCACTGCCCAGCGAACCGGAACACCTGGACTGGAATCCCCCAGACTGGAGGACACAGGACTGGAACACTGGACTGCAATCCCTCGGACTGGAACACACACCGGCCCGGAACACACTGGACTGGAGCACACCAGACTGGAACACACACCGGACCGGAACACACTGGACTGGTCCCCCGGACTGGAGGACACAGGACTGGAACATGGGACTGGAGCACACTGGACTGGTCCACACAGCTTCACCTGCACTTAGCTACTAAGCCCCCCAGAAGTTGAGCTCCTGGGTTCGAGTAGCCGACAGGACTTACTGGATACCGGATGACATAGGGACCAGGACTGGAAACAGAAGTGCTCCTAAACCTAAACTGATCTACTTGCTCCCAAGCCCTAAACCAGCAGGAGTGTTCCTAACAGTAAACTGACAAAAGGACTTCCTAAGCCCTATACTAAACAGGAGCTCCTAAGCCCTGCTCAAGAAAGAGACTTCCTAAGCCCTAAACTAACAGAGCAGGGTACTAAATACAAAGCTAACACAGGTGCTACTAAGCACCAAGCTACAAGCAGAGCTTTACACTAATAAGCTAAACACAAAACTAAACCAGCTACCTAAGCACTGCTCTAGCAAGCTAGATACAACTAACAAGGTGCTTCCTAAGCACTACTCTGGCAAGCAACCAGAAGAGCTCCTAGCACTAAAAGGGAAGACAGGGGAGCCACAAGGAGGGAAGCTAACACATAAGCCAAAAGTGCTTCTAAAGCACCAAACACCAACAGCAAAGACTGCAATGCTCCTAATAGCACAAACACCAGAAGTACTTCTAACAGCAAACTCTGCAGTGTTCCTAACAACACCAAACCCTGAAGTACTTCTATCAGCAACAGAGCTTCCAAAGCCCTACACACAGCAATGCTTCCAAAACCAAGAGGGAAAAGCAGGGGAACCATAAGGGAAAAGCAGGAAAGCTAAACACACAGTCACCAGTGCACACTGCACTAATACTAACCTGGCCCTTAGCAAAAGCAAGCAGGGAAACTAGACACAACGTCAGAAGTGCACACTGCACCACCCTACCTACAGCAAACACCACTGTTGCAAAGGCCTTGAAGGAAACAACACCACTTCCTTATCAAGGCCCTCCCTGATGATGTCACACTCCCTAGACCTAGGCAAAAACACACTGATCCAGAGAGGCCCAACCCACACCAATGCAAAACCGTGAAACACTTGAAGCCAGTACACCCAAAGAGAGTTAGAGCAACTCAGACTACCCACACAGGTGCAGTATAATGAAACAATTAGAGCCCTGCTGCTGGAAGCTGCCAGCACAGAGAGACAGAGCCAGCTCAGAAAGGACAGACAAAAGAAACAGAAGCCAGCTAAGAAGCTGACCCCCAGGAAAGAGGTAAGTTTGAGAGGGGTTCTGACCCCAATCATAACAATGGCATTTCCCACATGCTCAATCCGGTGATGCTCCCATATGGCAAGCTCTTCTAGGCGCCACATATATCCTTAGTGCGAATTTATATTGTATTTCCCACAGTTCTGCCAATTTTGTGGTCTGCCAGAGCGACCGCACATGGTCCTTAAACATAGTCTCAGTTATCTGGCTTCCCAGATCTTGGCTCCATTTTGCTGCGTAGCCCATGTAATCCAATTCTGGCATTGTATCTCGGATGTGGCGATGATGGTAGGCCATGGGCACTTTCAATTGCGCCCCCAGCGACATAGCAGCAGCCAGTTCTTCCCTCATGTCCTCGGTGAGGTCTGTCCAAGTCAGACTGGACACATAGTGCCTCAGCTGGTAATAATGGAAATAGTCCGCTGAATTTATTTTGAACTGAGCTCTCAGTTCTGGAAACGTTCTGATACGCCCTTCGTCTGTGAGCACATGATATAGGTATTCTATCCCCTTTTCCTTCCATCTGTTGAATACAGTATAACCTGTCCCAGGCTTAAACCCCGGATTGCCACAAATCGACAGGTAGGGGGTAGTTTTAGGCGAAAAGCCATGCATGCTGCAGATCCATTTCCACACCGCTTTCATCGTAGGCAAAATATGTGACTTCTGTAGGACTGCTGGGGGATGTTGCTTGCTACCATGCAGAAATCCTGTAAAGTTGTCTGGGCCAAACAAGCCTAATTCCATAGTGGTAGCAGAGTATTCACTTGTCTTTCGAAACCAGTCATTTAGGTGCCTGATTCCACAGGCTACCGTTAAGTATCGCAAACTCAGGAGGTCCAGGCCCCTGTATTCTCTTGGGATCTGCAGAATCAGCAGAGCAATTTTTGCTTTCTTTCCTTTCCAAAGGAATTTCTGCAATATTTTGTTTATTTGCCGTTCCACTTTCCTTGGAAGATAAAGTGGGAGCGTTTGGAACACATATAATCATCTGGGTACAATCATCATGTTGTATAGCGCTATTCTGCCAAGCAAAGAGAGCGAGAGGGATTGCCACAGCTTCAACTTGTCCGCCATATCCTCCAATAGCCTGTTCACATTTTGGGCACACACTTGAGCCAGGTCCTGGGGGATTTGGACTCCTAAGTACTTGATTGCCTCTTCAGCTTCTTCCACTCCCAGTTCCTCTAACCCTGTGCCTCCCACCCCAGGAGAGATGGTGAGCCAATGTGATTTGTGTGCATTTATTTTAAACCCTGAAAGAGCACTGTATTGTTCTATCCGTGCCCAGAGCTGCCTCAATGAATTCTGGGGGTCTCTCATCACCACCAACAGATTATCCACAAATGCCAAAGTCTGCACTACCTCTCCACCCACCTCTAGCCCCTTTATCTGCTCATCCGTCTTCAACGTGCGGAGCAGTGGCTCAATAGACAGCAAGCACAATAAGAGTGAGAGGGGGCACCCCTGACAAGTACCCCGTTCTATGACTATAGGGTCTGTTCGCACTCCATTAATTAATACAGAGGCCGTCGGCTTAGTGTATAATGTCTGTACGGCCTGAAGGTACCAGCCATGCATGCCCATATACTTTAACACCCCAAACAAAAATTCCCATCCTATTTTATCAAATGCCTTTTCGGCGTCGAGACTGAGGAGGACTGCAGGTACAAGATTTACTTGGCTGTAGCTCATTGCCATCAGCAATTTACGCACATTAGTAGAAGAATGTCTGCCCTTCACGAAGCCCACTTGTTCAGGCCCAATTATATCTGGTAAGTATTGAGCCAACCTGGTGGCCAAGATTTTTGCTAATATTTTTATATCTACATTCAATAATGAAATTGGTCGGTAGGCCTCCGGTTTGTCCCTTTCTTTACCTGGTTTAGGTAATAATGATATTAATGCCATATTATTGTGAATGGGAAAACTTCCTGTCTCCACTGCGTCCTCTAGATAGTCATGCAGTGCCAATAACGCTTTCTGGGGTATCATATTGTAAAATTCTCCCTGTGAATCCATCGGGGCCCGGGGCAGAGTGATGTGACTTTATAGTGGCTTGGAGCTCTTTACCAGTGATTGGGACATTCAGTGTCTGTAATGCTAGTGCAGAGAGTTTTGGCAACTTGGAGGCTTCTAAATAACTCATGAGGGATTCTTTATCTATGTCTTTATATTTTTGATATATTTGGCTGAAATGTGCTCGGAATATATTTGCTATTTTTTCGCTTTTCGTATGTATTTTACCTTTCTCGTCCTTTATGGCTGATAGCACTCTATTTCCTCCCCATGTTTTCACCACTCGGGCAAGCAGGGTCCCAGTTTTATTGACAAACCTATGCAGCCTGTACTTGTGATATATGGCCCCACAACTACGACTTAAAATACCTGTCAGTACCATCGACTATGCTGAACTCCTTAACTGCCTAGACCCAGTCCCTGGCATTCACCCAGCGGACAGGACCTGGACCAACTTCGAGATATTATCGGAGCATATCATCTCCCAAACGCTCAAAAGATTTGCCAAATCTCACTGCAAACTAGATATATGCCCAAACAACCTGATGACATCTGCTCTTCAACAATTCATAAACGACATAACGAAACACTTAAATTATATGCTACAAAATGGACTCTTCCCGAAGGAAAAAGGAAACATTTTACTCACCCAAAAACGCAAAGAAAAGTGCTGGTGAACTAACTAACTACAGACCAGTAGCATCCATTCCCTTAATAACCAAATTAATGGAAGGGTTTGTGACCAAACAACTTACAAACTATTTAGATAAATTCTCAATACTTCACGATTCCCAGTCAGGATTTCGGTCTAACCACAGTACCGAAACAGTATTAGTCACTCTCATGACTAAATTCAAACAAACGATTGCATCTGGTAAGAACATACTACTTTTACAATTTGACATGTCAAGCGCTTTCGACATGGTTGACCATGGAATTTTATTACACATCCTTGAATACTTCGGAATCGGAGGCAACGTCTTCAAATGGTTCAAGGGATTCCTAACCACAAGATCATACCAAGTGACATCTAACTCGACTATTTCAGCCGCATGGGTACCTGAATGCGGAGTACCACAAGGATCCCCCCTCTCGCCGACTCCATTCAACTTAATGATGATACCCTTGGCAAAATTACTATCAAATCAAAACCTTAATCCATACATATATGCAGATGACGTAACGATCTACATCCCATTCAAACAAGACCTAAAAGAAATTTCCAATGACATCAACCAAAGTCTCCATATCATGCATTCTTGGGCGGACGCATTTCGGCTGAAACTCAATGCAGAAAAACCCAGTGCCTAATACTCACCTCTCAACACAACAAGAAAGAATTCACCGCCATTAACACACCAACTCTAAACCTTCCTATTTCAGAAACCCTAAAAATTCTTGGAGTCACCATTGATCAACACCTAACACTAGAGAACCACGCGAAAAACACAACCAAGATGTTCCACTCAATGTGGAAATTAAAAAGAATAAGACCTTTCTTCCCAAGGAGTGTTTTCCGCAACCTGGTACAATCAATAGTACTCAGTCATTTAAACTATTGTAACGCACTATATGCCGGCTGCAAAGAACAAATAATCAAGAAACTTCAAACAGCCCAGAACACTGCAGCTAGACTCATATTTGGCAAAACAAAATTTGAAAGTGCTAAGCCCTTACGAGAAAAATTACACTGGCTCCCACTTAAGGAACGCAACACGTTCAAAATATGCTCACTAATTCACAAAATTATCCATGGTGACGCACCAGCTTACATGTCAGACCTGATAGACCTACCTAGGAATACCAAAATATCATCCCGCACATTCCTTGATTTGCACTTCCCCAACTGCAAAGGTATGAAATACAAACTAATGCATGCGTCAAACTTTACCTACCTGAGCACACAATTATGGAACGCATTGCCGCGCAGCTTGAAATCGATCTATGAAAGAACGAACTTCCACATACTACTGAAGACCCATCTCTTTAATAAAGCGTACCACAAAGATCAACCAATGTGAATATGCACAACTCGCCCATTTATATTCAGAATTGTTTCATAATATCTGCCTGTATACTATTACTTTGTTTTATTATCATCATGCTGACCAAGATCCTTCTGTAATACTAAATGTTTATTTTCTAGCATTCTTCCACCACTCATGATGTATTGTAAACCACTTTGAGCCTGCGAAGAGGTGGGAAAATGTGGGATACAAATGCAACAAATAAATAACATAGTAACATAGTAGATGACGGCAGAAAAAGACCTGCACGGTCCATCCAGTCTGCCCAACAAGACAACTCATGTGTGCTACTTTTGTGTATACCCTACTTTGATTTGTACCTGTGCTTTTCAGGGCACAGACCGTATAAGTCTGCCCAGCACTAGCCCCGCCTCCCAACCACCGGCTCTGGCATAGACCGTATAAGTCTGCCCAGCGCTATCCCTGCCTCCCAACCTCCAGTCCCGCCTCCCACCACTGGCTCTGGCGCAGACCGTATAAGTCTGCCCCGCACTATCCCCACCTCCCAACCTCCAGCCCCGCCTCCCACTACCGGCTCTGCTATCCAATCTCGGTTAAGCTCCTGAGGATCCTTTCCTTCTGAACAGGATTCCTTTATGTTTATCCCACGCATGTTTAAATTCCGTTACCGTTTTCCTCTCCACCACCTCCCGCGGTGTTCAGCATCCAGAAATTGCTCTAATTTATGGATTCACAACTTTGTCTAAGAACTTACTCAAAAGTGAAATATTGGACAATGGGCAAAAATTAGTTAGCTCCATAGTATTGACAACTATTTTTTAGGGTAGGATGTTATCACCCCCTCTTCAAAACATCTGGAAGCATCTCTTCAATGAAAGAAGCATTCACTCTCCATGCCAACCACTTGCACAATCTTTCCCTATTATTTTTCAAGTATCCATGATACAGCTGGGTCAAGGTCACAAGTCTGGCCCTAATGGGTTCAAAATTGGTCAGATTTTATCTTTACAAACCTGCTCAAATAAAAGAGCTGAAGATGAGCAAGGCCAATGCTAGGCAGACTTCTATTGTCTCTGTCCTGAAAATGGTAAGGACAGATCAAGATCAAGAATGGGTATGTTATATTGCATCATATCATATGCTATGAGTTTATCTTATTGAGCAGACTGCATGGATCATGCAGATCTTTATCTGCTGTCATCTATTATGTTACTATGACCAGAAATCAGGAGTTACGAGTGAGGTAATCCTATCCTAATCCCAACTTATTCCCTTCCTCAATTCTAATACCTGAAACCTTATTCTTGGAAAACTCTGCCAGTGCCTCAGGTTTAGAAGTCAACTATTTCATATCAAATAATTCTCTTGTATTATTTGAGGAATCTGCAATCATCTCTACTTGATGCTTCTCACAATTTTAACCCATCATAAACTCACAATAAGTTGTGCCATTATGGAGGGATAATTTCCACAAAATGAATGAAACCAGGTCATCAAGGCCTAAAACTTAAAACATACACTTTTCAGGAGATTAGAGATTCTTTTTGGAGGTGGGATGCTGCAATATTTGTAATCCAGGCAGATACACTTTTATTCATCATAGATACACCAGCTATCTTACCTTGTAAGACACGAAGCTTTTGTGCGCAACTTCTTCCAAGTCAGATGACACAAGATCCACAACTAAGAACCCAAAAATGAAAATTAGAAACGTCAATACAACTGCCCATGAAATGTTTTTGCGTGTTGTATTATCCAATTGTGGGTTCAATGTAAGATTAAAGTCCCCTCCCAACAGTAGAGAGCCCTCTATATGTCTAGTTAACAGTTGGTCTAGCTCCTTGAAAAATTCCCCATGCATAGAATTAGGGTCGTACACGTTCACCACAGTATAAATTCACCCCCCCCAGAGCAAAGATGATTAACAGGTACCTCCCACCTTTATCTTTTATTACCTTTTTTATTTCCCAGGGCTTATCAGTACAGAATGCTATCAAGACCCCTTTACTTTTCGTATTGTCAGTGCTAGAGGCAAAATGAATAGTGGAATATTTCTTATGCTTGCATAGATATTCATATCTAGGTTTTAAGTGGGTTTCCTGTATCAACCCTATATCCACCTCTAAGCATTGCAATTCGCGGAACAACAACTGTCGTTTCCTAGGTATATTTAAACCTCTGACATTGAACAGCATGCATTTAACATCACCCCTCATCTTTTAAGGTTCGGGGTTCCGCTCCCTCATCTTCGCTTTTACTTTGGTCAATATCCTGTAATTGAACTTCATGCTGTATCATGTAAGGATCGTTCCCCTGTCTCCCTTCTCCCCCTCCCTTCCACCCTAAATGTGTTAAGGCACCACCTGTAAACCCGTAGATGCCTAGTCAGAGAGGAAGGAGCAGCTAGGCCGCCCCCGAGTGTCCCGCAGCAACAACATATTTCAAACTACCTCGTGTCCATGGCTGTAAGGTGATTCAACAAGTTCAACTGTATAATTGTCTGCAACAATAAAGTTATTCAGTATCCCACCTTCATAATCCACACTTCTTCATGTGATGCGCGAAGCTGATTGCTGGCGTTGTAGCCGTTTTGGGCCTTTCCCCGCTGCCACTTCGGCGGGAGGGAGCATGAGCTGGCCCTGGTTCCAGAGCTGGTCTCCTGTCGGTCTTCTGTATCAGTTGTCTCCGGATAGATTGCTCTGGCCTCCATGATAGACTTGACTTGGTGCATTTTCCCGTCCTTGTAAAATACCAAGGCAAAGGGATGCCGCCATCTGTATTGGATCTTAAGTTCTCTGAGGTGCCTCGTGAATGATTTTAGTTCTCCTCTTCTTTTCAGCGTCGCTGCTGCCAGGTCCTGGTAAATTTCAATAGCGTACGAGCCCCATTTAAAATTCGAGGTCTGTCGCGCCATTTTCAATACTTGTTCCTTCACCTTATAGCTGGAGAAACAGGCGATAATGTCCTTTGGTTTATTATTGCGCACTGGTCCCAGCGCCCGGTGCGCTTTTTCTAGTTGTATAGTCTCAGGCTCCAATTCTGTCCCATTTTTTGCATATAGATCGCAAACAATTTTTTGAACTACTTGTTCACTATCTTGGTAAGTAGACAGTTCAGGCAGACCCCGGAACCTGAGGTTATTACGTCGTCCCCGATTCTCTAGATCTTCTATTTTATCTTGGATTTGTTGTTGTTCGTTCCTTATTTCAGCGACGTGGTGGTCCAGCGTTCCCAGGGCCTCGCTATGGGCTTCCATTTGCGCCTCTGTGTCCTCCAGTCGCACGCCCAGCTCCATGATTTCACTGCGCCGATCCGTGCCCATTTTTGCTACTTCTGCGCGTAGCGCTTTTAGATCTGAGCTGATATTTGTAGCCAGACCTGCAGGCTTGATTGATCCCCTTCCGAGGGTTCCACTGCCTTGCGCTCTTCTAGGGATGCTTCCTGGGATCTAGTTTTCTCCCCGTTCGCCGGCTCTTTTACTTTTCGCCCATCCGCCATTTTATTTTTCGGCGGCGTTGGGCTTCCAGTGAACGCGAAGCGTGAAAGATCGACCACCATCCGGTTAAAGCTCCTACACTATCGATGCGCTTTTTCTAAGGCTACCGTTGCCGGTTTTCTGAGCCCTCCAGCCGTGGATTGCTGCTCGTTATTGCTCGTTTTCGTCGCGGGGCACCCGGAGCTAGCGATTCAGGCGTCCATGCCCCTTGGTGACGTCACTTCCTCCTGCCCATGAAATGTTTTTCTATTACACATCCCACAAGCAACATGATTACTCAGTTTTGTTGTTGAAATCTTGCAATGAGTGTGGTTTTGCCATTATTCTAACTATGCAGTATAAAGAGGCAGGTGCATTAGACACCTCAGGGGAACCTTGAGCCTTGAACTCTACTCAACAGACCTTCAGGCCCCCCTAAGATTTTGGTAATTAAACTCAACGGTAATATCACTCCGAAACCATTGCTCCAGGATGGGCCTGTAAAAATGAATAACTGGATATCGCATTTTTAAATATTAAAGTTTGTTTCATAAAGCTATACATAAGGGACATTCCTACATATAGAAACAGACTCCTATAAAAACTATGTGTGGGTATACATTGTAGAAATGTGAGCACAGGTTATGCACTATGGAATGGGTTAAAATGCCAAAGATTGGTAAGTCTTATGACTCTGGTATCTATTAGATATTGACGAGCCTGCATGACTCTGGGATTTATGATCTGTGGAATTTATGATACCCTTAGGCGGCAAGCAGGCCTGGGAAAGAAACTAATGTAAACAAACAGGAAAATTGTTGCCTAACAGCTTAAGAGAACCAGATGCTGGGAATCGGATAATAATCTGTGAGAAGGACAGTTTGCAGAAAAAGAGTCTTGTAAATCATTGTCTGAAACAAACGATATAAGCTGCCGTTTGAGAAGAATATTTCAGAGATGCAGACAGAAAAACATTTTGTTATGTTACTGAATTGATCTCTCATGAGAAACTATTGTATTTTTATTTGTACCCTTCTCCACCACCGCCAACTGCAGGCTCTGCTCATTCTGCCTCGCCTCACCCTATGCTTGGAACAACCTTCCTGAGCCCATACGCCAAGCCCCCTCCCTGCCCATCTTCAAGTCTCTGCTTAAAACCCACCTCTTCATTGCTGCGTTCGGCACCTAACTCTTACCGTTCAGTAAATCCAGACTGCCCCAATTTGACCGTTCACTTGTCTTCTAGATTGTAAGCTCTTTGAGCAGGGACTGTCCCTCTATGTAAATTGTACAGCGCTGTGTAACCCTAGTAGCGCTTTAGAAATGTTAAGTAGTAGTAGTAGTAAGTGAATAAACGGTACTTTCTTATATGCCCTTAGCTTTGGTTTCTTTTACCACTCCCAGTTGAGCATGGCTGGTTTATGCTAATTTGGGAATGGATACAAGCAGCCTAAAAACATTGGTGTCCCCGACGTTGATAGGAGGGATAGTCCGTTACGAGTTGCGCACGGACCCTCTGATTGACCCGGATTTCGGGTCGGGGCGAAGTAAAAACAAAAACATTTAAACAAAACAAGAGAAAAAAAATATTGGGAGTCACATGTCTGCCTCTGGGACGCTGGAGCAGACGATTCCAGGAAACAGAAGACTCAGTTGATAGAGGGGAGAGGGGATTGGGTCCTGGTTCAGTCTGGAGATTTCCAGGTACGTTTGTGAAAAGAAACAAGGGTGTCTGTTCAGCTGCAGGATTCCCGACACCGCAGACGAGATTGGTAAGTGACCTCTTTACATTTTTATTATGCTAGGTCCTATGTCACTTTTGCCTGATTAGGTGTTTTAAAACAGGTATACTTGAAAGTGTGCATGTAAATAAGTTTGAAGCTGGCTGCTGTAAGTATTGCTATGTTTTTTTATTTAGATTTTGAAGAGGGAAGTTAATTTTTAATTCTCAACTAATTTCATTGAGAGTACGAAATGGATAGTGCATTTAACATTGTGTGTACCAGTAATTCATTATTAGACAAAGAATTTGTCAATGCTTTGTGGAAGAGGGAGCATGATAAAAAGTCAGTATAAAGTGAGAAACAGTGCTGGAGAGTTTCTTGTACAGCTAGGAAAGTTATATCTTTTTAAACATTCGTTTCCTTGCTTCCTGGCAGCGGGTGTCTGGATTGAAAGCAGCGATCATTTCTTTCTTTTTGCTATCTTTCATAAGTAGGTGTGGGCATGAGAGAAGTCCAGCTTGTGCTTTCTTTCAGGGAGATATCAGCTGCCTGTATATTTAGCCATGTTCTTTTGTTAATTGCCTTGTTTTAAGTTAAGTGACAGAAACTTCACTTTGTTTGAGAGCACTAACTTTTCGCATTATAAGAGATTCCTCAACTTTATTGTACAGAGACTTTTTCTTTGAATTAAACTGTTTTCTTGTATTGCTTTTTTGCTATTTTCTTTGAGCTGTGCACATTCGTTTTGCTCATCAGTTATGTCCTGTATTGAACTTCCTCTGGGACAGTGCCCTTGTTTCCGTTATGATTTTTTTCTCTCACTCAAGTCTTATGGGATTATTTGGCTATCCCTATTACGGCTGATTTAATTGCATTTTATATTTAAATTACATTAAATTTATTTTCCTTTTACAGTATGTGGAATACCATTCTTTCCCACTGCTTTATGTTTCAGGGCCGATTCACACCGCAGAGGAGGAATGTGATTTATATTTACAATACACTACAATCTTTAATTTCAAAATTTCTTCATAAGACTTGCAAACGTTTATGTGCTATTTCTTGCCTGATCTATGAATCTTGTAAAGGTCAGCCAAGGATGCACCTTTGTCTACCTCATTAGGATTTGTACTTTTTACTGCCATTAATTCTTCTTTTTTTTTTTAAACACATTTTATTTCTTTTCCTGCTTATAGGGAATATTTCTGAGAGTATAGATGAATTGTTTCTTTTGTCTGGAGTGAATGGTTTACTTAGCAACATTCCTTTGTAAATAGCTTTCTGTCTCCTTCTTTGTGTGGGCTTTGAAATCCCGCTGTACTGATAAGGATTGGCTTCCCTTTTGTTCTTAGCCTGAAGCAGCTGGCCTGGCACTAGTTTTGCCTCATCAAAGAAAAAAAAACGTCAACCAGTCACAGACCAGTTTCGTTTTACAGTTTTATTTCTTTTGGTTTAAATCTCATCAATGTTTTCTTTTGTATATAATTCTATTTCAATGTTTTATTTTGTGTATATGATTTCTAGATAACAATTTTGATTTTGTTTCCCTGCTAGGCTTGCTAATAATCTTATGTTTAACCTATTAGGACACGTGTCCACATTTCAGTATGAAAATTTATGGTATTTTTTTCCCTGCTTGTTTTAAACATGTACATGTGTATCCTAGACCACTGAAATATGCAGAAATATTTTCTTTTTTTAACTGATTTTTGTTGCATTGCATTCAAAATTTTACCTGTGAAGGTTCCTGCCTGTATTAGATTTATCAACATAGGATTTAACACAGTCCTGCTGAACTTTTTGTATTGCTGGCTGTGATTTGTGCGGGGCAACATTTGTCTGCTGAAGTACTTAATCTGTTTAGTTCATTACTATCTGTGTTACTTTACCTCAGATAATTGGGATTCTAGAGAAATTGCGCCACAGGACAAGTGCATTTAAATGAATGTTTAGATTAAGAAGTTAAGATATTTTGTGTACCTTGAAAGAAAATGTTTTATACCGTCCCAGAACAAAGACATAACCTTTCTAGGCAGCTGCCCAGTTTGCCCCAAATTGCTTAAATTACCTTCTCTTTCATCATATTGTTTCTTTACAAACATCTGGAATGTTAAACTTTTTTCTTCCATTTTCTGTATCCTTTGTTTAGTAAAAATGGAGAAACTGTGCTCCTAACTGATTACTTAATGCCCTAATTTTCTTTATTTCCCCTAATTTCCATACTGTTGACAATTGGATGCTGATGTGAATATTTATTTTTCCCTAATTTGTTTTTATATTAATTACACGTGCCTGTCTAATGATTTTAAAGCAGAGGCTTATTTGTAGCAGACCTGCTTACCCAGAAAACCACAATGGTAAAGATTTAAAATTATGTTTTGAATTGCATGGAGAAACCTTGTGCAGAAGTTGGAAGCAATTTCCCAATCAGTACAGGGTTGCAGAAATGTTTGGATAAATGAGGAGGTCTATTTGTAGTGAGGTAGAAATGGGCCAGTTGTGTGAACTGTTTAAGGATGCATGCTGTGGGTGGTCACATGGAGGGAGTGCAGGCTAGTGGAATAATATGTATGGAAAGAATACTGCAAGTTAGCTAGAATGAGATATGTGAATATATATATGGAAGTCTTCAAACAGGGATATGTACATGAATTATGACATTCTTTTAGTTAAGACCAGAATAGCAATTGATTTTATTTTAAATTAACTATAACCAGAATTGTATAACGTATAAAACCTGAAACCAGCATTGAGCTAATGGCATTTTGTTAAGGAACTGGGCAGATATTAGGCACATTGCTCTGTTTGTTTTATTGTTGTCATTCAAAGCCCCTTGACACCTTTCAGAAGCATCATGTTATCCCCCAGCTGGTATAAAAGAAGAATTTCACCGATAAAATGTGGCAAGACCCAAGACTTTTAGTTAGACTCATTTGTGTGCTTTAAAGATATACTCTATTTATTGGGTGAATTGTTAAACTCTAGCATTTAAACTGTTGGTTTGACTTGATGGGATATTACTCTTTTTTGTATAATCTTTAATTATGTTACATTTTGAGATATGATGATTTCTTTCTTTGGTTCTCTTCTTCTGACCCTAAGTCCTTTCTGCTTACAAGGTTTAAACTCATATGTTAATTTCTTTCTTCAGTTAACACAATCAGCTTTAATATTACTAAAGCAACTGATTGTTTCATGCTTGATAATGCTTCTGTTCACGTAATAAGATTTTTATTATAGCCTACATATACCTTGAACTATGCAACAAATTTTGATCTGAGAACATCCTTAGGTTAATGACATGTCCCTCATGAAATGGACAACTATTATACTGACTATTTACCTTCCTGGGCACCATGTGGACCTCTACATGGAAGTCTTCTAGATGCAACATGATGCCTGCCTGTGTGAGCCTCCCCACGGCATAATTCCTACACTGCACTATAACTTCCTAATCACATTTCTGTCTTGCATTTCACAGGAACTGCCAGACAGAAGGGGGGATGATACAGCAAATACCAAAGCCTTGAAAATAGGCGCTCTAGTACACCGCAAACACTACACCCACAAAACTTGGAAGGATCTTGTTTATGTTGGACCTTTCCAAATTGAGGCCCTGTCAGCTACAGCAGCGAACTGATAACCAGTCTCCTACACAGACATCTTTGCCTCATGCAGCCCACAACCCTGAAACAACAGTGCCTGGAGCCACAGACTCTTAAGTTTACTATCTGGGGACTACGATTTGTGGGCATAGCTGTGTTCGTGCTGGTATTAATACTGCTAGAAAAACATTGTATTATCTTTTGTTAAGTTTTCACACTGTATTATTTATAGTTTATTTTTTTCTGTTTATGCTTATGGACTCACTGTTATAGGATTTATTATTAATCTTCACCTTCTTATTAGCCATAATATTACTGTTATTAGAAAGGATCTATTATTTTTGTTTAGCATAACCATTAATATGTATACCATCTATTGGCTTTTTATTATTCATACTTTTACGTCTATCAGCACACGTCTTCAATCTACAGGACTTTTTTGGCAATAATAACTTAGATGTCCAAGACGTGGAAAACATAGTAACATAGTAGATGACGGCAGAAAAAGACCTGCACGGTCCATCCAGTCTGCCCAACAAGACAACTCATGTGTGCTACTTTTGTGTATACCCTACTTTGATTTGTACCTGTGCTCTTCAGGGCACAGACCATATAAGTCTGCCCAGCACTAGCCCCACCTCCCAACCACCGGATTAATACCTTTCAAAAATTTGAACGTCTGTATCATATCACCCCTGTTTCTCCTTTCCTCCAGGGTATACATGTTCAGGTCAGCAAGTCTCTCCTCATACGTCTTGTTACGCAAATCCCATACCATTCTCGTAGCTTTTCTTTGCACCGCTTCGATTCTTTTTACATCCTTAGCAAGATACGGCCTCCAAAACTGAACACAATACTCTAGATGGGGCCTCACCAACGACTTATACAGAGGTATCAACACCCCCTTTCTACTGCTGGTCACACCTCTCTCTATACAGCCCAACAACCTTCTAGATACAGCCACCGCCTTGTCACACTGTTTCGTCACCTTCAAATCCTCAGATACTATCACCCCAAGGTCCCTCTCCCCGTCTGAACCTATCAGACTCTCGCCACCTAACACATACGTCTCCCGTGGATTTCTATTCCCTAAGTGCATCACTTTGCATTTCTTCGCATTGAATTTTAATTGCCAGACCTTAGACCATTGTTCTAGCTTCTTCAAATCCTTTTTCATGTTTTCCACTCCCTCCGGGGTGTCCACTCTGTTACAGATCTTAGTATCATCCGCAAATAGGCAAACTTTATCTTCTAACCCTTCGGCAAGGTCACTCACAAATATATTGAACAGAATCGGCCCCAGCACCGATCCTTGAGGCACTCCACTACTCACCTTTCCCTCCTCCGAGCTAACTCCATTCATCACCACCCTCTGGCGTCTGTCCGTCAACCAGTTCCTAATCCAGTTCACCACTTTAGGTCCTATCTTCAGCCCATCCAGTTTATTTAAAAGCCTCCTATGGGGAACCGTGTCAAAAGCTTTGCTGAAATCTAAGTAGATTACGTCCATAGCTCGTCCCTGATTCAATTCTCCTGTCACCCAATCAAAAAACTCAATGAGATTCGTTTGGCACGATTTCCCTTTGGTAAAACCATGTTGTCTCGGATCTTGCAACTTATTGGCTTCCAGGAAATTCACTATCCTTTCCTTCAGCATCGCTTCCATTACTTTTCCAATAACCGAAGTGAGGCTTACCGGCCTGTAGTTTCCAGCTACTTCCCTATCACCACTTTTGTAAAGAGGGACCACCTCCGCCGTTCTCCAATCCCTCGGAACATCTCCCGTCTCCAAGGATTTATTAAACAAATCTTTAAGAGGACCCGCCAGGACCTCTCTGAGCTCCCTGAATATCCTGGGGTGGATCCCGTCCGGTCCCATGGCTTTGTCCACCTTTAGCTTTACAAGTTGTTCATACACACTCTCTTCTGTAAATGATGCTGTATCCACTCCACTATCATTTGTACTTTTTCCAGTCCATCGCGGTCCTGCTCCAGGATTTTCTTCTGTGAAAACAGAACAAAAGTATCTATTTAGCAAATTTGCTTTTCCTTCATCACTATCTACATAGCGGTTCGCAGTATCTTTTAGTCTCACAATTCCCTTTTTAGTCATTCTCCTTTCACTAATATACCTGAAGAAACTTTTGTCACACCTCCTTACATTACTAGCCATTTGTTCTTCCGCTTTTGCCAGACGTATCTCTCTCTTGGCTTCTTTCAGTTTCCTCCGGTATTCCTTCCCGTGTTCCTGTTCTTGAGTTTTTGTGTATTTCTGGAACGCCAAGTCTTTAGCCTTTATTTTCTCAGCCACTTGCTTGGAGAACCATATCGGTTTTCTTTTTCTCTTGCTTTTATTTACTTTCCTTACATAAAGGTTTGTAGCCCTATTTATAGCTTCTTTCAGCCTGGACCACTGTCCTTCCACTTCTTGTACTTCCTCCCAGCCCATCAGCTCCTTCCTCAGGTATTCCCCCATTTTAGTAAAGTCAGCACGCTTGAAATCCAGGACTTTGAGTTTTGAGTGGCTGCCCTCCACTACAGCAGTCATATCAAACCAAACCGTTTGATGGTCACTGCTGCCCAGGTGGGCACCCACTCGGACATTTGACACGCTATCCCCATTTGTGAGCACCAGATCCAGCATCGCTCCCTCCCTCGTGGGTTCCGTCACCATTTGTCTGAGCAAAACACTTTGGAAAGCATCCACGATCTGTCTACTTCTCTCCGATTTCGCCGACGGAACCTTCCAATCTACATCCGGCAGATTGAAATCTCCCAGCAACAACACCTCCCTCTTCTTTCCTAACTTTTGAATATCCGCGATCAGATCCCTATCTAGTTCTTCCAGTTGTGTCGGGGGTCTGTAGACAACACCCACATGGACTGAGGTTCTATCATCTCTTTTTAAGGTGATCCATATCGCTTCTTCTTTTCCCCAGGTCCCTGTCATTTCAGTCGCCGTGATATCATTTCTCACATACAGAGCTACTCCTCCACCTTTACGACCCTCTCTATCCTTCCTAAATAGATTATAGCCTGGTATGTTTGCATCCCATTCATGGGAACCATTTAGCCACGTCTCCGTGATTGCAACAATGTCTAAGTCTGCCTCCACCATCAGGGCTTGAAGGTCATGAACTTTATTGCTTAGACTGTGAGCATTTGCGGTCATTGCATTCCATCTACATTTCCTGGTATGTGTTTTAGTGATTTGGGGGTGTCTTAACCCTTTGGGTACCTTCCTATCTTTTTGTTCCACCTTCATTCCTTTTTCTTCTGCATCCGTTCTATTTTCAGGAATATCACAGTGCTGTAATGGTGCAAAAGAATTCTGTAGGGGCATCACTTGTGAGGGCGGATGCTTGTGTGTCACATAACGAACTCTGCCTGAGCCTACTGTGAACCATCTATTTTTAGGTGGTTTTATCCTTTGAGGCAGTGGTGTGAATTTGGTTTGATTCTGAGCAGTATGATTTTGTGGAGTCTTTGAAGCTGCTTTAAGTGTATCTAATTCCTCCTTTAGTTTACTAAGCTCCTTTTTTAAACTAGCGAGCTGATGACATATAGGACAAGCTTTTAGTGTCCAGATGATTGGCCTTGAAACTAAAGCACCACAATTATTACAGAGAATAAGAGTCATGCTGATGTATTTGGTATGAATAGGTATGCTATGATGGGGTTAAGAGTATGCAAGATTTACTTTACTCTTAAGCCACACAGGCAGAGAGATTTGTATTTGGGTGGAGTTAATTTGTGATAAGTAGTGTATGTAGGAAAGCTATTTAGGAAGTGGAAGTCTTGGGGTGGGTGGGATGAGGGGCAGGGTGGGGGGGTTAAAATGTAAAACGTGTGGATTGTGTTTGTTGTAAAACCTATCTCTAGAATTGTATTAAGCCACTTATCTACACAGCTGGTTAGGATAAGGGGAAGACAAGGTTACAAAATGCACCAGAAATGTCCAAAAGCACAGTTTTAGAGTAGGAATTTCCTGGAAGAAAGCCAGCACAAAAGTCTTATCTGAGTGAGTTTCCTTGAGGCAGGAGACAAGTGAGGCCCTTGAAGTTGCCCAGCTCTGAACAGAAACTAGCCCCTCCTAATCGTTTTAGATTGTCTGCAGAAAGCCAGGTGGGATGAGGATGGGGGATGGGAAAGAGTTCAGTACAATTACAGTCAAGGAAAGAGAGTTTTAATACTATCTGGCAGTTTTGAAATCCGAAATCTAGTTTTCCAGATTTGCAGATATCAATAAAGCAGTTTGAAAACAATCAGGTCACACACAGTCAAAATCACAGAAAAGTCCACAGACCATTATTAAATTGGACTTGGGAAAATCCACTATTTCTGGGATAAGCAGCATAAAATGTTTTGTACTTTTTTTGTGATCTTGCCATGTATTTGTGACCTGAATTGGCCACTGTTGGAAACAGGATGCTGGGCTTGATGGACCTTTGGTCTGTCCCAGTATGGCAATACTTATGTATTTATGTAAGCTGGAGAGTGAGCAGTTGGAGAAGAAGATAAGATCAAAACAATGGCCATTCTGGTGAGCAGGAGAAGTGGATCACAGTTGAAGACTGAAAAGGGATGTTAAGGCGAGAAACTGAGAAGCATAAGAGTCAGAGGGATCATTAGCATGAATGTTAAAATCCCCAAGAATAAGGGCAGGAGATGAAGGTTCAAGAAAGAAGGAAAGCCAGGAGTGAAAAGTCAGTGAGAAAAGAAGAAAAGGATTTATCATGGGGTCAATAAATGACTGCTACTTTTCTTCCTTTCTCACTGACTTTCTTATGGCTTTCCTTCTTTCTTGAACCTTCATCTCCTGCCCTTATTCCATAATAGATGGATGAAGTGGACTTCAAAGGAAGAAAAGCAGTGAGACTGAGGTGGAAGAAGAGGCTGAAATCTACAAGAGGGTGAGAGTAGTAGACCGACACCACCTCTGCAGCCAACTGGGCGAGGAATATGGGAGAAAAGGTAACCTCTATGACACAGGGCCGCAGCTGAAGAGGAGTCTTCAGGGCAAAGCCATTAACTGGAAAGGAAGTACAGGGGGTTATTAAACATCTGAAACAGGCCAAAACCCAGGGCCAGATCAATTGGGCACAGAATTTTATAAAATTCTTCAGGATCTTATCCCATCCTTTATTCACATGTGGGATGAAATTCGCGATACTCAGGTAATGGGCTCTACCTTGAACCATGTTTACATCACTGTACTACCGATTTGGTTGGTTCGTTTAGGCCTATTTCCGTCTTGAACCAAGATCTTAAGATTCTGGTGGCAGTCTTGGTGGCCCGAGTGGGGGAGTTCCTCCAACTCCTTCCTGGAAGATATGCATCGGCAAATATTTTAAAGGTTTGACAAATACTTTGGGAGGATGAAGGAAAAACGGGAGATGTGATTTTTAGCCAGTATGGATGCAGAAAAGGCATTCAACAAAGTGGTATTGAAGTACTTGTTTTGGGTTCTCCAGCTGTTTGGCATCTCTGGGGCCTTCCTGGAGTGGTTGACTGTGCTCTACAGTAACCCCACAGCCCATCTTCTTATTAATGATGTCCTCACGGACACTATTTCTTTGGGGAGGGGCATGAGGCAGAGGTGCCTTCTTTCCCCTCTCTGGAGCCTTTGGCTGCTCGGATCCAGCAGGAGATGGGACTGGAGGATAACTGCGTGTGTGTGTGTGTGTGTGTGTGTGTGTGGGGGGGGGATCATGAATACTATGTAAATTACTTTGCTAACGACAAGTTGCTACTCATCAACAATGGGACCGCTACGATCCCGAATATTATGCGGATCATCCAAGAGTTTGGGGCTTTGCAGGTCTGTGAATCAATTTTGGGAAGTCTGAGGCCCTCCCTATTACAAACCCATGTGCTTGACTGTCTATGAAAATTTCTCCTTTGCGTGGGTGTGCACAGGGATTAAAATCTTGGGAGTTTGAGTGCGGATTTTGAGTGGATGTATAGGAAGAATGCCAGAGAGGTTGGAGACAGAGCATCAGTTGTGTGTGCACTGGATTGACTTACCTATGAAATTCTTGGGACAGGTAGTTCTTACTAAGATGGTCCTTCTTCCTAAGCTGCTGTACCCACTGCAGATGCTGCCCATGTGGGTGGCTAGGAGAGAGAATGGGCTGTATCGTAGTGTTATTAGCTCTTTCCTTTGGCATTCTAAGCAACCTTCAATTGCCTTCTCTAAATTGACATATAACAGAGCACAGGGAACAGGCTGGCTTCCATAAGAGACCATAAGAGTAGCCATACTGAGTCAGACCAATGGTCCATCTAGCCCAGTATCCTGTTTTCCAAACAGTGGCCAAGCCAGGTCACAAGTACCTGGCAGAAACACAAATTGTGGCAACACTCCATACTACATACTCCATGCTTCCCATGTCTGTCTCAATAGCAGACTATGGACTTTTCCTCCAGGAATTTGTCCAAAACATTTTTTAAACACAGATACGCTAACCGCTGTTACCACCTCCTCTGGCAAGAGTTCAAGAGTTTATTTCCTCCTATTTGTTTTAAAAGTATTTCCATGTAACTTCCTTGAGTGTCCCCTAGTCTTGGTACTTTTGGAACGAATAAGAAAAAATCGATTTACTTCAACTCATTCTACACCACTCAGGATTTTGTAGACTTCAATCATATCTCCCCTCACCAGTCTCTTTTCCAAGCTGAAGAGCCCTAATCTCTTGAGCCTTTCCTTATACAAGAGATGTTCCATCCCCTTTATCATTTTAGTCGCTCTTCTTTGAACCTTTTCTAATTCCACTATATCTTTTTTGAGATACGATGACCAGAACTGTACGCAACACTCAAGATGTGGACACACCATGGAGCAATACAAAGGCATTATAGTATTTTCGGTATTATTCACCATCCCTTTCCTAATAATTCCTAGCATCCTGTTTGCTTTTTTGGCTGCTGTTGCACACTGAGCAGAAGATTTCATTGTATTATTTACAACGACACCCAGATCTTTTTCTTGAGTACTCACCCCCAAGGTGGACCCTAGCATCGGGTAACTGTGATTCGGATTATTCATTCCAATGTACATCACCTTGCATTTGTCCACATTAAATTTCATTTGCCTTTTGGACGCCCAAGTCTGCCAATTTCCTAAGGTCTTCCTGCAATATTTCACAGTCCATACGTGTTTTAACAGCCTTGAATAGTTTTGTATCATCTGCAAATCTAATCACCTCACTCACTGTTCCGATTTCCATATCATTTATAAATATGCTAAATAGTACTGCTCCCAGTGCAGATCCCTGCGGCACTCCACTGTTCACTCTCCTCCATTGAGAGAAATGACTATTTAACCCTACCCTCTGATTTCTGTCCAATAACCAATTCCTAATCCACACCAGAACATTGCCTCCTATCCCATGACTCTTTCATTTTCTCAGGAGTCTCTCAAGAGGAGCTAGATCTTAGATTTTACAATATGGCCTCATTAATGTGATGGATTCATGTATGGCATACTGCATCTGCACCTTATGCCCCTACTGGTTTTTGGCAGAGTTGGCGTGCTCCCTTTGGTGCTTTCTTGGCCTTAGATTCCTGAACGAGTTGTAAGTTGGGCCTCCTGGGTAAAAATCAGTTTGTATCAGCGCTGGGCAAGGCGTGGAGGAGGTGGGAGGTGGCAGGGGGAGCGACCCCTTTTTCCCCTTTGGTGTACAATACTGATTTTCCTGCTTGTACGAGGCAGGTGCTTTTTGGCGATGGCTACAGGATGGCTGCAGACATTTAGGGCATTTGACTGAGTTGGGTGGCTCCCATTTCCCCTGTTTTGACCAAGTCAAGCGACCGTGGAACCTTCCCAATTCACACCTTTTTCATTTTTTCCATGCGAGAGATTACTATTCCTCTGTGGTGCGGGATCCTCACTGGGTTTTACCAAATTGGATCAAATGTTCTTATACCTCCCCACACCTTTAAATAAACTGTCCCAATGGTATCAACTAGCCAGTATTAACAGGCCAGCTCCTTATCTGGAGCAACTGACGAGGCGTTGGAGTGGAGATCTGTGGGAAGAAATTTTCCAGGAGCTTCTGCGGGGTGCATTTGAGAGTATCCTTAGGCTCACTGCAAATACTGTGCTTCAGGACATCCAATATAAAATACTGCACATTACGTGACAACGGGGAAGGCTTTGGGACTTTGGGATGATGATACTTGTCTGAAGTATCAATCTGCCACGGGCTCTTTTCTCCATTCCTTTCTGGAGTGCCCTGCACTTTTGCCCTTGTGGTCTCAATCACTTGCGGCCCTTGAACAGACCCACCAGTGTCATCTTGAATGGTCCTATGTTGCAATACTCCTGTGTTGTGGGGATCAGTTGAGCAGGGATGGATTAAACGAAGCACAGCGCAAGTACGACCAAAAACTTGGACAGCCTCAATGTCCCTGAGAGCCAACAACCTGACGATGGTGTTCCGAACCTGAGCCACCTTGACAGGTCTCCAACAAAGGAACTGTAAGAAGAGAGGAACAATCGGGCGGGAGAACTCCATCTTGTAGAATATTGAGAGCCTACTAATTGTAAGTAATCTTGGACCATTCTACCTAAAATTCTACCTGAAATGCCAGAAGGCATCCTCCAATAGGAACAGAAGAGGGGGCCGGCCTGGCATCATTGTGCCTGTCTGCAGGCAGACAACGAGCGTCTCGCCTGCCCACCTGATTTTTTTGTCACCTTGAAAGAAGGGTGACTAGATGAAAAGCACGCCCTCTGCCCAAACTGCGACCTGCCAGGCCTATACTTCCAGCAATCTTAGAACTTCTGCAGCGCTGAGTCAGGGATGCGGGCCCCGGGATGAGGTTGCTTCCGGCAACCTCTGTGGCTTTAACCTCTCTGAGCTCATTAACCAAATTGCTGAGGTGCTTGCCAAATAGCCACTTGCCCCAAAAGGGCAGCTTAACCAGGCTTGCCTTCAAAGCCGTGTCCACCGCCCAGTGTTGCAGCCACAGCTAACGACGGGCACCAACATCAACATGCCTTTATATAATAATCCAACAGGAAAGGTAAACATACACATGAGATCAACACATAATTAACATAAAAAGTCCAATAAATTAGCAAAACACACTCTGTTCCTGACCCCGCCTCACCCACTAGGATATGCCTGCTCAAACAACCATATCTTCAGAATAGTCTTAAAATTCTTTAAGTTGGATTCACTACGGATGGCTAGTGGCATGGAGTTCCACAGACACGGTGCTGGCAAAGACAATAGCACTATGAAGTGTGATAGAATGTAATACCCAAGGTGAGGAATATGGAATGGTCAATGAAGATAGATATGAAGGTGTACCTTGATGTAAAGATTTAAAAGTCAAAAGCAAAATTTTGAAACGAACATGGTAAAAGACCGGTACTTGCTAGTCCTTTGCCCAGCCCAGGTGATTCACCAGCTGCTAGCTGTTGTCTGGTGGTGGCCCAAGGGCTCACAATCCCTGAATTCATGACAAATATATGGAGTGGAGCCAGCCAGGGATGCCCACTATCTCCACTGCTTTATGATCCGGCCATTAAGCCTTTTGTGAAAGCAATTTGACAAGCTGAGATTTTTGAGTTTAAGTTATGGAGGAGGGGAAGAGATGTTTTGAATACAAGATTTCATTGTACGCACATGTTTTACTGTATGTCATCAGACCAGAGAGATCTAGAGGACTCCTGAAGGTCTTATGTGAATATAATCATGTTTTTGCTTATAAAATTATTATATCCAATTCCCAGGTGTTTCCATTTCAGGGACAGAATCCATCTGCAACAGGCAGTATTTAAGTTGGCCCATTCTGATTTTCATTACTTGGGTATCTAAATAGGGTACAATCTGGAAGATTTACTTAATAACCATCCCCCATCATGGAGAAAATTGAGGAGGAGATAACAACATGGGCCGATTTACCCATTTTTGGGGGGCAGGGAGGATTAACTTACTTAAAACTTATTGGAATAAATAATCGCAGAAGAATATTCATTCCATGTGATATGCCTTTACACATCTTTAAAGTCCTTACCAGCAAAAGACAGTTTTAAATGGAGTAGAAAGGTTCCCAGAATATGGGCTAGAAGAATGGCATTCTGAAGAAATGGGAGTTCGTTGAGGAAGGATAGCAGTTTCTGGAAGAGGAGAAAATGGAAATCTCAGTAGAGTAAACCATAGTTTCAGGAGTGATGATATTTTCTGTCTGAATCATGTAATTCTAAGTGCCACTGAAGTCTGGATGACCTGGCCAGATTGGGTCATCCCTCAAACTTCTGCTGCAAGATCTCTGGTGTTCCTCCTTCCTTTGACCACCTTCATTCTTATGACTGCTTTATGCTCTGTGGAGGTTTTCCTCTTTTTGTCATGACTACTGGACTCTTTCTAATCTGAAACTATATTATTAAGCTACTTAGAAGGCTTTTATGTTTGCAAGGCTGGATGGATTAAGCAATGGGGGCCACCTGGATGCCTTTGAAGTGGTCTCAAGCTCATACTATTGGCTTATACACGTTGCTGATTATGCCAGCCTCCTCGCCTTTGGTGAGAAGGATTAGCAGACATAATCCTACCATAGCACACACTCTGCAAGCATGGATAGTGGTGTGCAAACTCTTGAAAACTTTCCCAACAGTGCCAATGTGGGGAAATCTTGAACAGGGAGTCTGCTCATTCCTCCCAAAATAAGGTGGTGGCTGAATAAAGGGTTGAAGCTCACATAGCAACTTTTTGAAGAGCAGCAGTTGGTATCTTATAGGGAGCTTCAAGGAACTTGATTTATCTGAATTGTCACAGCACACATCTGCAGGCTATAGAAGCACATTTTTGAAGGCTTTGATAGAGGTACTGAATACTTTATGGTGACATTAGATATCTTAGCAACATTTGACACTGTTCAACACGGTATACTCATTGATGGTCTGAAAATTCTGTGTACTGGAAGATGTGTACAAAATTGGTTTGCGTCTTATCTCAGAGAAATTTTCATGTTCAGATGGGCGATGATTATTCTGTTTGGATGAGCACGAATTCTGGAGTTCCTTGGGGATCAGCATTAACGGCTATTTTACTCAATATTTATGAGTCCAGTTTGGCGTGTTCTAGCTTGTCTTGATACAAAATATCACCTATATGCTGATGACCTCCAATTTTTCTTTCCCATTAACAATTCAATTGAAAATGCTTGACAGTTTTTGGATATTTGTCTTCAATCAATAAAAGCCTGGATTGTCAGCTAACAAGTTTAAATTGAACTTTTCAAATATCGAATTTTATTTCTATTTGGGAAGATTTCACTTTCTGAAGTTCCAGAATGTTTCATACTTGATAACTTGTCAAGATATTTTAGGCTACTCACAATCAATTTTCATTTGGGTTGACACCTCTATTTTTGAATGCTCAGTTAAAAAGCACCATTCAAAAGGTATTTTTTAAAATTAAAATTGACAAGATAAAAAAGTCGTTTGACCTTTGCGAACTCCAGAATGGTGGTGGTGCAATGTTTAATTATCCCACCATTAGATTACTGTAACTCTGTGTAGCTCAAAATGCCACAGCCTGACTGATACGCCTCATTTTACTCATATCATTCCTGTACTAAAAGAGTTACCTGTGGCTTGGATGGTGAAGTTTAAAATCTGGTCACTTATTCATAAGGCATTGAATGATACTGTACCTGTAGTAACTGCTAATTCTTTAAGAATTTATAGGCCTTCTCATGCTCTGAGATCAGTGGATAAATTGTTGCTTGACATCCCATCTTTCCATCAGATAAGACTGAATGAATATCCGGCTTCTATTTTTTTATATAGAGCGTGCTTTTCTCTGGAATGCCCTTCTGCTCTCTTTATGCAAGATTTACTTCTATAATTCAATTTAGAAAAAAATACGAAAGCTCACATTTTTTCTTTGGCTTTTTCCAATATGTAGTCACTGCTGATTTGGTCTATTTACTTATCTCTGTATGTGACTTTACTTCTATATTTACATGTGCTACACTTATAAACATGTTTAACTTGATTTTTTTGATTGATGGCTGCAGTTATTTTATTTGTTTTGCCTGCTGCAATTGTATTGTCTTAATATTTTAGATATTTACTTTTATTTTTTAATGTGAAATTTGTACTCTTGTATTATTTATGTTTTTATGTTAACCACCTAGAATTGTGATATAGTGCGGTCTATAATTAAAAAAATTAATAAATATACGAGGTGACTCCTCATGAAAGCCTAAGGGAGTGGACTTGGTGCTGAGTCAAGAACAGGGATTTCTTGACTGTACAGGAGTCTCATAGGTTAGGGCTATGGAACAAAGTCCTTGAACCATGTGATCTTGGGTTGAATATGAATGGTCAGGATTGGATAGTAATTTAGCAAGCGGTCAAAATATTCTTTTGTCTAAATAGGGTGAATTTTATTTATTTCCACTTGATAAACCGCCATATGACCTGTACTAGGCTTCAAAGCATTTCACAATGCAATAAGGATTTATCATACATCTACCATTTTTTCAAAGACTGATGAAACTCCTCATTGTGCTAGAGGGGTTGTGGGAGGTTGGGTACCTTCCTGGATATATAGGAAAGTCAACATAAATATACAAAAAAACTCCATTAATACCAGTGCACAGATTGTCAAACATCATTAGGAGTGGCCTAATGGTTAATGCAACGGACTTTGATCCTAGCAACTTGGGTTTGATTCCAACTGTAGCTCCTTGTGACCTTGGGCAAGTCACTTAATCCACCATTGCCCCAGGTATAAAAATTAAGATTGTGAGCCCTCTAACCCTAGTAGCGCTATAGAAATGTCAAGTAGTAGTAGTAGGGACAAAGAAAGTACATGTATATAATGTGTACATCGCTGCGTACATCTAGTAGTGGTATAGAAATGATTAGTAGTAGTAGTGATAATTATCAATTTTTAAACTTTTTCTAAAAAAAACTTGGAGGAAAAAGCCTCAGAGAACACTGGGTGTTACTTGTGCATTCAAAACCTCCAAACTTTAATTGAAACATTAATGGCCACTGTCTTGATCTTATCTTCTTCTCAAACTGCTCACTCTCCAGTTTCTGCACCTCAGCTCTTCCTCTCTCTGACCATCATCTGATAACTTTCACAAAAAACACCCTGCCCCAGTCCCATCCAATCTCAACCAAAACATTTAGGAATCTTCTGGCAATTAACCCATCTACTCTGTCCTCCAGTGTTTCATATCTTTTCTCAACCACTATGTTATCCAAATTTGTCAATGAGGTTGTCTCTTCCTATAATACTACTCTCTCCTCTGCTCTGGATACTCTCACTCCTACCATTCCTTGTTCTGTAAGGCACACCAAACCTCAATTTAACACAGAGGACAGTCCCTGCTCGAAGGAGCTTACAATCTAAAGGACAAAAAAGTGCAGTCAATCAAATTGGGGCAGTCTAGATTTCCTGAATAGATGAATAATGGTTAGGTGCCAAAAGCGACATTGAAGAGGTGGGCTTTGAGCAAGGATTTGAAGATGGGTAGGGAGGGGGCTTGGCGTATAGGCTCAGGGAGTTTATTCCAAGCATAGGGTGATGCGAGGCAGAAAGGGCGGAGCCTGGAGTTGGCGGTGGTGGAGAAGGGTACTGAGAGGAGGGATTTGTCCTGTGAGTGAAGGTTACGGTTCGGCACCTAACCCTTACCGTTCAGTGAATCCAGACTGCCCCTATCGGACCGACCGTTCACTTGTCTATTAGATTGTAAGCTCTTTGAGCAGGGACTGTCTCTCTTTGTTAAATTGTACAGCGCTGCGTAACCCTAGTAGCGCTCTAGAAATGTTAAGTAGTAGTAGTAGCGTAAGGGGAGATGAGGGTAGAGAGGTAATGAGGGGCTGCAGATTGAGTGCATTTGTCGGTTAATAAGAGAAGCTTGAATTGTATGCGGTACCTGATCGGAAGCCAGTGAAGTGACTTGAGGAGAGGGGTGATATGAGCATATCGGTCTAGGCGGAAGATAAGACGCGCAGCAGAGGTCTGAACGGATTGAAGGGGGGATAGATGGTTAAGTGGGAGGCCAGTAAGGAGTAGGCTGCAGTAGTCAAGGCGAAAGGTAATGAGAGAGTGGATGAGAGTACGGGTGGTGTGCTCAGAGAGGAAAGGGCGAATTTTGCTGATGTTATAGAGAAAGAAGCGACAGGTCTTGGCTGTCTGCTGGATATGAGCAGAGAAGGAGAGGGAGGAGTCGAAGATGACTCCGAGGTTGCGGGCAGATGAGACGGGGAGGATGAGGGTGTTATTGACTGAAATAGAGAGTGGAGGGAGAGGAGAAGTGGGTTTGGGTGGAAAGACAATGAGTTCTGTCTTGGCCATATTCAGTTTCAGGTGGCGGTTGGACATCCAGGCAGCAATGTCGGATAAGCAGGCTGATACTTTGGCCTGGGTTTCCGCAGTGATATCAGGTGTGGAGAGATAAAGCTGGGTGTCGTCAGCATAAAGATGATATTGGAAACCATGAGATGAGATCAGCGAGCCAAGGGAAGAGGTGTAGACTGAGAAAAGAAGGGGTCCAAAGACAGATCCCTGAGGAACACCAACAGAGAGCGGGATGGGGGTAGAGGAAGATCCATGAGAATGTACTCTGAAGGTACGGTGGGAGAGATGAGGAGAACCAGGAGAGGACAGAGCCCTGGAATCCAAATGAGGATAGTGCGGCAAGGAGTAGATTATGATTTGACAGTGTCAAAAGCGGCGGATAGGTCGAGGAGGATGTGGATGGATTAGTGACCTTTGGATTTTGCAAGGGTTCAAGAAAAACAGAGAGCCAGGCATCGAAGTCGGTAGGGAAGGAAAAGAGGGACTTATCAGGGGGGCGGTAAATGACTGCAACTCTGAGTGGCAGCAGGTAGAATAGACGGATGGAGTGAACTTCAAAGGATGACAAGCAGTGAGATTGCGGTAGGAGGAGGGGTTGAAAACTACAGGAGGGCGAAAGTAGAAACCCGACGCCTCCTCTGCGGCCAACTGGGCGGGGAGTGTGGGAGAAAAGATAACCTCCATGGCATAGGGCCGCGACTGAGGCAGAGTCATCAGGGGTGAGCCAGGTTTCAGTTAGGGTGAGCAGTTGAAGGGAACGGGAGATGAAGAGATCATGGGTGAAGGAAAGTTTGTTGCAGACCGAGTGGGCATTCCACAGAGCACACGAGAAGGGGGGGGAAGAGTGGAACAGAGATGAGATTGGAGACATTCCGGAATCATTTGCATGGATAGGACGAGGACAGGTGTGGAGGACCAGGATTGGGATTAATGTCCCCAGCGGAGAGCAGGAGAAGAGTAGGAGAGGTACGATGACAGCGACAAAGGAAGGAAGGAAATGTTTAAGGTTAAGAGCTGAGAAAAAAGGAAAAAAGAGATGGTAGGAAGAGGGAAAAAGAGATGGTGAGATGACGAATACAGATGGTGGAAATTGTGTTCCTGCAGTGTACAGTGGTTTAAGATGGAGAAACAAATTAGGAAGGGACAGTGCCAAGAAGAAAAAGTGTACTGGAGCCATAAGTAGTAACTGGGAGAAAAATAGATGTAAAGAGAACGGCGCGCAGCACCTAGAGCGGAGGCCCTGAGTGGACCTGGGAGTCACCCCTGAGAAGGCTGTAAAGGATATGCAGATGAACTGCAAGTCCTTCACAGCACCTGAAAGGCAGCTGATGGTAGAGCTGGGCACCTCTCAGCTGAGGAAGGCTTACCAGGGGTTAGGCCGAAGTCAACATTCCGCCCCCTTCTTGCTGACCTCCTTCCAATCTGCTCTTTCACTTGCTAAAACAGGACTACTACATCCAGTTGAGAAATTCTCTTGGCTCAAACCCTTGATATCTCTTTGCCACACTGAACTCTCTCCTCAAAGTGCCTTCACCTCCAACTCCCCCTTCACTTTCTCCCCAGACTCTGGCTGAGTAATTTCAAGGTAAGGTTCACAAGATTAAACCTGAATTCTCAACCAAGTCACCTCCGTCACTCCTTCCCTGAGTCCATTCTCTCAACCCTCCATTAACCCCTGTCTCCTTTTCTGAACTCACTGAAGAGGAAACTGCAGATTTTCTTTCCTCCTCAAAACTACCTACCTGTTTCTCTGATACTATTTTCACCCATCTAGTTAGCACTCTCTCTCCTACTGTCATCCCTTCTATCTGTCATATCCTCAATCTTTCACTTTCCACTGCATCTGTTCCTGATGCCTTCAAACATGCTATAGTCACACCCGTGCACAAAAAAACCTTCACTGGACCCAACCTGTCCTTCAAACTATCGCCCCATCTCCCTCCTCCCTTTCCTAGCCAAGATACTTGAACGTGCTTGTTCACTGCTGTTGTCTTGACTTTATTTCATCTCAAGCTATTCTTGATCCACTTCCATCTGGCTTTCACACTCTTCATTCAACTGAAACAGCGCTTGCTAAAGTTTCCAATGACCTGTTCCTGGCCAGACCCAAAGGTCTCTATTCTATTCTCATCCTTCTTGATCTATCTGCTGCTTGTGACCACCTACTCCTTGATAAGCTGTTCTCACTTGGAGTTTAGGGCTCTGTTCTTTCCTGGTTTTCTTCTTATCTCTCCCATCGTACTTTTAGTGTATACTCTGGTGGAGCCTCCTCCACTTCTATCCCACTATCAGTTGGTGTACCTCAGGGATCTGTCCTGTGACCTCTTCTTTTCTCCATCTATACTTCTTCCCTTGGCATTCTGATCTCATCCCATGATTTTCAGTATCACCTTTACACTGATGACTACCAGATCTACCTCTCCACACCAGAAATTTCAGTAGTAATCCAGGCCCAAGTATCAGCCTGCCTGTCTCACCGCCATCTGAAATTAAACATGACCAAGACTGAGTTTCTTATCTTTTCCTCTTAACCAACCTCTCATCTTTCCCCCAAACCAACCTCTCATCGTCTCCCATTCTCTATCTCTGTGGATAATGCTCTCACTCTCCCTGACTCATCAGCTCGTAACCTTGGGGTCATCTTGATTATTGAAACTAAAAAAAAAAACCTTGGGGTCATCTTCGACTTGTCTCTCTCCTTCACTGCACATATTCAACAGACTGCTAAAACCGGTTGTTTCTTTCTCTATAATATCACCAAAATGTGTCCTTTCCTTTCTGAGCACACTACCAGAACCCTTATCCGCACTCTTATCACCTCTTGCTTAGACTATTGCAACTTGCTTCTCACAGGTCTTCCACTAAGCTCTCTCTCTCCCCTTCAATCTGTTCAAAATTCTGCTGCACGACTTATATTCTGCCAGTGTTGCTATGCTCATATTAGCCATCTCAAGTCACTTCATTGACTCACTATCCTTTTCCACATACAGCTCAAACTCTTCTTATTGACTTACAAGTGCATTCACTCTGCAGCTTCTAAGTACCTCTCCACTCTTATCTCTCCTTATAGTACTACTACTACTACTAACATTTCTAAAGCGCTACTAGGGTTACGCAGCGCTGTACAATTTAAACATAGAAGGACAGTCCCTGCTCAGAGAGCTTACAATCTAAAAGACAAGAGAACAATCTAAAGACAAGTGTACAATCTAGAGGACAAGTGAACAGTTAATCTAATAGGGTGGATAAATTGGGGCATTCTATATTTCTCAAGCGGTTAGGCGCCGAAGGCAGCATTGAAGAGGTGAGTTTTAAGCAGAGATTTGAAGATGGGTAGGGAGGGGGCATGGCGTATGGGTAAAGGAAGATTGTTCCAGGCATAGGGTGAGGCAAGGCAGAATGAACGGAGCCTGGAGTTGGCAGTGGTGGAGAAGGGTACAGAGAGAAGGGCTTTGTCCGGTGAGTGGAGGTTACGGGCGGGAACATAGGGGGAGATGAGAGTGGAGAGGTAGTGAGGAGCCGCAGACTGAGTGCATTTGTAGGTAAGGAGGAGGAGCTTGAATTGTATGCGATATCTGATCGGAAGCCAATGAAGTGAGTTCCTCTCCGGGAACTCCGTTCACTGGGTAAACCTCATCTGCATCCTTCTCCTCCACTGATAACGCCATACTCCATTCCTTTTATCTTGCTGCACCATATGCTTTGAATAGACTTCCTGAGCTGGTGCGTCAAGCTCCATCTCTGGCCGTCTTCAAATCTAGGCTAAAAGCCCATCTTTTTGATGCTGCTTTTAACTCCTAACCCTTACTCACTTGTTCAGTACCCATGTTTTATCATTCCCACTTTAGTAATTCCCTAATCCATTATTTGTCCTGTTTGTCTGTCCTAATTAGATTGTAAGTTCTGTTGAACAGGGACTGTCTCTTCTTGTCCAGTGTACAGCGCTGCATACGTCCAGTAGTGCTATTGAAATTATAAGTAGTAGTAGGTGATATAAAACAAGCTCCTTTGTTTGGTGACCAGAGATTACGACAGTATATATTTTTTGATTTATGGCAGATTAATCATGCAACTTGAAATTGTGCAGAACATGAGATTTATCCACTGGAACATGAGATTTAGCCATTGAACATTTTGATGTTATAACTTGTTTGGAAATTCTAAGCCATTAAGTTTGATGGAGTTATGAAAAATGTGCAATGAAGATTTGAAAAGTGGACTAAGTTGACTTGGTATCATGCTCAGGATGTTATAAAAATCTGATTTTGGCGGTGTTAAAATAGTTCTATGTTGTTGGTAGGCTGAGCATCATAGTAGCATGTTATTAGTGTGATATGAGAAGTATGAAATAGTGTGAATGGGTAATGTTTTAGTAAAGAAATGCACTGTAACAATTTTTCATAAATGATCTGTTCTTAATTCTATATCTCACCTAAAACAAACATAGGAGAAAAAAAATGCTGTTCTTTCTAAGCCTCTCTATCCTATTAACTAATCTATAATTGCTTAAACTGTGCTGAATTTCTGTGCTGGTGATCTCCTGTTCTGTGTGCTGGGGTGTCTTGAGGATGCTCCCTGGGGCTGTGTTTTTCTACCCAGTGAAGCAATCTAATTAACTTACATCAACAGATAGAGGCTAGCAGGCACTGCAGGATCTATTTTAGTCTTCCCACCCTCCCCCCCCCACCCAAGTACAAGTAGTGTAATTAGGGTAATAAGCTAGGAGTGCTCTTACATTACCATTCATTACCATTTAAGGAGGAATCACTACAAGGATCATACAATACCCTATATAAACTAAAAGACTCCTTATATTAGACTAATATTCTTAATACTGCAGCAACTCTTTCAAGTTTGAAAAACTTGAGAGCAAGAAAATGGAGTCAGCGGACCAGCAGCGAGTAGAGTGCTACCCAGTCTTTTGCATGGAGTGCCACATGTATGAGTATCTCCCGGTAGGTGAGATGTCATACGTGTGTGCCTGATGCAGAGAGCTGCTAGACCTCAGAGAGCATGTTCGTACTCTCGAGGCTAGAGTAGCAGACTTGGTAGAAATGAGGGAGAGAAATTCATAAACGAGACCTACAGGGATGTTGTGGAGAGGTCCCACCTCCAGTCAGGTAGCCTCTGTGTTGCTTTGGAGGATGGAGGTATCCCAGAAGGTGAAGTAGTAAGTACTCCTGCAGCCAGGACCTGCACACACGGGAATGGACTATCCTCCCGCACCAGGGATATGTCTCCAGGTACTGCCCGGGAAGGAAAGCATACGACAGCTGTTGTGGTTGGTGATTTAATCATTAGGCGTATAGATAGCTGGGTGGTTGGTGGACGGGAGGATCGCCTGGTGACTTGCCTGCCTGGCGCGAAGGTGGTGGACCTCACGCGTCACCTAGACGGGATTTTAGATAGAGCTGGGGAGGAGCCGGCTGTCTTGGTACATGTGGGTACCAATGACGTAGGAAAATGTGGGAGAGAGGTTCTAGAAGCCAAATTTAGACTTAGGAAGAAAGCTCAAATCCAGATCCTCTAGAGTGGTATTTTCTGAAATAATTCCCGTTCCATATGCAGGGCCTAAGAGACAGGCAGAGCTCCGGAGTCTTAATGCATGGATGAGACAATGGTGCAAGGACGAGGGTTTTAGATTTGTTAGGAACTGGGCGACATTCTGGGGAAAAGGAAACCTATTTAAAAAGGATGGGCTCCACCTTAACTGGGATGGGACCAGGCTGCTGGCATCAACATTTAAAAAAGAGAAAGAGCAGCTTTCAAACTAGGAACGGGGGGGGGGGGGGGGGGGGGGGGGGGGGGGGAAGGCTGACAGTCGCACAGGAGCGTATGGTTTGGAATAAGGTATCTTGCAAGGATATCGCCCAGACAGGGAAGACAGGGTTTATTGATAGTGAGGATGAAAAAGCGACTGTAGTAGATTCAATGTCCATAAATAAAAATAATAAAAACCAGGCAAAAAATAGCAAATTAGTACTGACAAGTAAACAACATACTGTAATAAGGAATAACAAGCCTAGTTTGAAATGCCTATATGCAAATGCTAGGAGCCTTAGACATAAGATGGAGAATTGGAATATATTGCACTGAATGAAGAATTAGACATAATAGGCATCTCTGAGACCTGGCGGAAGGAGGATAACCAGTGGGACACTGTCATACCGGAGTAAAAATTATATCGTAGTGATAGGGTGGACCGGATTGGGGGAGGAGTAGCACTGTATGTTAACGAGAGCCTTGGGTCAAATGGATTGGAAATTCTGCGGGAAATGAAAAATCTCTTGGAATCACTGTGGCTCGAGATTCCAAGTGTTAAGGGGAAAAGGACGGTTATAGGGGTGTAATACCGACCGCCCGACTAGGATGAGCAGACGGATGCAGTCATGTTAATGTTAAAGGAAATTAGTGAGGCAAATAAAATAGGCAACACAATAATAATGGGTGATTTTAATTACTGAATCACTTTGGAATATGTAGAATATAACTCAAATCAATATAGCAACTTTCTACAGTTATTAGTGTTGAAAGGTATTCTAGGATCAGCTTATATGAAAAAAAGATGTGGAGAAAAAAAGACCTCAGTAAGACTGGCCACACCTCCCTTCAAAGGATACACCTTATAATAAGGAGTGGCTCATTAATCATCAGTCTTTAAAAAAAACTCCACATTGCATAACTTCATAAGCTGATATCTAAACACCTAATCAATCACCCATCAATGGAAACACAAAAATTCAAATATCTTGTACCATACAAAAATGTTACTTATCTTGGATGGTAAGCCAATGGACAAACGTCTTCCACAAGTCCATATTATACCTCAAAAAATGTGGCATTATCTTCATATCCCATTTCAATATCAATATCCAAGAAATGAGCTCGCCTTCCGTGCTTCCTTAGGCTAACAAATGAAATGAAATGGCGGCTATATTGATTTGATTTTAATTACCCCCATATAGACTGGGTAATGTAACATCAGGGCACACTAGGGAGGTAAACTTCCTTGATGAAATAAAGGATAGGTTTATGGAGCAGCTGGTACAGGAGCCGACAAGAGAAGGAAAAATTCTAGACTTAATCATTTGTGGAGCGCATGATCTGATACGGGATGTAACGGTCCGGGGGCCGCTTGACAACAGTGATCATAACATGATTGCCTTTGAAATTTGCTTTCAAAAAGGTAAACATAGGAAGTCAAATATGCTAGAGTTTAACTTTAAAAAAGGAAGCTATGACAAAACTCAGGCGGAGCCACCCTCAGTGTGGCTCTGGAGGAATAGATTACATGAGCTAATGCTTTGGAAGGCCAGATCGGCATTAAACAGTCCAAAGAGAAGGAAGCATTTTATAACAATATGGAACCCATACTTACAAAATATTTCTCATAAAGCAAGAAGTGCAGTGCTAAATAAATTGGGTAAACCCTAATTTGAGAAACACGTGGTCGAAAGATACTCCTTGCATAATTAGGAGCAGATTCACGATGGATGTTGAAAGAGGACTCCATGAAGTAAGGAGCTAAGAGTAGAGGCGTTGAAGCGGGAGGGAGGGAGGGGGAGGGACATGATGGCAGGGGAGTTATCGTTAAATAAAATTGATGGTCACTGATGGAACAAGTACGAAGTGTATAAGTAAATATGCTGTATTGTTATGACTTTCATATGTTTGTTTTCTACAACATTGTTTATTAATATATGATCATCAATAAAAACCGTTTAAATATAAAAAAGGAAGCTATGACAAAATGAGAAGAACGGTAGCAAAAAAAAAAACTCAGAGGAGCGACTGAGAGGGTAAGAAACCAACAACAGGCGTGGATACTGTTCAAAAACACCGCCCTGGAGGCCCAGGCCAAACATATTCCACATATCAGAAAAGGAGGATGGAAAACCAAACGACAGCCAGCGTGGTTAAAAAGTGAGGAAAAGGAGGCTATTGGAGCTAAAAAGGAATCCTTCAGAAAATGGAAGGAACCGAATGAAGAAAATAAGAAGCGGAATAAGGAATGTCAAGTCAGATGCAAAGCACTGATAAGAAAGGCAAAGAGGGATTTTGAAAGAAAGATAGCATTAGAGGCGAAAACTGATAGTAAAATTTTTTTTTGAAGTACATTAAAAACAGGAAACAGGCAAAAGAATTGGTTGGCCCACTGGATGACCGGGGTGTAAAAGGGGCGATCAAGGAAGACAAAGAAATAGCAGAAAAACTAAATGAATTCTTTGCTTCGGTATTCACCGAGGAAGATTTGGGTGGGATACCGGTGCCGGACAGGGTATTCAAAGCTGAAGAGTCGGAAAAACAATGAAATATCTGTAAACCTGGAAGACGTAATGGAGCAGTTCTGCAAACTGAAAAGTAGCAAATCTCCTGGACCGGATGGTATTCACCCCAGGGTACTGATAGAACTAAAAAATGAACTGGCAGAGCTACTGTTATTGATTTGTAATTTATCCTTCAAATTGAGCGTGGTACCGGAAGATTGGAGGGTGGCCAATGTAATGCCGATGTTTAAAAAAGGTTCCAGAGGAGACCCGGGAAATTATAGACCGGTGAGTCTGACGTCAGTGCCAGGCAAAATGGTACAGACTATTATCAAGAACAAAATTAAAGAGCACGTTCAAAAGCATGGACTAATGGGACAAAGTCAACATGGATTTAGTGAAGGGAAGTCTTGCCTCACCAATCTGCTGCATTTCTTTGAAGGAGTAAACAAACATGTGGACAAAAGTGAGCCGGTTGATATTGTTTATCTAGATTTTCAGAAGGCATAAGTACATAAGTACATAAGTAGTGCCATACTGGGAAAGACCAAAGGTCCATCTAGCCCAGCATCCTGTCACCGACAGTGGCCAATCCAGGTCAAGGGCACCTGGCACGCTCCCCAAACGTAAAAACATTCCAGACAAGTTATACCTAAAAATGAGGAATTTTTCCAGTCCATTTAATAGCGGTCTATGGACTTGTCCTTTAGGAATCTATCTAACCCCTTTTTAAACTCCGTCAAGCTAACCGCCCGTACCACGTTCTCCGGCAATGAATTCCAGAGTCTAATTACACGTTGGGTGAAGAAAAATTTTCTCCGATTCGTTTTAAATTTACCACACTGTAGCTTCAACTCATGCCCTCTAGTCCTAGTATTTTTGGATAGCGTGAACAGTCGCTTCACATCCACCCGATCCATTCCACTCATTATTTTATACACTTCTATCATATCTCCCCTCAGCCGTCTCTTCTCCAAGCTGAAAAGCCCTAGCCTTCTCAGCCTCTCTTCATAGGAAAGTCGTCCCATCCCCACTATCATTTTCGTCGCCCTTCGCTGTACCTTTTCCAATTCTACTATATCTTTTTTGAGGCGTTTGACAAAGTCCCTCATGAAAGACTACAGAGGAAATTAGAGGGACATGGGATCGGAGGTAGTGTCTTACTGTGGATTAAAAACTGGTTGAAAGATGGGGAAACAGAAAGTAGGATTAAAAGGTCAATATTCGCAATGGAGAAGGGTAGTTAGTGGGGTCCCTCAGGGATCGGTGCTGGGACCTCTGCTTTTTAACATATTCATAAATGACCTAGAGATGGGGGTTACTAGTGAGGTAATCAAATTTGCAGATGACACAAAGTTATTCAAAGTCGTCAAATTGCGGGAAGATTGTGAAAAACTGCAAGAGGACCTTACGAGACTGGGAGACTGAGCGTCTAAATGGCAGATGACGTTTAATGTGAACAAGTGCAAAGTGATGCATGTGGGAAAGAGGAACCCAAACTATAACGTCATGCAAGGTTCAGCGTTGGGAGTCACGGACCGAGAAAGGGATCTAGGTGTCATCATTGATGATACGTTGAAAACTTCTGCTCAATGTGCTGCTGCGCTAGGAAAGCAAATAGAATGTTGGGTATCATTAGGAAAGGAATTGAAAACAAAAATAAGGATATTATTCTGCCGTTGTATCACTCCATGGTGCGACCGCACCTCGAGTATTGTGTTACATTCTGGTCGCCACACCTCAAAAATGATATAGTGCAATTGGAAAAAGTGCAGAGAAGGGCGACAAAGATGATACAGGGGATGGGACGACTTCCCTATGAGAAAAAGGCTGAAGAGGCTGGGGCTCTTTAGCTTGGAGAAAAGGCGGCTGAGGGGAGATATGATAGAGATCTAAAAGATAATGAGTGGAATGGAACGGGTCGATGTGGAGCGTCTGTTTACGCTTTCCAAATACACTAGGACAAGGGGGCATGTGATGAAGCTGCAGTGTGGTAAATTTAAAAAGAATCGGAGGAAATTTTTCTTCACTCAACACGTAGTTAAACTCTGGAATTCGCTGCCGGAAAAACTGGTTAAGGAGGTTAACTAAGCGGACCATAAAATGTTACTGAATGGATGAGGGAATAATACACCATTTATAGGATGGGCGGGACAAATTGCTTGTTCTTTTGGCCACGGTCGGTGACAGGGTGCTGTGTTTGATTGACTCTTGGTCTGTCCCAGCATGGCAATGCTTATGTACTTATGATCTGATTTTAAGAGATTAATAAAGGTACTGAAAATGAAACATAGTTGTGGATATATTGTATATTTTGTATAATACAACTATATTGGAATCACTGTATCTTCATAGTGCATGTATATGAAGATTTATTAGGAAATGCTTTCAAGAAATTAGGACCGGCTAATGTTGGAGAAAAAATGTGGATCTTGATTATGGCATTTCTTGTGATCCTTTACCTGTCTGAATATGGTTAGTTTTCAAAGCGCAAACCATTTCTGCTGTCAGCCCAGGACACAGCCCTTCTCGAAGAATAACCATGATGACACCTAAAGAAAACAAGGGTGAGTAAAGCATAAATACAGAAACACTTAATTACAAGTGGAAAAACACAGTGTATGAAAAAATATTAGAATTAGGGACAGTCAGGTGGGCAAGTGCATTACATCTCCATGTGAAAGATATCCAATTCGATCCCTAGTTGGATCTGCTGCTCCCCAGGTTAGCTGGGGAGTGTGGAGTTGGCGTGAACAGTTTCTTGAGGAGAGGAGTTGAATGGCCCCAGTTGTAGACCATTGCTGCATGGGGAGTGGGGGGGGGATATCAAATAAGGAGACAATACCAGGTAGTTGCAGAAGAGGAATTATGATGCCAGAACCCAGTCCTGATTCTGACTGAGCTGGAACCACAAAGGAGCAGGCGTAAACTTCCAGGTAGAGAATGACACTGGGACAAAGTCTGTTCCCGTCCCCACCCCAATCCCACAGGTTCTGTCTCCATCTCTGTCCCTGCAGGCCCCGTCCTCATCTGCAAAAACCTTGAACACTTACGATTTTATATTTAAATCTTTTTATTAAATCATAAAAAGGAATATGCTGTGAAATTGTTTATAAATCACAAATAGAAAACAATAATAACGATTAAATATAATAACCTCCCCACCTTCCAACCCCAACAATAGCCGAATTCTACTACCCCAAGGAATCCTAATCCACCCTTTTAAAATGTCCAGGGGTAACATTGAGGCATATTTTCAAAGCACTTAGCCTTCCAAAGTTCCATAGGTTTCTATGGAACTTTGGAAGGCTAAGTGCTTTGAAAATATGCCTCATAGTAACATAGTAGATGAAGGCAGAAAAAGACCTGCATGGTCCATCCAGTCTGCCCACAAGATAAATTCATATGTGTATACCTTACCTTGATTTGTACCTGTCTTTTTCAGGGCACAGACGGTATAAGCATTGTTGCCAGGGTTGCGGTCTTCCCGCAACACTGGGCTGGTTTTCTGCGAGCAGCTGCGGAAAATTTTCGGTAGCTGCGGGGTGCAGGTTTGGGCTTTTTACCTGTGGCCGCTGAGCGCTTTTTTCCGGGGCTTCTATTGGTCCGATGTGGTCCAATAGATGCTTTTCAGGGGCGTGGTTGACGTCAGGGGCGGGGTTAATGACATGGGAGGCGGGCTTGGTGACGTGGGAGGCGGGGTTTGACTTTGGGCTTTTTTTGGGGTGGGTTTAGGGCTGATTTTGGGCTGGGAAAATTTTTCCCATCTGACAACCTTGCGTATAAGTCTGCCCAGCAGGATTCCCCGCCTCCCATCACCGGCTCTGGCACAGACCGTATAAGTCTGCCCTCCACTATTCTCACCTCCCAACCACCAACCCCTCTTCCCCCCCACCTGCTCTGCCACCCAATTTTGGCTAAGCTTCTGAGGATCCATTCCTTCTGCACAGGATTCCTTTATGTATATCCCACACGTTTGAATTCCGTTACCATTTTCCTCTCCACCACCTCCCGCGGGAGGGCAGTCCAAGCATCCACCACCCTCTCTGTGAAAAAATACTTCCTGACATCTTTCCTGAGTCTGCCCCCCCTTCAATCTCATTTCATGTCCTTTCGTTCTACCGCCTTCCCATCTCCGGAAAAGATTTGTTTGCGGATTAATACCTTTCAGATATTTGAACGTCTGTATCATATCACCCCTGTTCCTCCTTTCCTCCAGGGTATACATGTTCAGGTCAGCAAGTCTCTCTTCATAAGTCTTGGAACGCAAATGCCATACCATTCTCGTAGCTTTTCTTTGCACCACTTCCATTTTTTTAACATCCTTCGCAAGGTACGGCCTCCAAAACTGAACACAATACTCCAGGTGGGGCCTCACCAATGACTTGTACAGGGGCATCAACACTTCCTTTCTTCTGCTGATCACACCTCTCTCTATACAGCCTAGCAACCTTCTCGCTACGGCCACCGCCTTGTCACACTGTTTCGTCGCCTTCAGATCCTCGGATACTATCACCCCAAGATCCCTCTCCCCCTCAGTACCTATCAGACTCTCACCGCCTAACACATAAGTCTCTCGTGGGTTTCTACTCCCAAAGTGCATCACTTTGCATTTCTTCGCATTGAATTTTAATTGCCAAACCTTAGACCATTCTTCTACCTTCCTCAGATCCTTTTTCATGCTTTCCACTCCCTCCCGGGTGTCCACTCTGTTGCAAATCTTAGTATCATCCGCAAATAGGCAAACTTTACCTTCTAACCCTTCGGCAATGTCACTCACAAATATATTGAACAGAATCGGCCCCAGCACCGATCCCTGAGGCACTCCACTACTCACCTTTCCCTCCTCCGAGCGAACTCCATTTACCACCACCCTCTGTCGTCTGTCCGTCAACCAGTTCCTAATCCAGTTCACCACTTCGGGACCTATCTTCAGCCCATCGAGTTTATTTAAGAGCCTCCTGTGGGGAACCATGTCAAAAGCTTTGCTAAAATCTAAGTAGATTACATCTATAGTGTAATTCAAGGCGTGAGTCAGATGAGAAATTTAACAATGCTATTGCTTAAGTTCTGTTGTGGTGCTAGCGATCCTTAGTGTCCAGCACATATCTAATTTTTTGTTGTTTATTTTTTTTTTTAGCTTAGCTCCTTAGTGGCTCTTTCTGTATGCCTGCCTGGTTCAGTAAAATCCAGCATTTTACAGGTTCAAATCACCATTTGTGTGTTCCTTTGTGAAATAGTTATTCCTGGTGGACATGCTGCAAGTTACTTGTTTCTCCATTTCTTTGTACATATCTTAAAAAAGGTTTCATGTTGAGCAAACTTTTGTAAAATACTCAAGGAATTCTAAATATGCTGGTATAGACGGCCCATTTTCTAATTAGATACCGTATGCAAAATTGGGCTTTTAAAAAGCTTCATAAGTAGTTTCCCAAGCAAGATGCTCTAGGCGATGGCTGACAGTAATTTTTGGCAGAATCCCTCATTAGTGATGCTATCAGGTGAGCAGTATGAAATGGTGTAGCTTATAAAGCAAGCACGTAATTAAGCACTAAGGAATAAGCCATATGAAAATCTGCACATGCTGGTTCAGATTATAAAGAAAACGTGAAGGCAGTGTTAGCAGTATATTGAGCTTCAGTATTCTTACAGGAAAATGCTATGTTTTGCCCCATCCTTGGCCACCTTTAAATCTAGACTGAAAACCCACCTCTTTAACATTGCTTTTGACTCGTAACCACTTGTAACCACTCGCCTCCACCTACCCTCCTCGTCTCCTTCCTGTACACATTAATTGATTTGATTTGCTTACTTTATTTCTTGTCTATTAGATTGTAAGCTCTTTGAGCAGGGACCGTCTTTCTTCTATGTTTTTGCAGCAATGCGTGCGCCTTGTAGCGCTATAGAAATGTTAAATAGTAGTAGTAGTAGTATAGCATGTCGATGATTCAATTCTCCAGTTACCCAAAGAATTCAATGAGATTCGTTTGGCACGATTTCCCTCTGGTAAAACCATGTTGTCTCGGATCTTGCAACTTATTGGCTTCCAGGAATTTCACTATCCTTTCCTTCTGCATCGCTTCCATTACTTTTCCAATAACCGAAGTGAGGCTTACCGGTCTGTAGTTTCCAGCTTCTTCCCTATCACCACTTTTGTGAAGAGGGACCACATCCGCCATTCTCCAATCCCTCGGAACCTCTCCCGTCTCTAAGGATTTATTAAACAAATCTTTAAGAGGACCCGCCAGAACCTCTCTGAGCTCCCTCAATATTCTGGGGTGGATCCCGTCCGGTCCCATGGCTTTGTCCACCTTTAGCTTTCCAAGTTGTTGATACACACTCTCTTCCGTGAACGGTGCTCTATCCACTCTATTCTCATGTGTACTTTTACCAGTCCCTTGTGGTCCTTCTCCAGGATTTTCTTCAGTGAAAACAGAACAAAAGTATCTATTTAGCAAATTGGCTTTTTCATCATTATCTACATAGCGTTTTGCTGTATCTTTTAGTCTCACAATTCCCTTTTTAGTCATTCTCCTTTCACTAATATACCTGAAGAAATTTTTGTCGCCCTTCCTTACATTTCTAGCCATTTGTTCTTCTGCTTGCGCCGTCGCCAGACGTACCTCTCTCTTGGCTTCTTTCAGTTTCATCCGGTATTCCTTTTTGTGATCCTCTTCTTGAGATTTTCTATATTTCTGGAACGCCAACTCTTTAGCCTTTATTTTCTCAGCCACTTGCTTGGAGCACCATATCGGTTTCCTTTTTCTCTTGCTTTTATTTACTCTCCTTACATAAAGGTCTGTGGTACTATTTATTACTTCTTTCAGCCTGGACCACTGTCCTTCCACTTCTTGTACGTCCTCCCAGCCCATCAGCTCCTTCCTCAGGTATTCCCCCATTTTACTTTGAGTTTTGAGTGGCCGCCCTTCACTTCAGCTGTCATATCAAACCAAACCTTTTGATGGTCGCTGCTTCCCAGGTGTGCACCCACTCGGACATTTGACACACTATCCCCATTTGTGAGCACCAGATCCAGCGTCGCTCCCTCCCTCGTGGGTTCCGTTACAATTTGTCTGAGCAGAGCACTTTGGAAAGCATCCACGATCTCTCTACTTCTTTCCGATTTCGCAGACGGAACCTTCCAATCTACATCCGGCAGATTTAAATCTCCCATTAACAGAACCTCTTTTTTCTTTCCTAATTTTTGAATATCTGCGATCAGATCTTTATTTAGTTCCTCTAATTGTGTCGGGGGTCTGTAGACAACACCCACGTGGACAGAGGTTCTATCATCTCTTTTTAAGGTGATCCATATCGCTTCTTCCTTTCCCCAGGTCCCTGTCATTTCAGTCGCCATTATATCATTCCTCACATACAGAGCTACTCCTCCACCTTTACAACCCTCTCTATCCTTCCTAAATAGATTATAGCCTGGTATGTTTGCATGGGAACCATTGAGCCACGTCTCCGTGATTGCAACACCATCTAAGTCTGCCTCCAACATCAGGGCTTGAAGGTCATGAACTTTATTGCTTACACTATGAGCATTTGTGGCCATCGCTTTCCATCTATATTTCCTGGTATGTGTTTCAACATTAGTGATTTGGGGGTGTCTTTTCACTTTGGGTACCTTCATATCTTTTTGTTCCAACTTTATTGCTTTTTCCTCTGCCTCAGTTCTATTTTCAGGAGCATCACAGTGCTGTAATGGAGCAAATGAATTCTTTAGTGGCAACACTTGTGCGGGTGGATGCTTCTGTGTCACATGACGAAGTCTGCCTGAGCCTACTGTGAACCATCTGTTCTTATGTGGTTTTATTCTTTGAGGCAGTGGTGAGAAGTTATTATTCTGTGCAGTCTTAAAAAGCTGCTTTAATTGCATCCAATTCTTGCATTACTTTACTGAGCGCTTGTTTTAATCTAGATAGCTGAAGACAGATAGGACAAACTTTAAGTCTCCAGATGATTGGCCTTGAAACGAAAGCACCACAATTATTGCAGAGAATAAAAGTCATCCTGATTGGTTGAAATGGGTATGAACAGGTGTACTATGTTGGGATTAACAGTCTGCATGACTGCCTGTGTATGATTGAGGAGTAAAGTTAATGAGGTTTGGTTTGTCTATAAATGAGTGGAAAACCCTGGGGTGGGTGGGATTATAAGTCCCAGTGTGTCAGCTAAATGCTGTTATCAAGGAAATTCTCTAGATGGGACCAGAAATGGTACAGTCTGATCAAAGAATTTTCACTTGATTTAACTTTCAAAATTGCCCTACAATATAACTTTCCTTTTGTAAATAAATCTAAAAATTCCCAATAATTATAGCAGTTTCAGCAATGTAAAATGCAACTTTAGAGCCACAATGCAATGCAATGCAGTTTGAACAGCCTGTCCTCTCTATCAGTTCTTGGCAGGAAAAGAAAGAAAGAGGTTTCACAGGACAAATTAATTAATTAAGCAATAAGCATTAAATTAAAGAGAATATCAGGTATCTCACCTACAGCCAGAAAGTTGAGAAGTTTGGAATTTAAAACGTCAAAATTTACTTTACTTTGCAGGAGTTTGGTTCAGGTCCAGCACCTATAGCCAGAAAGTTGAGAAGTTTGGAATTTAAAAAGGTCAGAATTTACTTTGCAGGAGTTTGGTTCAGGTCCAGCACCTATAGCCAAAATACAACCCGATCTGTATACCCTAGCGGGGGAGAAATATACCCTATGAAGCACTTTTATAATTTTTTTAAATCTGTGGATGAATAAGTCATCAACAATCTTAGGATTGTCTAGCTCTCTTGTCTTCCACAGTCCTTCCTGCAATAAAAGAGGTCTTCTTATAAGATGTGCTGGTAGAGTGAATGATACATACCTGTAGCAGGTGTTCTCCGAGGACAGCAGGCTGATTGTTCTCACAACTGGGTGACGTCCGCGGCAGCCCCCACCAACCGGAAGAAGCTTCGCGGGCGGTCCGCACGCAGGGCACGCCCACCGCGCATGCGCGGCCATCTTCCCGCCCGTGCGTGACCGTTCCCGCCAGTTGAATGACAAGCAAAAAGATGAAACGCAACTCCAAAGGGGAGGAGGGAGAGTAGGTGAGAACAATCAGCCTGCTGTCCTCGGAGAACACCTGCTACAGGTATGTATCATTCACTTTCTCCGAGGACAAGCAGGCTGCTTGTTCTCACGACTGGGGTATCCCTAGCTCTCAGGCTCACTCAAAACAAGAACCCAGGTCAATGGAACCTCGAAACGGCGAGGGCATAACAGAAATTGACCTACGAAGAACAACTAACTGAGAGTGCAGCCTGACCAGAATAAATTCGGGTCCTGGAGGGTGGAGTTGGATTTAAACCCCAAACAGATTCTGCAGCACCGACTGCCCGAACCGACTGTCGCGTCGGGTATCCTGCTGGAGGCAGTAATGTGATGTGAATGTGTGGACAGATGACCACGTCGCAGCCTTGCAGATCTCTTCAATAGTGGCTGACTTCAAGTGGGCCACTGACGCTGCCATGGCTCTAACACTATGAGCCGTGACATGACCCTCAAGAGCCAGCCCAGCCTGGGCGTAAGTGAAGGAAATGCAATCTGCTAGCCAATTGGAGATGGTGCGCTTCCCGACAGCGACCCCTAGCCTGTTAGGGTCGAAAGAAACAAACAATTGGGCGGACTGTCTGTGGGGCTGTGTCCGCTCCAAGTAGAAGGCCAATGCTCTCTTGCAGTCCAATGTGTGCAACTGACGTTCAGCAGGGCGGGTATGCGGCCTGGGGAAGAATGTTGGCAAGACAATTGACTGGTTAAGATGGAACTCCGACACCACCTTCGGCAGGAACTTTGGGTGGGTGCGGAGCACTACTCTGTTGTGATGAAATTTGGTATATGGAGCGTGAGCTACTAGGGCTTGAAGCTCACTGACTCTACGAGCTGAAGTAACTGCCACCAAGAAAATGACCTTCCAGGTCAAGTACTTCAGATGGCAGGTATTCAGTGGCTCAAAAGGAGGTTTCATCAGCTGGGTGAGGACCACGTTGAGATCCCATGACACTGTAGGAGGCTTGATAGGGGGCTTTGACAAAAGCAAGCCTCTCATGAATCGGACGACTAAAGGCTCTCCAGAGATGGCTTTACCTTCCACACGATAATGGTAAGCACTAATCGCACTAAGGTGATTCCTTACTGAGTTGGTCTTGAGGCCAGACTCTGATAAGTGCAGAAGGTATTCAAGCAGGTTCTGTGCAGGGCAAGAACGAGGTTCTAGGGCCTTGCTCTCACACCAAACGACAAACCTCCTCCACTTGAAAAAGTAACTCTTTTTAGTGGAATCCTTCCTAGAGGCAAGCAAGACACGGGAGACACCCTCAGACAGACCCAACGCAGTGAAGTCTACGTCCTCAACATCCAGGCCGTGAGAGCCAGGGACTGAAGGTTGGGGTGCAGCAACGCTCCGTCGTTCTGCGAGATGAGAGTCGGAAAACACTCCAATCTCCACGGTTCTTCTGAGGACAACTCCAGAAGAAGAGGGAACCAGATCTGACGGGGCCAAAAGGGCGCTATCAGAATCATGGTGCCGTGGTCTTGCTTGAGCTTCAGTAAGGTCTTCCCCACCAAAGGTATGGGAGGATAAGCATACAGGAGGCCGGTCCCCCAATGGAGGAGAAAGGCATCCGACGCTAGCCTGTCATGTGCCTGTAGTCTGGAACAGAACAGAGGCAGCTTGTGGTTGGTCTGAGAGGCGAAAAGGTCCACCGAGGGGGTGCCCCACTCTCGGAAGATCTTGCGTACCACTCTGGAATGAAGCGACCACTCGTGCGGTTGCATGACTCTGCTCAGTCTGTCGGCCAGACTGTTGTTTACACCTGCCAGGTATGTGGCTTGGAGGAACATGCCGAACTGGCAAGCCCAACGCCACATGCCGACGGCTTCCTGACACAAGGGGCGAGATCCGGTGCCCCCCTGCTTGTTGGTGTAATACACTGCAACCTGATTGTCCGAATTTGAATAATTTGGCAGGACAGCCGATCTCTGAAAGCCTTCAGTGCGTTCCAGATCGCTCGGAGCTCCAGGAGGTTGATCTGCAGATCCTTTTCCTGGAGGGACCACAGGCCCTGGGTGTGAAGCCCATCGACATGAGCTCCCCACCCCAGGCGAGATGCATCCGTCGTCAGCACTTTCGTGGGCTGCGGAATTTGGAATGGACGTCCCAGGGTCAAATTTGTCCGGATGGTCCACCAGAGCAGTGAAGTGCGGCAGCTGGTGGAGAGGCAGATGACATCTTCTAGATTCCCGGTGGCCTGAAACCACAGGGAAGCTAGGGTCCATTGAGCAGATCTCACGTGAAGACGAGCCATGGGAGTCACATGAACTGTGGAGGCCATATGACCCAGAAGTCTCAACATCTGCCGAGCTGTGACCTGCTGAGACGCTCTTGTCTGCGAAGCCAGGGACAGGAGGTTGTTGGCCCTCGCTTCGGGAAGGAAGGCCTGAGCCGTCTGGGTATTCAGCAGAGCTCCTATGAATTCCAGAGACTGTGTTGGCTGGAGATGGGACTTTGGGTAATTTATCACAAACCCCAGCAGCTCCAGAAGTTGAATAGTGCACTGCATAGACCGGAGGGCTCCTGCCTCCGAGGTGCTCTTGACCAGCCAATCGTCGAGATATGGGAACACGTGCACTCCCAGCTTGCGTAGGTACGCCGCTACCACCACGAGACACTTTGTAAACACTCGTGGGGCAGAGGCGAGCCCAAAGGGCAGCACACAATACTGAAAGTGCCGTGCGCCCAGGCGGAATCTGAGATACTGTCTGTGAGCTGGCAGTATCGGGATGTGAGTGTATGCGTCCTTTAAATCCAGGGAACATAGCCAATCGTTTTTCTGAATCATTGGCAGAAGGGTGCCCAAGGAAAGCATCCTGAACTTTTCTTTGATCAGGAATTTGTTCAGGCCTCTCAGGTCTAGGATGGGACGCATCCCCCGTTTTCTTTTCCACAAGGAAGTACCTGGAATAGAATCCCTGCCCTTCTTGCCCGGGTGGTACGGGCTCGACCGCATTGGCGCTGAGAAGGGCGGAGAGTTCCTCTGCAAGTACCTGCTTGTGATGGGAGCTGAAGGATTGAGCTCCCGGAGGACAATTTGGTGGCAGGGAGGCCAAATTCAGGGCGTATCCGCACCGCACTATTTGGAGAACCCATTGGTCGGAGGTTATGAGAGGCCACCTTTGGTGAAAAAATTTTAACCTCCCTCCGACCGGCAGATCGTCCGGTACGGACACTTTGAGGGCGGCTATGTTCCCGTGGATCCAGTCAAAAGCCCGTCCCTGGCTTTTGCTGTGGAGGCGCAGGGGGCTGCTTAGGCGCACGCTGTTGACGAGAACGAGCGCGCTGGGGCTGTCCCTGTGCCTGACGAGGCCTTCGGGCCGGCTGGGTGTACCTACGCTTTGCAAAAGAATAGGGCACAGCCTGCCGGGCCCGGGAAAAACGTCCACCTGCTGAGGTGGATGCTGAAGGCGCCCTGTGGGAGAGCTTGTCGAGGGCGGTTTCCCGCTGATGCAGTTGGTCCACCAGCTGCTCGACCTTCTCACCAAAAATATTATCCCCCCGGCAAGGGACGTCGGCCAGTCTCTGCTGGGTGCGGTTGTCCAGGTCAGAGGCACGCAGCCATGAGAGCCTGCGCATCACTATACCTTGGGCCGCAGCACGAGATGCCACGTCACAGGTGTCATAGATACCCCTGGACAGGAACTTTCTGCACGCCTTCAGCTGCCTGACCACCTCCTGATAAGGCCTGGACTGCTCCGGCGGGAGCTTATCGACCAGGTCCGCCAGTTGCTTCACATTGTTCCGCATGTGGATGCTCGTATAGAGCTGGTACGACTGGATGCGGGTCACGAGCATGGAGGATTGGTAGGCCTTCCTCCCAAACGAGTCCAGAGTGCGAGACTCCCGCCCCAGGGGCGCCGAGGCGGTATCCCTCGAACTCCGTGCCCTCTTGAGAGCAGAATCCACGACCGCCGAGTCATGGGGCAATTGGGACCGCATTAACTCTGGGTCCGAGTGGATTCTGTACTGGGACTCTGCTTTCTTGGGAATGATGGGATTAGATAGTGGTCTCATCCAGTTCCGAAGCAGTGTCTCTTTGAGGACATTGTGCAACGGCACCGTGGAGGACTCTCTAGGTGGTGATGGATAATCGAGGACCTCGAGCATCTCAGCCCTCGGCTCATCCACAGAGACCACGGGGAAGGGAATGCAAATAGACATATCCCTTACAAAGGAGGCAAAGGAGAGGCTCTCAGGAGGCGAGAGCTTCCTCTCTGGTGAAGGAGTGGGGTCCGAGGGAAGACCCGCAGACTCCTCTGAGGAGAAATATCTGGGGTCTTCCTCTTCCCCCCCACAAGGCCTCTTCCTCGGTATCGGACATAAGCTCATGTAGCTGAGTCCTTAACCGGGCCCGGCTCGACGTCGAGGCACCGAGGCCTCGGTGTCGTCGAGCGGTGGACTCCCGCGCCGGCGGGGACGAACCTCCCTCCATCGTGTCGACGGCCTCGGCACCGGGCTAGAGCTCGCCGGCGCCACAGTCAACGGCGCCAAGGGCGCAAGCACCCCAGGCGCCGGCACAGCCTGGCGCATCAGCCCTTCCAGGATCCCCGGAAGGATGGCTCGGAGGCACTCGTCCAGGCCCGCTGCCGGGAAAGGCGGGGGGGGGGGGGGGGGGCCGGTAGAGGTGTCGGTGCCGGAAGCTGCTCGGGTCCAGGAGACTGCACCGAAGTGCTGGGACTCTGACGCGTCGGTACCTCCACTACCGAAGGGGATCTCTCCTCTCGACGCGGACGCTTCGGCGTCGACTCCTCGCCGGTACCGAGCGCCGGATGCATCGAAGGCGACCGATGACGGTGCTTCTTAGATTTCTTGCGGTTCCCGTCATCGGTGCCAGGTGGAACAGAGGAGGAGGAGGTCGATCCCCCTCGGTCTCGAGGAACCGGGTCAGACAGGGTTTGGTCCCGAGGGCCATGGGCCGAGGGAGTGACCGGGGCCGATTTCCCACACGGCCTCTCACCCCTACCCTCACCGGAGGACCGGCGGGCCGACAGGACCTGTGCTCCTGGGGTCGATGCCATCGGTGCCGATTTCTCGGGCATCGATACCGGTACCGAAGAACCGGCCGTCGATACCGATGCCGTCGAGGTCGACGTCGAGGGGCCGGCGCAAGTTCCAAAAAGACGGTCCCGCAGAACTTGCCTCGCAACCTGAGTCCGTTTCCGGAGACCAAGACACAAAGAACACGACTTGATATTGTGCTCCGGCCCGAGGCACTGGAGGCACCAAGCGTGGGTGTCGGTCTGCGAGATCGGCCGGCCGCACCGACCACACTTCTTAAATCCACTCGGGACCTTCGAGGACGTCGACGGAAAAATCGCGTCGGCGAAGTTAAAGTCGTCGATGGTGGCGGTAAATCACACCTCGAAAAATAATCGACCGCGCGGCCACAAGGCCGCAACGCGACGCCCTCGCTAGAAAACGAGGGAAAATAAAGTGCGTGCTCTTTGTTTTTTTTTTTTTAAAGAAAAAGGAAAAACTGGAGCGCGCGGCAACAGAAACAAAAAATAAACGAATTCGCGAAGAACACGACGGTTTTCCGGGGCTGACTAAGAGAGAGCGGCAGTCGCACGACTCTCTCCAGGCGCGGAAAAGAAAGGACTGGCGGGAACGGTCACGCACGGGCGGGAAGACGGCCGCATGCGGACCGCCCGCGAAGCTTCTTCCGGTTGGTGGGGGCTGCCGCGGACGTCACCCAGTCGTGAGAACAAGCAGCCTGCTTGTCCTCGGAGAACAGGAATGTACAGGATCCCACATGCAAATTTTGCTATTTGTGGCCAGCAAGTGTGCTTGTTTAAAAAAAAAAAAAAAATCTAAATATCGTGGTCTGCATCACTCAAACATAAATAAAAGTCGTGTTCATTAACAGGTTTCAAAGTAGAAAATGACAGAGGGACAAAGTTTGCCCCATCCCCATGGGCTCTGTCCCCATCCCCCCCCCCCCATTACCGTGGGATCTGTCCCTGTGCCCACAGGCTCTGTCCCCGTACCTGCAGTAACTGCAGGTCCCCATGCCATTTTCTACTTCAAGGTCAAAAGAAAATCCACCAGATTGGCCAAATATATAAATTTGTCTATGCTTTCTTGTACTCACAATCATCTAGCATCAAACCAGCACTGCCATATATAGCCACTTCACACCTGTTTCTAACTACTGCTTGGAATCTTTCTGGAGAACCTCTAACTGATGAAGACAACTTAACCCAAACATTTGAGCAGAGCATTGTGACTAGTAGGAGCTGGAAGTGAGGAAGGATTATGGCTCCCAGATTCGCATTAGCCTCCTATGATGTACTTCCCAATGGTGTTGATTTGATGCTGAGGTCCTAAGGATAATATATAGCTACTTAGCAATTAAAGACCTGTTGATCTGGTTAGTTTAAATTCCTGTTCTCTGGTCTCCACCACCTCAGGTAGATGAATATATACATTTCCATGTCCAAACCAACACCAGTTCCCTCCTCTCCCTAATATTGTTTAATTAGCCAATAAACCCAGTTTGTTCCTTTGCCCTTAACTGTCCCAAGCATATCCAAACATTATTTGCCTCCACCATCTCTGCTGGTCAGATTTTTCAGATATTTGTCATTTTCTGCTTTGATTTATCTACTCCTACCCTAGCCAAGAAAATGTTCAAGTACCTTTCTGACCTCATTTGCAATTCTCTTTTACTAGTGCCTTATTTTCTTACTCCTGTTACTCTATCTTAACTATCTTTACGTTCCATCTTTGTTTACATCCTACGCTATTAAAATGTTTAATTGTGTTCGCATTATAATGTAGCATACTATGCCATACTTGGTACTGTTTGAATATTTTTACTGCTGTAATTGTCTATTGCTTATGTTTGACTTATTCTTACTCTACACCGCCTTGAGTGAATTCCTTCAAAGAGGCAGTAAATAAATCCTAATAAATAAATAAAATAAATTCCAATAAGACCTACACTTAATTCATCATCCAGATACTCTTCCATGTCCTACCACCAAGTTTTCCAACTATCAACACAGGAAACAAAACTTGTGAAGCCGTTGTCCAAAAACATTCGGCCAACCCATGATGTTGGGCTTTAACCAGTTTCCTGTGACTGCAGGAAGGGCTGTAAATCCAGCCTATCCCAAGGAACTATCTGGTTCCAGCAGAACCACTGTGGGGTCCACATGGATCAGGTAGGCAGGTATGGTTGAAAGCAGTCAGACCCAAGTTGGCTTAACACAACACAGCTCTCCTGTCATTGTGAAGGATCAGCATGGGAGGGGGAAGAGATTCTAAATGTGCCACCCTTTGGGGCCGTTGGGTGAGGAGGGTTTGTAAGGAGAAAGAAACGGACAGGAAAAACAAAAGTTCTCAGTTAGGTGAAGTGGGCCGAGACTAATATTCCACCAGTGTCGTTATTCACATATTAGCCCTCTCCTCAAGTCACTTCATTGGCTTCCTATCCGTTTCCGCATACAGTTCAAACTCCTCTTATTGACCTATAAGTGCATTCACACTGCAGCTCCTCAGTACCTCTTCACTCTCATCTCTCCCTACATTCCTCCCCGGGAACTCCGTTCACTGGGTAAATCTCTCTTATCTGCACCCTTCTCCTCCACTGCTAACTCCAGACTCCGTTTTTTAAATCTTGCTGCACCATATGCCTGGAACAGACTTCCTGAGCCGGTACGTCAAGCTCCATCTCTGGCCGTCTTCAAATCTAAGCTAAAAGCCCACCTTTTTGATGCTGCTTTTACAATACATGACCACCTAAATTTCAGGAAGTCATTAAAAACCCACCTCTTCAAAAAAGCTTATCCCAACGATCCAACATAAATCACCATACCCTGCAAAACAACATAATCAAAGATCGTACTGGACAATTTACTATCCTCTTTCCCCTCGACCCATGATGTCTGATTCACCTCTATCTCATTTGACCACAACACAATCTTGTATTTGTTATCAACTGAAATGGCAAACGCCTTTACGGTAGTTTGTAAGCCACATTGAGCCTGCAAATAGGTGGGAAAATGTGGGGTATAAATGTAATAAATAAATAAATAAACTCCTAACCCTTATTCACTTGTTCAGAACCTTTATTTTATCATCCTCACTTTACTATTCCCTTATCTCTTTGTTTGTCCTGTTTGTCTGTCTTAATTAGATTGTAAGCTCTGTCGAGCAGGGACTGTCTCTTCATGTTCAAGTGTACAGCACTGCGTACGTCTAGTAGCGCTACAGAAATGATAAGTAGTAGTAGTAGAGGAGATAAATGGGGAGAGGAAGGAGGAAGTAAGGGGATGTTGAAGACAAGTGAACAGACTGGGGCTGTAGAATGTATAAAGAGGGGATTAAAGGGAGGCGAGAATGACAGGATCCAGAGCAACTATTTACCTCAGACTCCCTGGAAGTACAGTGAATTTAACTGCTAGGTTAACAAGGCAATTGCCTAGAGTAGGGCGTTCTTAACCTTTTTTGGCTCTCCACCAGTTTAACTGATCAATGAAACCCTAACACCTCTCTCCTAAACCACGTGTCCACTAGTGGCTACTGCCAGTTACATACGTCACTGCTAGCTGCTAAAAGTGCTAACTGCTAGCGCTGCTAAAATTACAGTAGTACATACTTAGTTATACTACCAATAACTGTCCTAATAACTGCCTTCGTTCTGTCTAGAAAGTTTCAATAAACTGCCTCAGGTTTCAAAACCCTTCTTTGTGTCCCATTTGACCTCTTCCTGCACCAATTGGGGTGTGGACACCAAGGATTAAAGAACCCCTGGCCTACAGCAACAAAATTTGGATCAGCTGATGTATGCTTCCCTTTCTAATGAGCCCTCAGGGTCAAAGACTAAAGCCAATGTACTTGACTGCTGGTATCCGTTTGCTCTTTCCTAATATGGTCTACATGAGGCCAAAAATCTGTTGCTGCTATAATGCCTTCTGCCTCCCATCCCCGTGCCCTCATTTACAGGCAGCATATGGATGTACTCCAAGGAATCATAATAACGGAATAAGTTTTTATAGGTAAAGTAGTAAATTGTTTTAATTGTAATCAGTGTGTCATTTGGAGGGGCTGGTTACAGGGACACCCTAGCACTGTTATATTCTCCTGGTAAAGGGCCTCTAAAACAGACATCAGGTTGAAACCTGTGAGCATTTAAAATCTTTTTTTTTTTTATACTGTGCTTAGATCAAAAGAAAAGATGACATGTAGGAACTTGCTCCTTTTGTTTTGTGGATTGCAGTGGTACATTATAAAAATGCACTTGATATTTTTTACCACTATTTAAAAGACAAATATTGAATGAGGGCAGAGCTACCTTCATGCAGAAGTCCAGAGTCACTCTAAATGTGCCAACACTGTCCAGTTCAGTACACTATTAGCCGCCAAGCTCATACAAAGTTAACTATGTTCAATGGAAAATAAATCTGTTGGCTTAGACTGCTTGCTATGTGAATATGCCATCACTGTTTCATTATTGCTACCAAATATTACGTATTAAGGGCATTTGTTTTAAAAACTTTGTTTATACAGTCCTTACAAGCACATGGTTTTGCTTTTTAAACCCAAAGGTGAATCCTAAGGGTGGTGGAACAATGAGGTATAAATTGTGTTGTTTCTGAGTTTACTTGTTTTGAACTGCTATGGGTCCTGCTGATCAATACATCTGCTGTCTGAAATTTCTGAAGATAGAAATGAGAAAATAAAAATTAAGTTTTGGATGTACTCTGTGTACTTTTGCAGTGCGTGTATGGATGCCTGTTCTGGTGTATTTGAATAACTGTCTATATTACGGCTATGATTTCAGAACATGCAGCATCATTAAAGGACAGACGGTGGGCGGGGTATGTTTTGAACATTTAATACTGTACAATAATTGTGGTGATAGTGTAGACATTTTAAAGAAGTAGAGGCTGGTGCAGTTTAACCTGTCATTGCAAATGCTTTCATGAATGTTTAAAATGTTCAATTGCTGCTGCCTGTTTGTGTTACTCTTTTATAATATTAGCATAGGTCCTATATTTCAGTAAAGCAGAATCAAATCGAAAAACCAATTCATATGCGTGAATTGAATTGCAAAATTGAGTGAATCAGACAGCACTACTTCCTGACATTATTCCTGAGTTGGCTTCCCTGCAACCTCATTTCACGTCCTCTATTTCTACCACCTTCCTGTCTCTGGAAAAGGTTTGTTTGTAGATTAATACCTTTTAAATATTTGAATGTCTGTACCATAATCACCCGTGTCTCTCCTTTCCTCCAGAATATACATATTCAGATCATCAAGTCTCTCCTCATACATCTTGCAATGCAAATCCCACACCATTTTTGTCACTTTTCAATGAACCGCTTCAAGTCTTTTTATGTCATTAGCAAGATACACATCTACCTTTACTTTATTTGGATTTATACCCCACACTGAGTCTGGTACTCAGTTCTGTGTGGCTTACACAGGGGTGCATGATAAAAGAGACAGTAGACATAGGATTAGTGAGGGGGGGGTGCCTGGTGGAAGGTAAGCAGCTTCCCAGAGATGGGCATTAGGAACATGGTAAGTTAACATAGCCAGGGTGGGTGTGTGTGGAAACATGATTAGTTATAGCTTGTCAGGAAGCCTACAGCTCCTTAAAGTTGCATCAATCAGCAAGAATTTCTTGTATAAAAATATTTTCAGTTTTTTGCAAAAGCTTTTGTAGGTGGTGTCGTATCGCATGTCCTTGGGCAATGCATTCCACCATCTGGCCAAATTATATGGGAAGCTGGCGGTGTAGGTTGATTTACAAACCACCTCTTTACAGCTGGGAAAGTGTGCAATGAGGTGGTCTCTCAGTTTCTCCTTGAGGTTTGATAGCAGTTCTACTTGTGACATCATTTAGTTTGGTGCAGTGCCATATACAGCCTGATAAACGAAATTACAGTATCTCCCCTCAGCCATCTCTTCTGCAAGCTGAAGAGCCCTAGCTGCTTTAGCCTTTCCTCATAGGGAAGTTGTCCCATCTCCTTATTTTCATCGTCCTTCTCTGTACCTTTTCTAATTCTGATATATTTTTGTTTGGGATGTGGTAACCAAAATTGCACACAATATTTGAGATGCACCATGGAGTCAAAGGCATTATAATAGCCTCAATTTTGCTCTCCATTCCTTTCCTAATAACGCTTAACATTCTATTTGCTTTCTTAGCTGTTGCTGCACACTGAGCGAAGGGTTTCAATGTATCATCAACAATGACATCTAGATCCTTTTCCTAGGCAGCAACTACTGTGGAAATTTGCTTCATGTAGCTATAGTCTGGATTTCTCTTTCCTGTATGCATCACTTTGCACTTATTCACGTTAAATGTCATTTGCCGGACTTCCGGTGACGTCATGAGCTGAGGAGCAGCAAGCATCCGAAGCTCCGAGGCCCCAGCCCCACAAAAACTTAATTTGAGCAGATTAAAACGTTGCAGTGCGACTTCAATATATGGAAAAGTATCTTAAAGCCTCACCCCTAACTATGGCGCAAAAATCCGCAAAGAAAGGGAGTAAAACGGGCAACGGAGACGCTAAACAATCGGAGGAGACTGCAATGCAGGGGCCTGCATTTACAGAGACTCAACTTTTACAGCTCACGCAGGCGATTGAACGGGCTTGGGAACCAAAGTGGATAGCCTTGAACAACAAACTGGAGGCTTACCAGACAACCTTGGATGGATACGGCATTCGACTAGGAGACTTGGAGACCAGGGTCTCAGCGGTAGAAGATGACTCCCGCGGATACGGACCCGACATTGTAACCCTGAGGCAACAACTAGCGGATCAACGCAACCTCCTCGATGACTATGAAAACAGGGCGCGTAGAAATAATATCCGCATTGTGGGGTTGGACGAAGCATTGCCAGAACGAAACCTTGAAACATGGCTAGAATCATGGTTATCCAAAGAACTAGCACTCACAGATACGATGGGCCCAGTTGTGATCGAGCGGGCGCACCGCGTGGGTCGAAAAGCGGAAGATCGGGCCCGACCACGTGTTGTGGTAGCAAAGCTGCTGAATTACCGCCATAAACTTGAAATAAAGGGTTCAAAATTAAACGAGAATCGCTAAAATATAATCACCGAAATATTTTGATTTTCCAGGATTACTCAACAATTATACAAGAGAAACGTAAGAAATTTCACTCCATATGCTCAGCGATGGCACAAAAGAAGGTGCGATTCCGTTTGCAATATCCAGCACACTTAAAAGTGTTCACGCAGGAGAGATGGCATACTTTTCTCACAGAGGCAGAAGCAAGACAGCACCTGATTGATAATAGGATACTCGAAAACGTCTGAACTGAACTTATTATAAGGACTGGTGAGACGCACTGCAAGACACATATAGTGAATGTTTATTTAGTTATAATGTGTAATGTATGGGAGACATGTGGGGTTGGGGCCCCTGATAGTTCACTGAGGTGCCACACCATCCGCCTGGCATGGCTAGACTGCTGGAAATAGGGCTCAAGGATGGGTGGGAGGACGGAGGGACGGGAGGGGGGAGCGGGAACATTGGGGGGGAGGGACTTACGCCAGCTATCCAATATTGGGACATGGACAAGGAGTTATTACAAGGAAAAGATATTAAGGTTACACGAGGAGAAACATTACAAGGTAAACACGACGGGTCTCTCACACTGTCGTTCATTACCGGGCAAAAGGAGTTTAAAAAATTAACACAGACATGCCACTCAGAGTAATAACATGGAATGTGGGGGGCATATCGTCCCCTATCAAAAGGAGTAAAATATTAACTGCCCTAAAAAGACATCGAGCGGATATAGTTTGTTTACAGGAAACGCGACTTAATGAAGTAGAACATGCCAAATTACAACGGTTGTGGGTGGGTGAGTGTTATGCAGCTGAGGCCACAAGACGCAAGGGAGGAGTAGCAGTACTCTTCCGTAAAGGCCTGGCCGGCAAGGTACAAATTGTAGAAAGAGGGAAAGAGGGACGCTCCATAATATTGCGAGTATGGATACAGGGTTTTGAATTTTTGCTGGTTGGAGTGTATGGCCCTAATGAATATGACAGAGAGTTTTATCATACTTTGGGGAGTAAATGTCTCCAACACTCGAAGGGTAGACTGGTAATTCTTGGGGATTTTAACTTAGTTCTCGATCCCAAAGAGGACACCACCAGCCCTCAATCGGTACATTACTCAGGACAAAGGGCAGGGGAATTACAAAAGTTCATGGAGACGCTAGGTTTGATAGATGCATGGAGGGTGCTCTATCCAGGAGAACGTGATTACACGCATAGATCTAGGGCACATGACACATTATCGAGGCTAGACTATATCTTAATAGAAAGAACCATATTTCATCAGGTAAGGGCAGCCTGTATAGGACCAGAGGAAGTATCAGACCATGCTATGGTGTGGATTGACTTAGAAATCCCAGGGGATAGTGCAGGAGGTGCGGGATGGAGATATCCAGCATTCTTAGACAATGACCCTCAATTTCAAGAGTATCTGATGACAAAATGGGGAGAATATGCCCTGTACAATAAGGAACATGCTCAGGAGGACCCGGTCCTGTTTTGGTCGGCCTCCAAAGCAGTTCTTAGAGGGGACATACTTGCTTACTGTAGTTTGAAAAAAAAAAACGCCGAGCGGCGACAATATTACAGTTGGAAAAACAGCTAGCTGGTGCTAAGCGTAACCATATACGCAGACCCTCCCAGACCACACTAGAACAAATGAAGACTTTACAAATCACTCTTAATACTCTGTTGCACGAAAATGAGCGTAGATCCTCGATATATTATAAATATAAATTACACCGCTTCGGGAACAAGGCGGGACGACTCCTCATTAAAGTTATAAAGAACTGGGGAGGATCCAGGGTAGTGTCAGCAATACAGGACGAGCAAGGTAAATTAGCAACAGAACAACAGGAAATCGAAAAAATCTTTACACAACATTTTGCAAGGCTGTACTCTGATGAGGCACTAGCAAACGAAAAATCCATACAAGAATACTTAACACAGGCATGTATAAACAAAATAAGCCCAGAGGACCTTGAAATGCTTAATGCTCCCCTGACTCTAAAAGAACTTCAGCAGGCAATAAAAAAACTAAAATATCGAACAGCACCGGGCCCTGATGGCTATACGGGGGAATATTATAGAGCCCTGCCCCTGGAGGCGCAGTTAGCATTATTAGCGCATTATGAGGAAGTAATAGAGGCAGGGACATTTCCAAAATATGCCAACTCAGCATTAATTACGCTAATACCTAAACCAGGGAAACCCCTGAACAGAGCGGAGGACTTCCGTCCTATATCTTTGTTAAATGTGGACACTAAAATATTGGCAGAGAGATTGGCAAAATGTTTACCTAAATTGATCAGTTCAGAACAAGTTGGCTTTGTTAGAAATAGACAAGCAACACACAATGTTCGACGCCTACTCTTGGCCATGGCATCATGCCAAGACAAGGAGGTCCCCTTAGCAGTAGTGAGTATAGACGCTGACAAAGCGTTTGATAGAGTGAGTTGGGGATACCTTTTCCAGGCCATGAAAATGATGGGAATTAACGGGTGGTTTATGCAAGCAGTTAGAGCTCTTTACTGTAATCCTACTGCTCGAGTATTAGTTAATGGGATAAAAGGAAGTGAGTTTGACATAAAAAGGGGCACTAGGCAGGGTTGTCCCCTTTCGCCAGCGTTATTTGTACTGTCCCTGGAACCGATGCTTCGTACACTGATGAGTAAAGAAAAAATTCCAGGGGTATCGATGGCAGGACAGACCATAAAGGTACTGGCCTTTGCGGATGACCTGTTACTGACGGTGACAGACCCCGCCAGCTCTATGGCCCCCTTATTAAAAGAAATAGAAAACTTTGGTAGGATTTCGGGGTTTAAACTAAACCTAACTAAATCAGTAGCCCTCGAGATAGTACCGGACATACACAGGGGCTGGAAAGACAAAAGTCCCCTTACCTGGGAACAGACTTCTATTAAATATCTAGGAGTACGAGTACCAGCAGATCTGTCCCAGCTTTACGAACTAAACATCCGTAAACTACTATATGAGACTAAACAGACCTTGCAGGCTTGGAAGGAACTTCCTATATCCCTGTTGGGTAGGATCGCATTGTTTAACATGGTTATTGCTCCGAGATGGATATACATCTTTCAAACAATACCACTATACCTGAAAAATGGGGACGAACGTATACTGCATCGTCATTTACAACATTTTCTTTGGAAAGGGAAAAAGGCACGACTCCCTATCTCTTTGTTAAGTATACCGGTGGAATATGGGGGATTAGGACTATTGAATATAAAGTTCTTGAGTATAGCATGTGGCATGAGACATATAAACGATTGGTATAGGCACACCGAAGACTACACTAACACGTCTTTAGAACAGGGCCTAATGCGAGGGACACACTTTAGTAACTATCTGCATGGTGCGGGAGTGCCCATGCCCAAGGCCTTGAGAACTTCTGGGATACTGACCACTGCTAGGGCAGTTTGGGGATGGGTGTGCCGTCTGCATCAATTTTCACCCAAAACTGCACCATATCTGACTATACGTGATAATCACGCTTTTATACCAGGGCAAATGTATTCCGTATTTCGGAGATGGGAAACCAAGGGTATTAAATATCTCCTTCACGTGGTGAATAGGGAAGGCCACATTAGACCTTTCGGGGAACTACAAAAAGACTATGGACTGCCAGCAAGCGATAAATTCTTTTATGGACAGCTAAGACATTATATATCAACACTGAAATGGACAGCACTGACAGAGGACGTACAAGAAGAACTCTCCTCCGCCTACTCTTTGGAGTCACAGCAGAAAGTACCCATGGCATACCACCATAGACACATAAGAGACACAGCCCTGGAGCTGGATTACCAGAGTTTGGCGCAGGCCTGGACTAAGGACTTACAAATGACAGTCACGGCACAACAGTTGCAAGCCCACATCCTTCATATAAGGAAGGTTACAGATTCTGCTGTGCATTGGGAATTACAGTACAAGATGGCCCTCCGTTTACATATCCCACTCTCACCTTGGGGTGAATGTGCAAAATGTGGTACTCTCGGTGCAACGGTGGGTCATATGTTTTGGCACTGCGTGGGTGTCCAGAAGTTTTGGAAAAAGATTATAACCAATGTGACTCGCACCTGGGGGCAGCACTGGTATTATGATGCGTGTATGCTATTTGGCCACACGCAATTGGGGAAGGCAACTAAAAGAGGTTACAAAGCATTTGTACTCAGAGCTATTCTGACTGGCAAGCAAGCGATACTTTCAGAGTGGATGTCAAATCAGCCACCTACTTGGCAACAGTGGCGTACTCGAATGATACTACTACTGCGAATGGAACGTATGGCTATAAAGGATTTAGACTCGAGGCTGGGCAAGGCATTCCAGCAACGATGGAGCCCATTTTGGAATACAATGTCTCCAGCTGCCAGAAGTCACCTATTAAATTTCTGAGATTGTAAATTTACGTGTTGAAAGATTATTTGTGAGATACTGGAGTAAGGAGGGAAAGGGGAGGGAATAGGGTAGATTGGGGAGGGAGGAGTTTTAGGGATGGGGAGGAAGGTGGGGGGAAAACAAAAAATATATGTTTGTCAAGCTACAATATGATGAGACATTTTGTTACATCACCTGATTATTATTGAATGTTTTATATCTTTGTAATTCTCTAATAAAAAAAAGAGTTAAACATAAATGTCATTTGCCTATTAGATGCCCAGTCTCTTAGTGTCTTAAGATCCTCTTGTGGTGTGTTAGAAAGACCCTCATGTTCTAGCTGTAGCCTTTTGTTTTCTAATTTGTGCTTCCCACTAAAAGTTGGTTTGGTGTGTTAGATCCTGTTGTAAGTTTTGCAATATTGTTTTTTCCCCCCCTCAATAGGGATAATGCTGGACATGTTATGGTATGATGAATAGGGTTATAGATTTGATATACTTCCTTTCTGTGATATAACAAAACAGTTTACATGTATTATATGCAAGTACTTTCTCCGTCCCTATTGGGCTTACAATCTAAGGGGTTTACTAAGCAGCGGTAAGAACATGTGTTTTCCGTGCATCAAAATGAACTACCGCGAGTTGCACTCAGGCACCTGACAGTAGTTTAGGCATCTGCACACGCTTTCCCCGCACTAAAAAATACTTTGCATATTTTAGCACCAGGGGCGTGTTTGGGGATGGAGAATAGGCATGCCCAGCGCTAGTCAGCGCAGTTACATTGCTGCACGCCAACCAATTAGTGCATGGTTAGTACTGTGCCCTTTCTACCTACTAAATAGGCGTCGTAAGAGCTCATTCGCTAATGGCCACATGCTAATTGGGAAAAAAGCACCTGGCTATTATTGAGAAAAAATGGAAATGCAGAAGTTTTATAGATGTGCCTCCACACGCAGGGAAACCCACATGATAATCATAGTGTTTGGCTCCTTTTAGCACAGCTTAGTAGGTACGTTTTTGTACCTAGGGCAAGGAAAAATTATTCTGATAATTTTCTTTCCTTTAATCATACCAGACCAGTCCAGACTAATGGGTTGTGTCCATCTACCAGCGGAAGGAGACAGAGACAATAGTTCCAAGTAAACTGCCCCTTAAGGGTATCGTGCAGCCTGGAATGTTCAGTATTTCGAATAGCCAAGCAATGGTGCTCTGAAGTCTAGAAGAAAACACACTTATTACCAAACAGGCAAACTCTTGGAGCCAATTTGCTGAACCTCACTGTTCCTGCTTGGCCAAAGGCAACTGCAAACTCCCCTCACAGTAAAGTAAGCGGAAGGGAATGGTCCATACTGAGCTTGCTCAAGCACAGAGAGATCTACCCATGAATCCGGGGAAAGAACTCCGTGATGCCAAGTAACAGGAGTCATACAGAGCTGGCACAACAAGTGGCAGGAGATTGAATAGAGAAGATGAAGTAGGCAGTGCCAGCGTATTGAAGCGTCGTGGAATAGCCAGGGATACCTAAAGGAAACAACACTCTGACAGACTTTAGCCAGGGAGGGCACCTGGTAAGAACATAATTTTTACTTCCTTGTCATCTATACCAGACCAGTCCAGACTAATGAGATGTAGCAAAGCTGTTTCCCAAAGAGGGGGGGGGGGGGGGGTGGGGGGGAGAAAAGAAGAATGCAGAAGGTTGAAAAATCAACAAAGCTATACACACAGCAAAAAAAAAAAAAAATGATCAGCAGAAAAGGATTTGAATATCCGAACCACCAGGCTACCAAAATGGAACAGTTAGATACTAGAAAAGGAACTGAAGCCGTAGGACGTAAAACAAACGTCCCGAGCAAAAGAAAAATTACGTACCTCTGTCCTGAGAGTAGTAAAAGAAGCAGCAAAAGATACTCATGCCAAAAGACCCCCCTTGGAAGGAAGGCAACAGTCGTATCCGAGCAACAAGGAGAAGAACTGTCTCTTCTAGACCAGGATCCACTTCTCCGAACCCTGGCAGAACAAAGACTAACTCCCAAACCCGCCGGTTTGCCTTGAGTCCAAGATGGTCGGATGAAGCGACCCTAACAAGTACTAGGAGTACACAACCCAAAACAGTGTGCCACACTTCATAGAAGAAAGGAAGCAAGGTCCAGGAACCACCCAGACCCGCGCCTAGTGAAAGAATCAAACTCCACAGAACAAAGAGAGACCAGAGTCGAGAGAACCAACCAACTGGAGCACTAGTCTCTCCAGGAGAACCATGAAGAAAAGGGCAGCAGCATACCAGGATACAACTGTAGAGAGAGTACTCCTCAACCAGCTCGTTCTGGACTTAGGGATGAAAGAACAGAGCCAAGAGAACAAAAGGAGACAAAAGAGGGAGTCGAGTGCCACACTGTGGAGAAAAGACCCCCAAGGTGTCAAGAGGCCACAAAAGGAGCAGAGACTAATTCAAACGCCAGCAATGGAGAAGCTTCTCACCAGCCACTAAGAGGCTACGGCAAGAAAAGGTGCCACAGGAATGGTAGCTAACAGGAGACAAGACAGCCTTGTCTAGCAGTCTAAACTGCGGTATGCCACAGCTGCTGAGAAGTTACTGTATCCAACCCACAGAAAAAAGCTGGGGTTGACCGACAAGGTGAAACAGTGCCCAACGGGCAAAGGTGAAAATATACTCCACAGTCAGAGACTGAACTGTGCTCAAGGGACAGAAAAGAAGCTAAGCTCATCAGGCAGAGTAGGATCCGTGCTGAAAGAGAACAAACGGATTTGCACTGAAAGAACACAAACTGAGCCACGCACCACGGGCCAAGAAAGAGTTGCAAACCTCTGGCAAAGATAGAAATGAACTGAACAAGCAGAGAAGAAGCTGAGAGTAACAGACAGAGGATAAGCAGTGCCCCACTGGATGTTAGAGGTACCTGCAGAACTGAAGCTGCGGTAGCAATGGAACTGTGTATAAAATGCAGACAAGGAGCTGCTTTCCACACGCAAACAAGGAGCTGCGCTCCACACGCCGACATGTGCTTCCTATGCAGACATGAAGCTGTGTAGCACCTGCAGTCACAGAGCTGTGCTCCACATACCACCCTGGAACTTCACTCAATTTACAGGAGCACAGTGTTCACAACAAAGTCTCTCCAGCACTCTTCTTGGTACCACCAAGAAATATTATTTGCGCAGCATTACTGATTTCACCAGTGTAGGAGTAGTTTATTGTATAGTGTGCCCTTGTCAAATGTACTATATAGGGCACACGAAACGCCAGTTAAAAAAACGTGTGGCTGAGCATGCTAGTAACATTAGAATTGGTAAACAAGAGGCTCCTTTGGTCAGCCACTGGATAGCACATGCTCATGAAGTAGCTGATTTAAAATGCACGGTGCTTAGACAGATCACTCCATGCAGAGGAGGGGGTGACGTCACAGCACAGCTGCTGTATATTGAACAGAGATTTATCTTCGAGTGGGATACGGTGGCTCCCAGGGGTCTGAACCTGGAGGTAGAATGGACATGGTAGGTTTTGCCCCCCAGGTGAAAATGATTCAGTGAAATTTGATATAAGGAAGCAGTGTGATTTTCTGCTTTAGTCATTTAAGTTGCTGAGACGCTCACAGAGGGTCCTGTGCTGGACTCATGATTCCTAAGGTAGGCTGCCTTAAAATTTAAAGGTTAAAGATTTCATTATTGAATTTGATTTACATTGAATAAGTTTGTATAGGGGGGTTAAAAGAGATAGATAGGAATGAAAGTAGGGAAATGTTATAGATAAACTATGTACTGTTTTTGGTATAGGGAAATGTTCCTCCTGAAGAAGGAGTGTTCGAAATGCGGTCTCGCATGGAGGAACAAAAGAGAGAAGGTGTGAAGAGTTAGAAGGTGCTTAAAGTCTGGAAACAGTATGTAAATTCCAGGAAGCCCTTGACACACTGCACTGATTCACTCTGCTGAACTAACACTACTCCAAGAAGAGTGCTGGAGAGACTTTGTTGTGAACATTGTGCTCCTGCTTGATGTGATTTAGAAGATTTTTATGATTTATAAGGACTATAATTTGAACCTTTAAGGACGATATCTAAGACACAAGTGGAAGATTTGAAATTGAGGAAACAACAATTGGGGAGCATGTACACAGATTATGGATATATAGAAATGTGCCCACACAAGGTTTATGTGAATGGGTGGTGAAGTGAAGGGTGTGACTGGGCAAGTTCCGGAACTTACACAGCATAAGTGGTTTTATGTGATATATGTATTGTAATAAAAGAAATTAAATATTTTAAAGGAAGAACGTTTTTTGTGATATAGTTTTGAAAAAGAACTGAACAACAGCTGAGTAAGGCTGACAGGAATGAAAAAATAGCCCTGGACTAAAAAGACTGAGCCTGCAGCCAAACGGAGCCAGCGAGAGACTTCCCCAGCTTTGGAAATGGCAGACTAAGACCTCCGAACCGCAAAGGTACAAGTTCCAGCAACAGGGCCGCCCTCTGAACCAGCCGCCGTTTAAGACTGTGAAGAGGAGAAAAACAACTGAGTTTCATGATCCAGACACGAGCCGCGCCTCACAAAAAAAAAAAATCAAAGGGTCCAAGATCAGAATCAGACGCTGGCCAGTGAAATTCAAAGAAACTTCGAAAGCGGCCCCCCTAGAATACACTAGATAAATCAGGTAACAGGCAAGAAAAAGAAGGAAAAACAAAGTTGTTTCTTCTTTTTAAACAACCTTCTTCACTAGAGACAGGAATAAATAAAGGTTTACCTCAGAGGCAGAAAAGGAGGGAAAAAAAACAAAGTTTCCTTTTTTTTTTTTATAAACAACCTTCTTCACTAGTGACAGGAATAAATAAAGGCTCACCTCGCATTCCAGGCTGCATGATACCTTTAAGGGGCGGTTTACTTGGAACTAGTCTCCTTCCGCTGGTAGATGGACACAACCCATTAGTCTGGACTGGTCTGGTATAGATGACAAGGAATGGAGAGTTAGGTGCCTTAACTGTTTATATACAGTACAAACAAAAAAGAAGTGAGGAACCAAAAATGAAATACACAGAGTTTATTATAATAAAAACTAAGAGCAATTCTCCAAAACAGTGGAAGTTCAGCTAATGAGGTATTCCTACAAGGGTACCAAAAAAAACAAAACAAAAAACAGTATTTCAGCACTGCTCTTTATATAAATAGCACAGCTTAATAGCTGTATTGTGCAGTGACCATACCAACACTATCCATTAAAATTTAGGCCTGCTATTCAGGAGCTATAGCCTAAATGAATAACTCACCCATTTTTGCCACAGCTCTTCCTTGCTTCCCTGCGGGGGTTTTACCCTGGCAGAACCGGTGGTGGGAGGCAGGGATGGTGGTTGGGAGGCGGGGATAGTGCTGGGCAGACTTATACGGTCTGTGCCCTGAAGAGGATAGGTACAAATCAAGGTAGGGTATACACAAAAAGTAGCACATATGAGTTTGTCTTGTTGGGCAGACTGGATGGACCGTGTAGGTCTTTTTCTGCCGTCATCATCATCATCTACTATTTATCCCCTCGTTATTCTTGCTGTTGCTCCCACTCTGCTAAGGAAGTTATCCTAGTCCTACTTTACCCTATTTCTATCACTAATGGCCGACTTACCTCAGACTGAGAACCTTCTCAGGAGTGAGGAGGGACAAGACACTAGCCACCTGCTCAAGGGAAACTGGCTAGGAATCTAATATAATAAAACGCACCGTGAACGTTCTGAAGACAACGTTCTGAAGTCACTCAAACATTACTTGAAGGGTTCGTGGATTCGTGGTGTGAAGCCAGCCGTCTCTGCCCCGCCCTCGCGTCAAACGTCATGACGTCGAGGGCGGAAAAAAAACCAAACAAAGCGCAGCGTCAGGGAAGGAGGCGGCGCTCCCGACGTCTCTAGCCTTCCCTTCGCTGTGTTCTGCCTTCTTCTGACGTCAAGGATGACGTCAGAAGGCGGCGGAACACAGCGAAGGGAAGGCTAGACGTCGGGAGCGCCGCCTCCTTCCCTAACGCTGCGCAGCCAGAACCGCCGCCACGGAGATAAATTAAAAAAAAAAAAAAAAAAGGATGTTGGGGGGAGAGAAGAGGGTGGGCAGTTGAACAATGGGAGCGGGACAGGCTGGGACATGGGAGACAGAAGAGCATGGATGGAGGGGGGATCATGGAAGGGAGAGAGGGGAATTGCTGGAAATGGATGAATGGAGGGGACAGATGGGCATGGATGGATATGGATTGCAGGACAGGCCTCAGGGAGAGAGGGGAATTGCTGGATAGGGATGAATGGAGGGGGCAGGTGACAGGAGCATGGATGGGCATGGATTGGGAGGGCAGGGCTCAGGGAGAGAGGGGAATTGCTGGATAAGGATGAATGGAGGGGGCAGGGGACAGATGGGCATGGATTGGGAGGGCAAGGCTCACACTCTCTCATATACAATGTCTTTCTGACTCTCACACACTCTGTCTCATAATGTATCACATTCACTCTCTATGTGCCACACAGTCACTCACATACTCGCTTAGTCTCATACACTCACTCTCACAGAGAATCTGTGTCTCACACACTCTCTCTCTCTCGCACACACACACACACACACACACTCTCTCACACTGTCTCACACATACACACTTGCACACACTCTCATTCTCACACACACACACTCTCACAAACACACTCACACCCAGACTCACTCTCTCTCTCACACACACACACTCACACTTTCACTCTGTCTCTCACACAGTCACTCTCACATACACTCTCCCAAACATACACACTCTGAGGAAAACCTTGCTAGCGCCCGTTTCATTTGTGTCAGAAACGGGCCTTTTTTACTAGTAATTACATGTTTAAAAGAATCAGAAAGGATGTTACAGGATTCTCATAAAATATAGATATAAAACTAGTATAATGATGGAAATGACACCACGTGTAAAGTGCATATGTTGAGTTTATTGCATTAAGTTCAATTAAAAAGTTATTACGTTAAAACCATTAAAACTGTTAACAACAATTTTTAAATACCTATTTATTTAAAACACTTCTAACCCACCTATAAACTAGATGGTTTCCATAAAAACATACATACCAATGTAAAACAAAACATCATCAATTAACAAAAATATAGCATAAAATACTATTAACATAATCTAAAACATAAGGTGCTTCCAAAACTGCACTATATCAATAGTATGCTTGAACAAAAAAACAAACAGTGTTTTTAATCATTTCTTAAATTGTTGGAAACTAGTAGTTAAGCGAAGTTGACCTGGCAAGGCATTCCACATTAACGTTCCTGCTATAGAAAAAGCAGAAACTCGAGCAAAAAATACTAAGGTATTTTACCATATATTACTTGATGAATTATACTCAAAACTTTATGCTGCACTCAATATTTCACAGGTAACCAATGAAGTGGTTTCAAAAATGGAGTTATATATTCAAATCTGGAAACACCAAAAACCAACCTAGCAGCTGCATTTTGTACTATTTGTAACGCTTCGATCCTGTACTCTTGAACACCCAAAGAGAATTGCAATAATCAATTTTTGACAAAATCATAGCCTGAATAACACTCCTAAAATCCACCGTACATAAATGGGTTTTAAATCAAACAACATCCATAATTGATGGCAAGCTGATTTAACTACATGGATAATTTGTTCTTTCATTGAAAGATGGCAGTTCAAGATTACACCCAACAATCTTATCTCCTTCTGTACTGGTACATCAAATGCACTTGAATCTGAGGTCAACATTCATCCTCTTTTTTCCCCCCTATTTCTCTATCAAAAGAATTTCAGTTTTATCCACATTTAAATTACGTTTATTAGTTGTCATCCACTTACAGATTGCATTCATACCAAACGTCAGGACAATTGTGAATCGAAGGCAGATGACATCAAGTTGTTGCAAGACAACCTTCTCAATAACTTTACCCCAAAAAAAGGATCATAGAAATGGGGCCTGTAACTACTCATATTTCCAGGATTTAAATTTCTCATTTTTTAACACAGGTTTCATTGTAGCTTCTTTACAAGCCACTGGAAGCTCACTCTCACTAATGGACTTATTAATAATACATGTTAATGGCAAAGCAAATTTTATCAATCATCTCTCGAATAACATGGGTCAGATAAAGGCCGAGTAGGAGTAATTACAGAAAACATTCTTGTCACTTCCTGAACCCCAACCTCCTTAAAAGCTCAACCCATATAGGTTCTGTAATCAATAGTGTATGATCCTCCAACTGATAACAAATCACCCACCCGTTGCTCAAGCATGGCTATCTTATCCTTCAAAAAAAAAAAAAAAACAACTCAGAACAGGCATCAGGTCCAATCAAATACTTTACTGTGTGATACAGTAACTGTGGTCTGTTCAGATTGTCCTGTACTTGCTTACGAACGTAATCATTTCTCATGCATAACTTACAACTGTCATAATCCTCAACATCACAGGTTTTTCTCCATTTCCTCTCAGCCTCCCTTAGTTCTCTTCTAACTTGCATAACCGGTTCAGTTCTTCAAGGACATGGTTTGTAAACACTTTGTTTTTTTGTCAAAAACTTAATAGGGGCTACAACATTCAATGCTTCACTCAAGGTCCTATTCCACTTTTCAACAGCTTCTGTAACAGAAAAATCATCATCAATACTCAATAAAGGAAACCACTGATCAGCCAAATCATCAATAGCAAAATGTGACCTAACAGACAGGGTCAAAGGACATGTCTTAGTATCTACATCCTTTTTTGCAAAACAAAATGCAAAAGATGCTGCAACTGCAAAGCAGATAATGCACAAAAAAGAACACGATCTCTTTTCAAAAAAAATATCCTCCAGTGGATCAAACGGAATATTAAAATCTCCCATCGCACACTACATTCAATACCCTTGGTGGACAATACAACATTAAATCTGTATAAAACACTCACACATACCACCTTAAAATACAAACATTCTCTTTAAAAAAAAAATCACAAATCCCCCTCCTCTCTTACGAAAATGGCATGCCCACTCCCATTTAAATCTTGGCGGGCAACACTGAGGCATATTTTCAAAGCACTTAGCCTTCCAAAGTTCCATAGAAACCTATGAAACTTTGGAAGGCTTTGAAAATATGCCTCACCGTCTCACAACAACTAAGTCAGATTTCAATAGTCACGACTCAGGCACACATAAAATATCATAATTACCTTCCAGAAACAAATCATAAATCAGAAATACCTTCTTAACTGATCTTGCATTAATCAAGCCTACCTGTAAAACATCCATACAACCAATCTTGTTCATCTCCATAGCTTTCAAAAATCCAGTCACACCAGAAGATTCTCACTTACAATGGTTAACAGAAGACAACAATCCATACCATCCCCTTTCCTGTACAACTTAAATACTGAAGAAACCTGTCTTCGCAAACAACAACAGTGATCAAAAACAGCGAAGATGACGTAAAAAAAGAAAAAAATAGAAAAAAATATATCCAAAAAAAAAAAAAAGAACAGTGGAAGATAAAGAATAAAAATAAAAATTAAAAACAAAAAATAAATAGAAGGAACTGCAAAAACCAGAACTATGGACAAATAGAAAAAATGAAAAAAAGGAAAAAAGACGACACATCAATAGTAAAAAAACTGAATGGATTTATTATGGTAATATGGTAATATGACTCGACACAGCTGTGTTTCGGCCCAACTGGCCTGCATCAGGAGTCTGTTACACCATGTATTTTCTGGTAACATCAGTATTTCTTTGAAGAGTGTTCTATTTACCAATCCTTTATTCGAAGTCACTCTACCTTTAAAAAGGCTGTGTGCACGATTTGACAAAAATCGTTTGATTGCCAACGTACGTTAAGCTGGTTTGCAATTATTCCAGTGAGACACATTTTCTAGCTAGTCTTTTACAGCGATTTTTGTCAGATCGTGCACACAGCCTTTGATGTGTTGTCTTTTTTCCTTTTTTTCATTTTTTCTATTTGTCCATAGTTCTGGTTTTTGCAGTTCCTTCTATTTATTTTTTGTTTTTAATTTTTATTTTTATTCTTTATCTTCCACTGTTCTTTTTTGTTTTTTTGGATATATTTTTTTCTATTTTTTTCTTTTTTTGCGTCATCTTCGCTGTTTTTGATCACAACTTAAATACTGCCCATACCCAAAAAAAAACCCCGAATCACCCTTTAATCCTAAAATAAAACCTCCAAATCCCCCAAAGGAGCGTGCGACAAAGGAGGCGCATGTCTCATGGAGTGACATGCCTCTGGCGCCAACCTGGCCTTCTTCACCACATGCCCTTGAGTGATGTCATTCAAGGGGAGTGGCCAGCAATAGTCCAGATCACGTCTGGCAGCGCTGTTCCAGCCAAAGGGGAGTCCCAGCAAGATGATCCGGGGAACCAGCACCTCTAGCAGGCAAGCATAGATGGAAAGATGGTCACAGCAAGCAGCACAGCACAAACCTCCGGTGTCGACCTGGCCTTCTTCACCACATGCCCTTGAGTGATGACAGTCAAGGGGCGTGGCCAGCAATAATTAAATGCAATTTAAAATGCTAGTATGAATATTTTTTTTTTTTACTTGAAATGTTTATTGAATTTTATTAAATTTTGAACAAGCTATACAGATCCCAAGCACAATTACAACAAAAATATATCATTAAAGAACCATAAGGGGACCTTAAACAAATAACCCTAAAACAAAACAAATAAAACCCAGCCCTCCCCCCACCGGATGGGACGCGAGTCCAGGAATGTTAGTGTCCAAAGATTATGGTGTAAATAAGTCCAATGACAGCATCAGAGAAAGTAATGGAGAAACTACATGTGTACCCCAACTGGAGCATACCAATCAATAAATGGCTGCCAAACATTGTCAAAGGATAACAGTCTCTCTTGTCTATGTTCTGTCAATTTACTGAGATAGGCTTGCCAAAACTGATAAAGCACATCTTTTCTGGCCAGAAGATGTTCATCCGCCAGCATTTGGAAATTTCCCTACACAAGATTGCAATGCACTGAAAAATAGCTTTTGCCTGAGGGAAAAGTAGTATCTCCTGGTTGAACCTGCAAACGTATTACCAAAGGGTTCAAAGGCACAGTTACAGCAAACATACTAGACAGTAATTTCGTCCATTCCAACTAAAAAGTACAAATCAGGGGGCAATCTTACCAAGTATGAAAAATAAGTATCAATTTGGCCACAGCCCCCACCAGCATAAGTTAGAAATGCCCTTGACAAACTTAGAAACTCTCTCCAGTGTCAGGTACAACCTATAAAGCACTTTCAGGCCTTGCTCTATTACGTTAAGCTGAAATAGAGCTCTTATATTATATACGTGTTATAATGTATGTCCACCCGTTGCTGATCAGCTAATTCCACCTCCAGATCAGTGGTCCATTTTGTTTGATATGAGGGAGCGGAGGATGGCTTCCCCATCAGGAAATCATAAAGTCTAGAAATTAATTTCCCTTGGAAACTACCCCCCTGCAAAAGCTCTTCAACAGTGGTAGAGGGCCATCCCCAGATTCCGAGCGCAACACTTATCCAGGATAAGATGGCATAACAGTAAATAAAAATCAGCACTGGGAAGAGATATTTTGTCCTCAATTCTTGGAAAGAGACAAGGATACCACTCCCAAAAAGATGTCCCATCCTATAAACTCTCTTAGGCTGAACCCTCCCCCACATCGCTCGTAAGTGCCGACCCGACCCCTGATACCGAACAAGTTCGTTAAGAAGGATCCGCGAGTGCATGGACCAATTTGTCACAAGATTGGAGCCCAAAATGCCACCAAAATCCGGGGAAAAAAGAGGCAGAGAAGTCCCACGTTTCGGATCCCAAGATGGCGGCGGGCCCTTCGCTAGACGGGCAGGTGGCGATGTTTTCCCCCCCGCAACTTCAGCAACTAGCGGAGGCTGTGAAATTAGCCCTACAACCAGAACTTTCAGGGCAGCTAGCGGCAGTGGAGAACCTTCTGGCGGACACGACGAGACGCACAGGAGAGTTAGAACAGCGAGTGTCCGCCACTGAAGACGAGCAGGCCGGAAGGGCAGCAGAGCTTGAAGACTTGAAACGGACAGTACGGAAACAATCGCAGCTACTGGACGACCTCGAGAATTGGTCTAGAAGAGACAATCTACGTATAGTAGGCGTCCCAGAAACAGTGCCAGATCGTTCGCTATCCAGCAGATTAGAAAAATGGCTGCAGGCGGAATTTGCGCTGACGGACAGTATCGGAGCTGTATGCCTGGAACGTGCCCATCGAGTCAGTAGGAAGAATAACACCGACCCACGGCCTAGAGCGGTCATGGTAAAAGTTCACAATTTTGTCCACAAAGTGGAAATTCTGAGAGGAGTGCGAATGAAACGAGACTCGCTGACTTTTGAGGGATCGTCCGTCAAAATTTTCCAGGACTACTCACTGGCCCTACAAGAGAGACAGCGGGCCTACGGGAGGGTGTGCCAAACGCTGGCAGACTCTAGCCAAAAATTCATGTTAACAAATCCAGCCACTCTGCGGATCAATCATCAGAGCAAATGGCATGCTTTCTACTCTCCAAAAGAAGCGCAAGACTGGATGGCTGAGAACTTAAATCTCAACTTAGACCCTAATAGCCACCAAAGCAAGCCCAAGTGAAATAGAAGGTGAACTGAATCGAAAGATATTGAGGCCTGGGAGTTTGCCATTTTCCATTGAAGGTATGGGGTAATTAAAATAACATTGGTGAGGGAGGGGGAGACCTCACTTCATTGATCCCACTGTTCTCCCTGTAGACACCAGAAGGGGGATAGAATGGAGACTGGGGGGGGGGGGGGGGGGGGAAGAGAAGGGATTGGGGGGGGGGGGAGAGGGACAGGGAAAGGGAAAGACTTGGCTGTCAGAAGGAAATGAAGACCACAAGAATAGGGAAGTTACTGGTAATGTCCAGAGTAGGTTGTGTGGATGAGATGTGCCCTTTACTGAAAGGGGGGGGCTGGGAGGGTACAGACACCAATACACCCTTGGGCGAGGCTGGGCGCCCGAGGAGGCAACAGTCAAGAAGGGCTGGAGTACATACACCCATAGGAAAAACTTAACATTAGGTCTATAAGGTTCGCCTCCTGGAATGTTGGAGGTGTTTCCACCCCGATCAAGCGGACAAAAATTTTAGCAAGCCTTAAGCGTCATAAGGTCGATATAGGTTGCCTTCAAGAGACCAGGCTCACACCTGAGGAACATGATAAATTAAAGAGGCAGTGGGTAGGAGAAGTCCATGCCGTGTCGTCAGGGGACCGTAAAGCTGGAGTGGCAATATTGATTCGCAGGGGGTTGGCCACAAAGTCGGAGGTGGTTGAAGCGGACCCAAATGGGCGTTATATTCTGATACGGCTATGGGTGCATCAAAGAGAATTGTTAATATTGGGGGTATATGGACCCAACACATATGACCCAAAGTTTTACCCAAACTTGGTGCGGGTGTGCCTCCCATATAAATCTGCTCATCTCTTAGTGATGGGAGACTTCAATTTGGTGATGGATCCTGGTGCGGATTGCTCTAACCCAGGGGCAGCTTCAAGAAGGGGGCCCAAAGCGCATGCACTCTCTTATTTTCAAAGAGCCCTTAACCTTATTGACACATGGCGATGTTTACACCCAGGGGAACGCGATTACACACATCTGTCTAGGGCCCATGGAACGTATTCCAGAATAGATTATATCTTTATTACCCAACCTGCCTTCCCCTGGGTTCTGGCATCCAAGATTGGACCGGAGGAGATAACAGACCATTCATTGGTCTGGATTGACGTGGAGGTACCAAATTTTTACCGGCAAGCCCATAGTTGGCGATTCCCAGGCTCTCTCTCACAAAATAGCGAATTCCAAGAATTTCTTAGACAAAAGTGGGAAGATTACCTTCAAAATAATAGAGAGCACTTAGGTCAGCCTGAATTGCTATGGAGCGCTGCCAAGGCAGTTATAAGGGGTGAGATAATCGCTTACGTACATGCAAAAAATAAAAAACAGACGATAGCCATAGTGAGACTAGAGCAAGATTTACGAAAAGCAAAGGCCCAACATATTAGACAGCCGACTGCAGAGACAAGAGAACAGTTGAAAGCTATTCAAGTAACGCTCAACGCGTTAATACATGAGAGAGGGCAAAAGTACCTAGCCTCCCAGCAATATAAGTTCCGCAGGTATGGAAACAGATCAGGAAAGATGCTAGCGCAGTTATTTACTGCATGGGGCCCCCCGTCGTCCAATATTGACACTCAGAGACGAGCAAGGGTATATTCAAAATAAGAGTGAAGAAATAGCTCGGATCCTCACCAAATTCTTTGCAACTTTATACAAAGCAGGTAGAGACCCAGATGAAGAGCAGATAAAAAAATTCCTGGATGAGGTAGGGATGCCAAAATTGACCGAGGGGGAACAAGAGGAATTGGAGGCACCCTTAGAGGCCAAAGAAATACAGGAGGTAATAAAATCACTGCCCATGGGATCCGCGCCCGGACCAGATGGGTTTCCTGGAGAATTTTATAGGGCTCTGCCCACCTCCTTCATCTCAGTGATCAGTGCTTTCTATGAACAGGTGATCGATAATGGCCAGTTCCCAAAACATGAAAACACTGCATCCATTACATTGATTCAAAAACCTGGGAAACCAGCCGATCAGGCAGATTCCTACAGACCCATTTCCCTGATTAACGTCGACCTAAAGATGTTGGCGAAGATCCTCTCCAACCGATTAGCTAAGATATTACCAAGAGTAATTGGAGAGGAGCAAGTGGGATTTGTTAGGTCTAGGCAGGCAGCTAGGAATGTTCGCAGACTATTATTAGCTATGACAACAGCTTAAATATCTGAAACACCAGCCTCTCTGTATGCCCTGGACGCCGAGAAGGCATTTGATCAGGTGGGGTGGAAATACCTGTTTACAGTCTTGCGATATATGGGTGTCGGGGGTTGGTTTTACAACGCGATAGCTGCTCTGTACACGGAGCCGAAGGCTTTAGTGCTAGTGAACGGAGTGAGCACCCAGCTTTTTGAAATTTCCAGAGGTACCAGACAGGGCTGCCCTATGTCCCTGTTCATACTATCCCTGGAACCCTTACTGAGGGCTTTAAAGAAAACAGACAAAATTCCTGGGGTGGGGGTGGAGAGCGCAGTTATTAAAACTCTAGCATTTGCAGACGACTTGCTGATTGTGACCGTGCGCCCACTAGATTCCTTAAATCATATGTTGCAGCTCATACAGGAATTTGGTGAACTCTCAGGCTTCACTCTAAACATCAAAAAGTCCTTGGTCATGGAAGTATATCCCGATAAAGCGCAGCCGGGAGTAGCTAGCCCTCTGACAAGGGCAGATGACAAGATAAGATACCTGGGTACCACCATCCCGCAGAACTTGACACGGTTGTATCAGGAGAATGTGGAACCTTTGTTCGAGACAACCCGCACTAGACTACGGCTCTGGGAGAATTTTCCACTGTCTTTAATGGGTCGCATTGCAGCTTATAACATGCTGATTGCGCCCAAATGGATGCATACGTTCCAGACCCTCCCACTTTTTCTCAAACAAGCTGATGAAAAACGTCTAAATAAACTTATACAGAGATTTCTGTGGAGAGGGCGCAAAGCCAGACTTTCAATTGCAATATTGCAAATCCCACGAGAATTTGGGGGCCTGGGCCTGCTAAGTATGAGATGCCTCACCATAGTCAGTGGCATGCGACATATCTCGGACTGGTATAGAGCAACCTCAGATTTCTCGGACACTCCATTGGAGACGACTTTAACTCAAGGAACGCATTTTAGTTACCTGCTGCACATGGGAGGTGGACCTGTCCCCCAGGTCTTGCAACAATCACATATATTGCCTACAGCACGAGCAGTGTGGAGGTGGGTCTGCAGATATCACCACTTCAAGAGTAAGGTCACCCCCTTTTTGGCTATTTGTGATAATCCGGCCTTTCCGCCAGGTACTATCCACGGAGTTTTCCGCAGGTGGAAGGGTAAAGGCCTTGTGTACCTATACCAAGCTTTAACTGCAGAAGGGCAACCAAGATCATTTGAGGACCTGCAGGCACAATTTTCCCTCCATTCAGCAGATCGCTTCCACTACTGGCAGTTGAGGCATTATATTAAAAGTCTGCCATGGGAGTGTCTTACGGAGGATGTGCAGGAAGAATTATCGCCAGCCTATTCTCTACAATCTCAGGACAGAGTATCTCTGACAATGCACCATCGACACCTCAGAGATATGGCGGTAGAACCCGATTATGAGACTCTGTCCAAGAAATGGAACAAAGACTTGGGCACAAATTTGACATCAAGAGACATGCAAGAGTTTATATACAAGATACACAACTCATCCAAGATGGTCATGTACAGTGAAATGGAATACAGACTAGTAATGAGAACATATATCCCCCCCAAGACGGGCATTCCATATGGGAATTTCCCCAGATGGCGCTTGCCCAAAATGTGGAGCAGAGGGAGCGACACTTGGCCATATGTTCTGGGCATGCCCTGGTATCCAAAGATTCTGGAACTCCCTCACACAGTCGACATCCAAGATGTGGGAGGCAACTTGGAAGAACGGTCCCCAGACGTTGTTCGGGCGGCCGATACTAGTGTGTCCTGTTCCAAGGGGCTTCAAAAGCTTTACTCATAGGGCTACATTAGTAGGGAAAAAGTTAATTCTCACAGAATGGATTACAAATAAAGTGCCAACTTTGCAGCAATGGCGTTGCCTGATGATAGAGTACATGAGATTCGAAAAGAAAATGGCAGACTGCGAAGGGGACCGGAAATTTACGGAGAAAGACTTCCATAAGATTTGGACGCCATTTTGGCAGACCATTCCCTCAGGGGGCAGCGGGCGCATCCTGAACATGTAAGCCGGACATTTGGACATGAGAAGTGAATTCTCTGAGAGACTTTCCCTGGGCGGGGGTGGGCAGGGGATAGGGAGGGGGGTTTTCTAGGTTAGCAGGAAGGACAACAAACGGCCAAGATGCAAGTAACTCATGGCAAGACCTGGAATGGACTATAGTAGTGTAAGCAATGCTTTCATTTAGCCAGTTAACTTGTGTTTTAGGTAGGGGTAGATGAGTTTCTTGATAGGATTAAGATGTTTAGGGGCAATGTAACATTGTTATGTATATTTGAAACCCAATAAACAAATTGAAAAATAAAAAAAAATAAACTCTTCCCACCCCACAGGGACCCCATGAATTTCGGTACACTGATGAATAAAAGCTGTTAGGGGCTTTACAACTATAGCAAACAAAAGAGGTGATAAGGGGCATCCCCTGATGGGTACCCCTAGCCAGTGGTAAACAGTCCAAGTAACCCCCATTTACCCTAACGTGGGCCCTAGATGAGCTATATGGAGAAATTAGGTCTTACCTGCTAATTTGCTTTTCTTTAGTCCCTCCGGACTGGCCCATGATTGGACTGATGGGTTATATACTCCTTCCACCAGGTGGAGACTGAGAAGATCTGACTCTACAGAACCAGTAAGAGCCCTGGCCATGTGACCCTAGATTCAGTATATGCCTAACAAAGCAGAAAAGAGAGAATGACTACCTTACATAAGAACATAAGAGTAGCCATACTGGGTCAGACCAATGGTCCACCTAGCCCAGTATCCTGTTTTCCAAACAGTGGCCAAGCCAGGTCACAAGTACCTGGCAGAAACCCAAATCGTGGCAACACTCCATACTACCAATCCCAGGGTAAGCAATGCTTCCCCATGCCCATCTCAATAACAGACTATGGACTTTTCCTCCAGGAATTTGTCCAAACCTTTTTAAAATCAAGATACACTAACCGCTGTTCCATAGCGTCCCACAGATCACTCCAGAGACTTGTGGGTTATCCATAGAGGCATATTTTCAAAGCACTTAGCCTTCCAAAGTTCCATAGGTTTCTATGGAACTTTGGAAGGCTAAGTGCTTTGAAAATATGCCTCATAGTGTCCCACAGATCCAGAGACTTGTGGGTTATGTCCTTCTGCCAGCAGGTGGAGACAGAGAGAAATTCTGAGGTTCACTATAATGTGGTCATGTGCAGCCACCTAAACCTCAGAATTCACTCTTACCTAGCAGCTCTACATTGATAGGGTCCTGGCCCGTCCCCCGGGCTGAGTTGAGCATTTCTTAGGGTTAAGGTCTCCCTGCGTGGTGAGAAAGGTACATCTGCTGGTGACAGGTACTACTACTACTACTTAACATTTCTAGAGCGCTACTAGGATTACACAGCGCTGTACAATTTACCAAAGAGAGACAGTCCCTGCTCAAAGAGCTTACAATCTAATAGACAAGTGAACGATCGGTCCGATAGGGGCAGTCAAATTGGGGCAGTCTGGATTCACTGAACGGTAAGGGTCCCTCCCTATCCTCCCCCCACTGGCCCCCGGTGCTTACCTGAAGTTGCTGAGGGCTCTGCTGTTCTCTCCTGCCTCCAGCCAATGGTTTAAAAAAACAAAACAAAACAAAAAATCCACGAGTTCTGGCAGTGCAGTAGTGTAAAAAAAAAAAAGCTCCATTTTGGAGCAGCTGCGAGCGCATGTCAGGGGGGCTTCGGTGTGACCCGGACGCCACGTCATGGGGGCACCTTCAGAGACAGTGAAGAGCTGCTGTCGGTGTGGGAGCCAGAGAGCAGGGTAAGGGTCTTGAGCTAGATGCGTTCCCACGAAGACCTCTCTGCCGTCAGTCAGCGGGGTAAGCATGGAGGCGGGGGAGTGTGTGCTAGCATTGGAGCCGGTATTGGCGGGTGCCTCTGGCCTTTTATCTTCATGGCCTTCAGTGGACACCATTTTCTTAGCTTCCCTGTGTCGACGGGAACTGAAGTCCCGACAGAGGGGAATCTTGCTCAGCTGGTTTTGGCGGCAGCCACCAGCCTTCCTGTTTCGCACCCTTTGTCAGGTGCTATGTTTTCTCCTCCCTCACGCATGGTGGTGCTTGCAACCTGTCTGCAGATGTCTGACCTTAATCTTCTCCAGGGTGCTGACAGGGATTTGGGAATGGAGGATATCCTCTTCTCACCTGAGTTTGTTTTGTTAATGCATAAGGCATTTTTGTTGAAGCGGATGGGAGGGCAAACTCCTACTATAGCTCTGGATCATCAGAGAGCCCTGGCCCTCCCGCCACCACTGTTGACCAAGCGTTCGCAGGTGAAGGTCCCGCAGCACCTGGAGTTACACAAAGTTATTCAAAGTCATTAACTTGCGACAGGATTGTGAAAAATTACAAGAGGACCATACGAGACTGGGAGACTGGGCGGCTAAATGGCAGATGACGTTTAATGTGAGCAAGTGCAAGGTGATGCATGTGGGGAAAAAAGAACCCGAATTATAGCTACGTCATGCAAGGTTCCACGTTAGGAGTTACGGACCAAAAAAGGGATCTGGGTGTCGTCGTCGTCGTCGTCGATAATACACTGAAACCTTCTGCTCAGTGTGCTGCTGCGGCTCGGAAAGCGAATAGAATGTTGGGTATTATTAGGAAAGGTATGGAAAACAGGTGTGAGGATGTTATAATGCCGTAGTATCACTCCATGGTGCAACCCCACCTTGAGTATTGTGTTCAATTCTGGTCGCCGCATCTCAAGAAAGATATAGTAGAATTGGAAAAGGTGCAGCGAAGGGCGACTAAAATGATAGTAGGGATGGGACGACTTCCCTATGAAGAAAGACTAAGGAGGCTAGGGCTTTTCAGCTTGGAGAAGAGACGGCTGAGGAGAGACATGATAGAGGTATATAAAATAATGAGTGGAATGGAACAGGTGGATGTGAAGCGTCTGTTCATGCTTTCCAAAAATACTAGGACTAGGGGGCATGCGATGAAACTACAGTGTAGTAAATTTAAAACAAACCGGAGAAAATATTTCTTCACCCAACGCATAATTAAACTCTAGAATTCGTTGCCGGAGAACGTGGTGAAGGCGGTTAACTTAGCAGAGTTTAAAAAGGGGTTAGATGGTTTCCTAAAGGACAAGTCCATAAACCACTACTAAATGGACTTGGGAAAAACCCACAATTCCAGGAATAACATGTATAGAATGTTTGTACGTTTGGGAAGCTTGCTAGGTGCCCTGGGCCTGGATTGGCCGCTGTCGTGGACAGGATGCTGGGCTCGATGGACCCTTGGTCTTTCCCAGTGTGGCATTACTTATGTAGGCCTCTGTGGTCTCTGATGTGGATGAGGACCAGTTTTCTTGCAGGTCCCAACTAGTCCTGTCATTCTCTAGAAGAGTGGGAGCTGCTGCTGGATGGGGTGATGATTCCACGGTGGCACATCTGTTTTGCTAAGAAGAGCTTCCTGCTCTCATTATTTGGGCTTTGGAAGTCTTGAACATCTCCCCTCTGAATTCTTCAGCTGTGGCCTCTGCCGCTCCATCTATTGTATCAGGGACCAAGCGGCCACCCAGAACATTTCACACTGATGAGGCTATGAAGGTCCTAATTGTGATGCAATGGGATATACTGGATTCTCTGGGTTATGTGTGGTGAAAGCTATGTCTATTTGCTACCGGCGGGAAAATGGAGTCCTTACGGTTACCCATGGTGGATTCCTTAATTATGGCGGTCACTAAGAAGACTACCTTGCCGGTGGAGGGCGGCACGGCCCTGAAGGATCCCCAGGATCGGATATTGGAGACTTCCTTTAAAATGTCCTTTGAGGTGACGGCCCTATGCCTGCAGGCGTCCGTGGCCCGGGTGTGCCTTTCTTGGGTTCAGAAGGCGGCCTCAGCAGAAGATCTGGTCAGTTACCCTATCTAGAGGCTGGGCTTGCATATTTGGTGGATCTTCTGTATGACCTGCTTCGGGCTTCAGCTAAGGAGGTTTCACTGGCGGTTACAGCTCGTCGTTGGCTTTGGCTGTGGTATTGGGCTGCTGATACAGTGGCCAAGTCTTACCTGGTGCGGTTACCATTTAGAGTAGCTTTTTGGAGATGACCTGGAGAAGTTGTGAAAGACCAGGGGGACATAAAGGTCTGCATTTGCATGAGGATAAGGCCAAGCCTGGCTTTTGCACGAGGTCCACCCAGTTCCGGAAAGCATGGCATTATCGTCCCGGCAGTGGCGATCCTAGCCTGCATGACACCCGGGGCGGATCGCCGATGCGCCCTCCCCCCGGCGAAATGACACCCCCCCCAGGTGCACGCCGCTGGGGGGGGGGGTGCCGCAGCGCGCGCCTGTCAGCTGAGTTTGCTGACTTCGCTGCAGCTCCCTCTGCCCCGGCCGGAACAGGAAGTAACCTGTTCCGGGGCAGAGGGAGCTGCAGTGACGTTAGCTAACTCAGCTGACAGGCACGCACCGCGGCACCCCCCAACGGCATGCACCCGGGGCGGACTGCCCCCACCTTGGTACGCGACTGCGTCCTGGACATTCTGGCACTTTTTTGAAGCCTCGTTTCCATCCAAAACAACAGCCCTTTCAAGGGGAGCGTCTCTCAGGCGGCTCTTCCACTGGACCAGCAGTGGCTGCACGATCCCAATGATGGGCCCCTGGTCCATTCCTCGCTGGTGATAGGGGGTGGCTGTCCCGCTTTCTGGGGGAATGGACCAGGGTAACTTCAGAAGAATGGGTCTTGGAGGTTATCAGAGACAGATACAAACTGGAATTCTTCAGACCCCCGGTGGAGTTTTTTGTAGTCACCTTGCAAAGCCAAGGCCAAAATGACAGAAGCCAGTTTTTACCTGATAATTTTCTATTAGTCCCAACAGATCAATCCAGATGCCCGCCCTGTGTATTTGTTTCTCAGTGTGTTTTTTGATCTGTTGCAGTTTATGCGTTTGCAGCTTTTAGTTACTGTTGCATTGTCGGATCCATGTGGAAGGATCTCATTATTCGCTATGAGCTGCATGTATTTCCTCCTGCGGTAGCTGCTGATGTAAAAGTTATAAAGAGGCAGGAAAGTTTTTTTGTATTTTAATGGTTTGCTTGTTCACACTGCTTTGGAAACGACAATAGAGGTTTAGGTGGCTGCACATGACCACATATAGTGAACCTCAGAAGTTCTCTCTATCTCCAGCTGCTGGCACAGGGACATAACCCACAAGTCTCTGAATTGATCTTTTGGGATTAACGGATAAATGTTTTTATCAGGTAAGAACTAAATTTTACCTTACCATATTCTCCAGCAATGAGTTCCAGAGCTTAACTTACTCTTTGAGTGAAAAATATTTCCTCTTATTTGTTTTAAATGTATTTCCATGCTATTTCATTGAGTGTCCCCTGGTCTTTGTACTTTTTGAATGAGTGAAAATCAATTTACCTCCACCCGCTCCATACCACTCAGGATTTTGTAGACCTCAACCATATCTCCCCTTAGCCATCTCCTTTCCAAGCTGAAGAGCACTAACCTCTTTAGCCTTTCTTCATATGACAGCACTTCCATCCCCTCTATCATTTTGATCGCTCTTTGAACCTTTTCTAATTCCGCTATATCTTTTTTGAGATACGGCAACCAGAATTGAACACAACACTCAAGTTGAGGTCGCACCGTGGAGCGATGCAGAGGCATTATAATACGTTTGGTATTGACATCCATATAGCAAAGAGTACTTTATCATCATTATCCTTATCAAGATATAATGAAAATGTGTAAAAATATCTTTGAGATGAATGTCTAGATGAATAGAAAGTATCATCTTGGGTCAGACCTATGGTCTGTTAAAACTAGAAATATTTCTTTGGTAATAGTTGTTCTGTGTAAGTAATGAGATTATCTGTGGAAAAAATAGGCTCAGGCTCTGTGGGTGCTCAAAATCCCCTACGTTTAGAGCCTTGGACCACCACCAGCTTGCAGTCATCCGAAATGGGAGAACTCAGAACTGAGCTCTGCCTCTGTTAATGTGTATATGCCGACCCGCCACTAAACTCCTGCCCTTAATGAACCGAATGTCTGCAGGGGTTCCCCACACCGAGTATACCCCCTTGTCCACCACTGAACTGAATGGCCTTGTTCTACAATTCCTGATGTCGCCAAGGGTGGTAACAAGTGGATACTCAATCTGAAGGAGATTACATTAGGCACCACCCTATCTGTAGGAGACATAAAGGCTTTTTGGGAAGAACCGCCCATGCAAGCATTACTGATTTATTTGCACAAGCGGGTTATGCCAAATTTGTGACTGACAGTCAGTACGATGGTAATCCCCTAACGGAAATTGAAACCAAACTGTTTCAGGAGATACGCTCCACATTTCCGGCCCAGAAAGATTTCTCTGTCCTCACCTCCCAAAGGTGGAAGGCTGGGTCCGAACCCATTGAGACTTATTTAATTAGGATGCAACAGCTCTTTCGGGAAGAGACTGAGGAAAAATTTGACTCTGACAATGCCCTTCCTGTATTTTACCACTTACTTAAAGAAACCTTACCCTCTGGGGTCAGAAAAAACCTAGATAATACAGTAGGCCTCCAACTTAAGAAATGGCCTGAAATTCGAGAACATGTCCTTCACCATTGTAGGAAGCTCATTAAAGACCAGCAGAGTGTTGTGTGTCAGGATCAGGCATCAACTAGGCATCTCACTATGTTAAAGATTGCTGAAAAACAATCCAAGAATTCCACCCCATCCCCGTCTGATGATACCCCCTACAGATAGTTCTTCCTCGCCTACCACCCCTGAGGCTAACTCCAGCTCGTGGGACTCCTCTAGTTCCCCATGGCGCCAGCTCCCCCGAGTTACGCAATCTCTGGAGGGAACTATGCAAAGATAAAAATTATTCCCGTGATCCCCCTGATATTACTTCCCCTACTATTGTTATGTATGCTGATCGTCGTTATGACAACAATACCAGAGACCAAGGTATCCGACCTTACCGCTCAGACCGTAGAAACGACTTTCCCGATTCCCGGGGAAGGCAACCTCGGCGAGGCCCACAGGGAGGCTCTTCTGACAATACTCGGCGCCCTAGGAACTATCGCTCTCGACCTAGTCCCAATCGCTATGCCAGTATCGAATGTTTCCGATGTCGTAATTGCGGCCATTTTGCGTCAGATTGCCCCCAACCGCCTTTTCCACGAAATGAGAGACGCCAACCTCCCCCCGATCGCCAGGCGTTCTCTTTGGAACCCTGATCAACGCCCTCCGCAGTGACTAGGCTTAGTCCATACTAAAGCCGGCCTAGATGACCCCATGATTACATTGCTCATTTGTGATGTTCCTGTCCCATTCTTAATTGATACAGGCACTTCTCGTTCAGTATTGGCCCATGTTCCTCACAAATTGGAAAAGTGTCTCAAAAGATCTTCAGAAAACGTTACTACCGCAGGCTCTGATGGAGTTCCAACGGATACCCCATTATTGGAGCCATTACCCATCAGGTATGCTGACAAGGAGCTTCTTGCCCCACTGTTGTATGCTCCCCTCTGCCCTGTCAATTTGTTAGGTCGAGATCTCCTAACCCAATTTCATTTTGAGATCCATTTTGACACATCCAGCCCCAATGAAAACACCTCACTGATGATGGCGGTCACCGCTATGGTCGATAAACAAATCAATGACGCCTTAAATGACCTGCCAGGTTTCCTTTGGGCCACCCCTGATTCACCTTATGGTGAGGTAATTGGCCATTCCCATCATATTCAGCTGTTGCCTAAATGTACAGGCCCCAAGGTCGGACAATATCCATTGAAACCTGAAGTCATTGCTGGCGCTCAAGAACAAATTAATTCACTGTTACAAGCAAGGCATTATAGAAAAATGCCACTCCCCATTTAACACCCCTTTGTTTCCCGTCAAGAAAAAAGGAGGCAGGAAGCTGGCGAATAGTTCAAGATCTTCGAGCGTTAAATGATATCATGCTGCCTATCTTTCTGAACGTCGAAAATCCGACCACACTCCTTAATAGCATCACCCTGCAGAAGTACCATTCTACCATTGATCTGTCCAATGTCTTCTTTTCTATTAAGCTTGACCCCGAAAGCCGGCCTCTTACGGCTTTCCAGTTTGATAATACCACCTATCAGTGGACTCGCCTCCCTCAGGGTTTTACTGACAGTCCCACTATATTCTCCCAAACTCTCGCTGAACACATACGTGAATTTAAACAGGACAGGTATGTTTTACCCTCCCACACTTCCATTGTTCAATATGTGGATGACATGTTAATCACATGCCCTGATTTTGATACCTCTGTCCAGGTCACCTGTGATTTTCTTGGTTTCTTGGCCACTAAGGGCTACAAAGTTAATCGAAAGAAATTAAAAGTTGCGCAGACCCATGTTACCTTCCTTGGCCATCAGATTGGTCCCCGCGAGAAGGGCCTAGGTCCCGATACGCTGCAACATGTTTCATCTTTGCGCATGCCCACCACGGTATCCGACCTCAGGGCAGTGTTGGATATGTTGAATTTCTGCCGTCTCTGGATACCAGATTATTCGGCTAGAACAAAACCATTTTACTCTAGACTACAAGGGAAACGGAAAGTAAAACATGAGCCTTTACACTTCACCGTTCAGGAAACTAAAGATCTTATGTCCGTAGTGAAGGACGTAATGCTTTCATCACCATTAGCTACGATTGATGTGTCCCAAGATGTGTACTTGTGGGTTGTGCACACTGAAGACACATGGTCTTGCTTAATTACACAACAACATGAAGATATAACATGTGGATACCTCTCTGGTACTTTTTCTCCAGTTGAAAGAGCCTTTGCCACTTGCGAGAAGGGTCTGGTGGCCGCTAGTACAGCCGTCACCAAACTCTATAGTTACATCCCACATCTTCTGGTTATTTTACACACTTCCCATGATGTTAAATATTTGTTGGACAAGCAAATCAGTCACATGACCGTCTCTCGTTTGCAAAAGTATCAAGTGCTTTTATTCAGTGTAGTTCATTCCATCCATCCTCTAACATTAACTGATCTTCAACGCCTTGATCCTATGCTATTACACAGAACATGTTACATGACACCGCCCTGAATTCTATCTTCCCACATCAGTGCACTACCCAATTGTCTGTTCCTGAGTCTCTCCATATCCACTGCGAAATTTTGCAGGATGGCGAAACTTGGTTTACAGATGGCTCGTTCCAAAATGGTGTCGTAGGTTTTGCGGCCCTCCGGTATACACCGGAAGAAGATATTATTGATCCTGTACAATTCAGACTGCCCGACACATTTACCGCTCAAACTGCAGAACTTGCTGCCGTTCTGTATGTTTTACAATTTAAAGCCCTGCACTCCGATTTGAGTATTGTTACAGACTCTGATTATGTTTTTTCTTCCCTTCATTCACATATCCGCAAATGGAACCAGAGGGGCCTGATTTCCTCTACGGGTCAGCCCTTAAGCCACTTACCTCTTTGGACAGCACTTTTTGAGGCCCTTGAGCAGCGTCATCAGAAAGGCCTCCGCACTAGCGTCTCCTGGATTAAAGCCCATCAGGAGACCGTGTTTTCTTTTGCCATCAATGGAAACCATGCTGTGGATGAGCTGGCTCGTGAAGTAACATCCGTGCCTGCTCCTTCCTCTGCTCCAATTGCCGACGCGATGATGTCGTTTCCAGTGGTTACGTCCCCTGCCTCCCTCCACGTTCATCCTCCATCACCGCCCTTGGACACGTCCCCATCTACGCCCTCTGACAAGTCAGATACATCGCCTCCTTCTGTTCATAATCCCCTTGACCTCACTCCTCCTCTTTCACCCTTGGACACACCTTCGCCTGTCTGTCCCTTACCTTCCGCTGCCTCTACTTCTGATTCGCTTGTCTCTGATTTTTCCACTACATTAATGTCCTGTCTCACCCAAACTGAGCTCAACTTATGGAAACAATCCGGTTGTTTCCTGAATACCAACGGTATTTGGACCCATCCTAATGGCCAATTATGTGTTTCACAGTATGTTTTATCCCTTCTGTTGCATGCACTCCATTACCCTTTACATTTCAATGCCAAAACATTGTATGATCAACTTTCTCCCAGGCATTGGGCACCTCAGATGTTACCAATGTGCCACACTGTTGTTCATAATTGCTACAAATGTTTTCTGTATACTCCAAAGCGGGGACCCGCTATTCCTGCTGGTCACTTGCCTGTTGTCCAAGGACCTGGCCAGCATTGGTATGTTGACTTCACCGACATGCAGATTCCTGTCCGTGGAAACCGGTATCTGCTGGTCTGTGTGGACGCTTTCTCCAGGTGGGTGGAAGCTTTCCCCTGCTCTAGAGAAACGGCCCAAGTCATGGCACAGACTCTTTGTAATGAAATCATCCCCAGATTTGGCATTCCTGGTAAGATTACTACTGATAATGGTACACATTTTGTTAACGAGTTGTTGCAATCTTTTCTTCCAGCTCTAGGTATTATGCACAGAACCGTTTGCGTTTACAAGCCCACTAGCATTTCTTCCCTGCATTCCACCACGGTGGTGCACGCATACTCCCTTTATTTTTGCTGCCCATCTCCACAGTTGTTCATCTTTGGACGTGTACCTTTTTATACTGTGCCTGGGTCTTGCATTACTTTTCACTGCATTGTTTGGACTTCCCCCTGCTAGAGTTTACAGTCCCATTGCCAGTGATCATACAGTCAGTGCTTTTTCATCTGGTAACTTACCCTTGCCAGCTGAAAACTCTACTGCTATAAGACACACCCCTGAAGTGTCCACAAGGTTTGAAATACACCCTACACCCACTGCCCTAAGTGGTACACCAGCAGGTACTCCACCTCCCCACACCTTTACAGAGTCTAGGATCATCTCGACTGCCAATCCCACTCTGTCCGCAGGTAACCATACTGAGACTGAATTTCCGACTGGTAATTACTCATTGACAGTTGAGAATTCTGAGACTAATTCTACACCTGCTGATGGTCGTACTTTGCACCCCACAGAACCTCCCCATATTAGTAGCAGCTCAGGTACTATTGTCCCAACTCCTGGAAACACTACCGTGTTTAAGCTTCCACCCACCCCTCCCAATCATCTTAGGGTGCCTGATAGTGACTCTAGCCCTAACTCTAACCTTGCTTTGACCACCCAGTATCCAGAAGTACAAACCTCCACTCCATCCACACATTCCTCCCCCCCCCCCCCGGCGACCACCTCGCTGATTAGTCATCATTTATGGTTAATCCAGTGAGGTATCCCCTCCAACCAACCCCTTGGGACGATTTGATTGAACTCATCCTATCTGCCCTTTGCCTTACCCTTTCAATAATTTTTGTCTTCATTTGGTTCCTATATTTCCACCAACAGCTGGTTCTATATGAGCCTACCAAGCCCTGAGCCCAGCATTTTTGAACTCTGGGATCCTGCGCCCGACGACAATTCCTTGTGGAACCCGACAGATAGGTATCACATCTTGTGCCAACCTTTGCTAGAAACAACCAGTACAGGTCCTGCCACAATTACACAAGATATTTTTCCTGTATTATGTGATGCAGGATTAGTCAAGGTATCAAGAACCACTATCCGTTGATTAGACCTGAGACTGGGGAAGAGGTTGTATTTTGGATAGTAACCTACAGACTTTATTGCACTGGGTGGCTCCCCTGGCTCTAAGGCAAATTGGGAACAGACCCATAGAGAAGTATTGTATTTCTCCTGACGGTAGAGGGTCTTTTGCAGCCATGCGCCTTCACCCAGGTTATACTGTTGCCTAGTGGTGGAAGTACATGTCTGCATCTGAAGGAGCAGATAGTGACCAAAACTCTTCTCCTCACTCATCGCCCCCGCTTGAATTCTCTCCATCACCTGTGTGGGGTCTTTCATTCTCGGACTTGTGGGATTGGGATAGTGTAAGTTTTAATCTCGGGGATAGTGTAGATGAACTGAGTTTTAGGGACTCTGCCCTTTTCTCGTAGAAAAGCTACGAGAATGGTATGGGATTTGCGTTACAAGACATATGAGGAGAGACTTGCTGAACTAAATATGTATACTCTGGAGGAAAGGAGAAACAGGGGTGATATGATACAGACGTTCAAATATTTGAAAGGTATTAATCCGCAAACGAACCTTTTCCGGAGATGGGAAGATGGTAGAATGAGAGGACATGAAATGAGATTGAAGGGGGGCAGACTAAAAAAAAAATGTCAGGAAGTATTTTTTCACGGAGAGAGTAGTGGATGCTTGGAATGCCCTCCCGCGGGAGGTGGTGGAAATGAAAATGGTAATGGAATTCAAACATGCGTGGGATAAGCATAAAGGAATCCTATGCTGAAGGAATGGATCCTCAGGAGCTTAGTCAAGATCGGGAGGTGGGGCTGGTGGTAGGGAGGTGGGGATAGTGCTGGGCAGACTTGTATGGTCTGTGCCAGAGCCAGTGGTTGGGAGGCGAGGATAGAGCTGGGCAGACTTATACGGTCTGTGCCAGAGCCAGTGGTTGGGAGGCAGGGCTGGTGGTTGGGAGGCGGGGATAGTGCTGGGCAGACTTATACGGTCTGTGCCCTGAATAGCACAGGTACAAATCAAAGTAGGGTATACACAAAAAGTAGCACATATGAGTTATCTTGTTGGGCAGACTGGATGGACCGTGCAGGTCTTTTTCTGCCGTCATCTACTATGTTACTATGTAAGGCATCCCCATTGGGATCCGGCCCCGGAAGACGACCCCAGCTGGGATCCATTGACCTGATTTCAGATATTGTGTGAGCCATTGCTTGATCCCTTGACAATTGGTCCAGGGCGAAATTGTATTTACACCCTTTCCTTGTTTGGAGGAAGTATAGCTCTGCAAATCGAGCAGACAGACATACCTCTAGTTAGGCCTGACAATTGTGAGGTGGTTGATTTCTGGGTGATAACCTATAACGTACTTAATACCAGTTGGAGACCTTGGTTATTTATCAGGGAAGTAAGAGGAAGGCCATTAGAAATATACAATCTTTTCCCAACAGGAGCCATTAGAGTTTACCCTGAATACACCAACACCTAATGTTGTACCCATACCTATTTTGTTTGGGAATAGTTCTCTTTGTGATTTCTGTTATTGCTGTAACCTCAGGGTTAATCCTGGTACTCATGCTATTTACCATTCGCCAGTTGCCATTCCTTCAACCCTGATATTATTGGTTTTACAATCATAATCAACATGACCACTCTTGTTTTTTTGTTATGCTTTTTAATCCTTGCCCCACTCCCTTTGGAAGCACAGATCATGGGGCCCGAAAGGATCAGTTACAAGATACATTTAGCCCCAACTAATGAAACAGTTGTCCTTACCTTTGACTTTTGTGCTTACACCAGGTGTGGAGAGGTGACTTACCAACAATACTATTCGGCATTCAATATTTACATGTGTACCTCCTCCACCTGTGACAGCTGGTCAAAGGTACGATGGTATGCGGGAAATTGGGAACCGCAGCCCCCAGATTCTTTTGTAAAGACCATCTCAATAATGAGAACACGACCACCACCCAACTGTCAAATAAATCAGTGCAACCCGATTGCAATTACGTTCAGAGGGGTGACCTCGGCTACCTACCGAGCCTATACACTGGGATTGGATGCCACGGGAAGAGATCCAATGGCCACCATACAAATTGTGCCTCCTCTAAGAACGACCCCAAATCCCCCAAACCCTCTGATGCCCACGAAGGCCCCCAAGATGGTAATTCCTTTCCAGGTCCATCAAGTAGATAATACCAAAGAGTTGGCTATGATAGAAACAGGATTTGGTGAACATAACCTATGGTTAGAATGGGCTCACTATACCACAGCTAGTTTGAATGTATCTAATTGTTACTTTTGTGCAGAGGCCCGGTTAGAACCCATAGTGGTCCCTTTCCCACTGCATCTAACAATCATCCAGAGGGTTTCAAATGTATGCTACGATTATTTCAGGGTAATGTGTCTGACAACAAATCCTGCCTAGCCCTGGGTAAGCAGTATCCTGAAATACCATTTAGGTTGGGAATCCCACCTGCATTCAGAAAACCAGATCCAAAATTGGTATTCCCAACCTGCATAGGTAGAAACCCAAAATGTAATCCAAAATTTGTGGGCAATCTGACCAACTGTAATGCTACTCTGGAAAATAGTTTTGAATTGGTACATTTCACCAGTTTTACTCATCCCAGAGATGATGTATGGTGGTATTGCGGGACTAACTCCCTTTACCAGACTTTGAGTCTCAAGTGGAAAGGGAGATGTGCATTGGTGAAGTTGGTTATTCCACTCATTATTGCCTCTTTGTGTCCTCAAACTCCCTCCAGAATAAAACGGAGCACCTTACCCTCTGGTTCTTTTGATGACCGGGTGTACATAGATGCTATTGGTGTTCCAAGAGGGGTGCCAGATTAATTCAATGCGCGCAACCAAATTGCCGCAGGATTTGAGTCAGTTTTCTTTTGGTGGTCTACTATAAACAAAAACATAGATTGGATAAATTACATCTATTACAACCAACAAAGATTTGTGAATTACACTAGGGATGCTATCAAGGGAATAGCAGCCCAGTTAGATGCCACCAGTAGAATGACACTTGAGAACCGACTAGCACTTGACCAGCTTCTGGCAGCGGAGGGCGGGGTGGGTAAAAAGATAGGTACCCAGTGTTGTACCTTTATCCCCAATAATATGGCTCCAGATGGATCAATCACCAGAGCTCTGGAGGGTCTCACCTCGCTTTCTGAAGAACTTACTGAGAACTCTGGCGTTGATACATCCTGGACAAGTTGGATGGATAAAGCTTTTGGTAAATGGAAGATATTTATCATCTCAGCAGCAACCACCATCATCATAGTAGTGGTTGCTATATTTGTGTTAGTTGGATGTTGTATAATCCCATGTGCTAGAGGATTAGTAGAACGCTTAATTGAAACTGCTATAAGCAAGAAAGAGCCTGCAAGACAATATGTCATGTATGAAAACCTACTCCCTAACACCACTAGAGAGAATACGTTAGATTATCTCCCCATGCGGTGGACCAAACGCTATGCAAATGCACGAGAGCCAGTAGAAGTACCCAGCACTATTTAGCGGAATGTTACACATGGGACATAACTTGTGCTAATACAGAATAATAATCATAAGCAATAGTTACTCTATATTTAACACACAGCTTATCGATATATAATCAATACATAGCTTAGATAATCAGCATATAATCAATGCATAGTTTGGATAAGAAGTATATAATCATATGATTTGCTTAAGGAAATGAATTAGTTACAATGACTGAAATATATCTATTATTAAGTTTTCTGTTATTAAATCTTTTGCATACATATAGCTTAACTTATAGTTGTATTCCAAACTCGCCGAACCACTGCTTTACCGTATTTTCCCCCGAAAGATAGAGGCAAGAATATGGAGTATTCTCCCCTGTGATAATTTGACACCTTCTGGAATAGATGGTGACAAACTAGCTTTATGTCACCCCAACAGGTGGGGTGACAAGAGGGGAATAATCTCTATATATAAAAGACAACACCAACGTTCTATGAAGCCTCCAGCCGGAAGTGTGAAGGGGGAGAGATATCCGGTTTCCCCATGAGTGTCTGCCCCGCCCTCGCTCTCTAACACAAACAGTGAAGGAAAACAGCAAAGCAGGAAATCAAATCGCTCTCTCTGTAACAATGAAGGACTCAGAGGGGGGAGGGGAGAGAGGGCAGGGACACACACACTCCCACATGCACACAGAAGAAAATCTTGCTAGCCCCCGTTTCATTTGCATCAGAAACGGGGCTTTTTTTACTAGTAAGATATAATACAGCCAGAGACCCCCCCCCCACTGGAATGGTGGAGGGCTGAGCCACAGAGCCCAGGTTACAAAACTCTGATGGTTAGCATAATTGGGAGCTTACTGGAAAAGTTTGGCCTAGTTTTTAAGCCTGAACTGAGACCTGAATAGCCTGAGTTGGAAATGAAAGAGCAAAGAAATGTGAAAACAAGATGGAATCAGAAAACAAAATGGAAACTCTGAAGTGACAGTTATAGAGTGGAATTACCCAATCATAGTTAGAAAAAAGTGTTTATCTGAAAAACATCATGACAGGTGCTGGAGTGGGGAAATTTTCTGTTGAAATAGGGGTGGTACTGGAGATTGTGGTTTAGCGACTTTGGGATAAACAACGTGGCCATTAGAAACAATGAGAATGCATTAATTTTCAATGAACAAAAATTGTATATAAGGAAGATGAAATTGGGAAGAGTTTGGAGTCTGTTCAGATTCCTCCCGGCATGCTGCCCGATTATCTCTGAAATCAGATTGCTGTGCCTGATTGCCTTGTACTATGTTGGTAAGAATCAATAAACTTTTATCTATATCTTTATCACCCGTCTTCTCTCCTTCTTAAATTAGACTAGCAGAATGCTTAATCTTTTCAATCCAGATTAGGTATGGATAGGATATTTATTCACCTACTGATATTCATGGGTATCAGGAGTCAGATAAAAGAGGTCATGTTTAGTCAATATATTCACAGCCTTCTGGAGGACTCCCCTCGCCCATTTGGACTTGTGTCCACCATGGGAGAGGGGCAATTCTTCCCAGGATAGAGGGGATAGCAAAAAAAAAAACAACAGTTGCTACTTACTTGCTTTTGCCTAGTACCCACTTAGCCTGAAGCTAATAAAAAAAAAAAATCCCAGAGTCTACATGCAGCTCAGCTGAAAGTGAGGCAGATGTGATATCTGCAGCCAATAGAGAGTGGGAACGAGTTGAGGAAAACTCATGTGTCTGGGATATTGCTGTCCGATTTACTAAAAAAATGTTTCTATTTGATTCAAAATTGGTTTTTCAATTTGATTATGCTTTACTGAAATACAGGGACCCATAGCTTCAGACCTATGCTAATATTATAACAAGGTAACACAAACAAGCAGCAGCAATTAACATTTTAAACATTTATAAAAGCATTTCCGATGACAGGTTAAACCACACCAGCCTCTACTTCTTTAAAATGTCTACACTATCACCACAATTATTGTTCAGTATTAAAATTAAGTTCAAAACATACCACCGTCAGTCCTTTAATGTTTGGAAATCATAGCCATAGGTATAGACAGTTATTCAAATATTATCACACCAGAACAGGCATCCATACACACACTGCAAAAGTAAACAACTTCTACAGAGTACACCCAAAACTTAATTTTTATTTTCTCATTTCTATCTTCAAAACTTTCAGACAGCAGATGAACTGATCAGCAGGACCCATAGCAGTTCAAAACAAGTAAATTCAGCAACAACACAATTTATACCTCATTGTTCCACCACCCTTAGGATTCACCTTTGGGTTTAAAATGCAAAACCATGTGCATGTAAGGACTGTATAAACAAATTAAAACAAAATTTTTAAAGCAAATGCCCTTAATACATAATACTTGGTAGCAATAATGAAACAGTGATGGAATGTTCACATTGCAAGCAGTCTAAGGTTTTTTTTTGCTATCCCCTCTATCCTGGGAAGAATGAGGTGGATAGAGCGCCGTTCACGGAAGAGAGTGTGTATCAACAACTTGGAAAGCTAAAGGTGGACAAAACCATGGGGCCGGACGGGATCCACCCCAGAATACTGAGGGAGCTCAGAAAGGTTCTGGCGGGTCCTCTTAAAGACTTATTTAATAAATCCTTGGAGATGGGAGAGGTTCCGAGGGATTGGAGAACGGCGGAGGTGGTCCCTCTTCACAAAAGTGGGGATAGGGAAGAAGC